>NW_012112697.1:2445713-2654384 GCF_000951035.1 Colobus angolensis palliatus
GCACTCCAGCCTGGGTGACAGAGCGAGACTCTGTCTCAAAAAAAAATAAAAATAAAAATAAAAATAAATAAATAAATAAATAAATAAATAAACAAACAAACAAACAAACACATTTGCCTCAGTCAAAAGGAGTAGAGTGGGAATCTGGAGGCCTAGATTCTAGTTTGACTCCTTATAAGTGGAAGTATTTTAAATAAAACACAGCACTTCCTTGGGTGTTTCTTTCCTTGTCTGTGAAGTAGTTTGTATTACATCTTAGTGTTTGTGTTGACTATAAGCTTGGAAGAACCTGCATATTATATTCCCCGCTTTTAGAATCATAAAGCCTCTCATTGTAAAGCCTCTGAGCAAACTAGGAACCAAATAACTGAATTTCTTTGCTCAAAGTTTCCCAAACATATTTGATGAAAATATCCTTCCCTTTTTTTTTCATTTAACATCTACGAAACTTGAGCAAAAGCTCTAGATCATATATGATCTCTAAAGACATCTTTAGTGCTAAAATTGAATATATCTATGATTCCATAAGTCTTTAAATGTGTGTAGAAAATCCAAATAACCAGTTAATACAGTGGGAAAAAAATCAATCTAATCAGTTGTCTGACAGAAGTACCTATTTAAGTCAGTCCAAATGTTTTATCAAGTAACCCCAGGTATACCAGCTTGAGTGTTTAAAAAATAATAATCTTGGCAGCATCCTATGAATCTGAGCTGTGTTATATTTGCAAAATGCTGGGCTTGAGCAGAGCCATACGTCCATTTGGTCTGTCATAGTGATCAATACTGATTGCTCAACAACCAGTTTGGCCGGAGTGATTGACATCAGTCAGCAAGCTCAACACTGGAAAAGTTTATAGTCTGCATGTTGCTGAGAATCAGTGAAATGAGCACCATAGCCTAATTTGGGATGGGTTTGATATTTGACCTGGAACGTGTTTGTGACTATGATGTTTCTCCCATACAAATTATTTTGCTACTCTTCACTGAGTTATTAAGGTTCGTAGGGTAAAAACTGTAAAACTACGGGGGAACATAAGGAGAAAATAAGCTTACCATCATTTAAATCATTAATTTCTTCTAAAAAATTTAGATTTTTGCTTCTTTTATTGAAGATAAATTCAGAATTTTAAAAAACAAAATTACACCTTCAGTCCCCTAATCTTGAGGAAAGAGAAAGCTGTTGTCCACAGTCTCCTAGTGTTTGCTCTTTGAAGAATTTTTTGGGAGGTTGGGAAGTGGGGACTGGAGGACAGGCAAGTGAGCGGAAGTGATTAATTAGCAACATAAGAAACAGCCTGCTCAGTTCTGTGTCTATTCTATAGCTATACAATTTATGAGCTTTTAAAAGTAACTTTATATATTTTGAGATAATTGTAGACTCCTATGCAGTTGTAAGAAATACTACAGAGAGACATGATATACTCTTTAGTCAGTGTAGTACAATATTAGAACCAGGACCATGTGCCATTTTAAAGGGTTTACAGGAAACACCAAAAGTAAAGAAGAAGGAAGTGGCTGACATACAGTTTCTACCTGAACTTTCTTTCAGTTGCCTACCTGTCTCCCATATTTTAAGGGAAAAAATACAAAATATCATTTTTTTTTTATCAGTAACAAGACATCTTGATGCTTTCTCTGTCTGCATTTGTGTAAGTAAATCATACATGTTTTTACTGGTAGAGACCTGTTCACATACTCAGCAATCACACTTAGAAATAAGCAGAGCCAGTAAGATGTTGTGACTGCTCCCACACCCTCCTCCCCTACAAAATACATTGAGTTCCAAAGTGTCTCAAGGTGCAAACCAAAGTAAATTTATTAGAATCTATATCTAACTAAAAGATCTCATGGATTGAATCTGCTGTCTTATGAGGTTTTAAACATGTCATTTATTTTGCACTGGGGCCTACTTGAGGGTGGTCGGGGAGAGGAGAGAGAGGAGCAGAGAAAAAAATAACTATTGGATACTAGGCTTAGTACCTGGGTGACGAAATAATCTGTACAACAAACCCCCATGACGTAAGTTTACCTGTATAACAAACCTACACTTGTACCCCTAAACCTAAAATAGAAGGTTTTTTTTTCTGTAATGTTATTTAGTTTGAGTGTTCTAAGGAGGATTACACAGAACAGCTGTCTGCTCTGGGACATAGATGTTAAAACAGAACTGTCAGCAGGGTGTCGGCAGGTCCCCATCCGTTTACCTTTAAAAGACTTTTACTTCTGTGCTTGTCTATGATGATGGAAGAATCATTTCTCATTTTTCCTCCCTTTGTAATAATTATCTGTCCACATGCTTGTGCCAAGTGAAACGTGCTGCAGTCATAGGTGCATTATCTATTCTTGACCATCACTCAGGTCCTTTGGTGATGCAGATGTGTGAGTGTGCCCAGGGTAAATATTTGACCACTGTTCCAGCTACCATTGCACAGCCCTCGAGTGACCTTGCATTAATTAGCTGAGAATTTCAGGGCTTTGAATCTGATTGAATCAAAATATTGTTTTTACAAGTTGATGAAGGCTCTTGATTGATGTGGGCCCTGCTGATTCTTTAAAGGATTAAATTGTATGTACAGATTACGGAGTCCTGGCTGTCACTGCTTAAATGGGGATCGTTTTTTAACAAAGGTTTAAAAAAAAATAGTGCCATGAAGTGTTTTCTTCCCAATGGGTGCCATGCTCATTTTAGTGGGTGTGTGTAAGTATTAAAGAGAACTAGAAAAATTGAGGGAAATGGTCAAGAAAAATATCAAGAGGCAGAAGAGAAAGGCAAAAAGAAATGGATGAAGGAGAAAGATGGGACTTGGCTTCCATTCATCCTGAAAATACATTTTGTGTGTACATCTCCCATGGTAAAGCCTGCCATATTTCTCCCTGGGTACAAGAGAGAAACACAATCATTGCGGTCTGAACTGGTCAGGGCTTAGAGGAATTGAATGGCACAAAGCATCTCTAGTGAGATAGACTCACATGGCCCCAAGTCACACAGCTCTCTGCCTGCTGAACCTAAGAGCCCCACGGCATGAGTGAGATGTGACAAGACCCAGAGTCAAGCCCTCGTCCAGAGAAAAGGCAAAACAAGCAAAGCTCAGGAGGGAAACTGACACAAATAGGGATGGAAGAAGAAGGAACACAGATTTTCTCCCCCTGAAAATTCTTCCACGTGAATGAGAAATATTCACATGCCCAAATAAGACAAGTCTTTTTTTTTTTTTTTTTTTTGAGACGGAGTCTTGCTCTGTCGCCCAGGCTGGAGTACAGTGGCGGGATCTCAGCTCACTGCAAGCTCCGCCTCCCGGGTTCATGCCATTCTCCTGCCTCAGCCTCCCGAGTAGCTGGGACTACAGGCGCCCGCCACCTCGCCTGGCTAGTTTTTTGTATTTTTTAGTAGAGACGGGGTTTCACCATGTTAGCTAGGATGGTCTCGATCTCCTGACCTCGTGATCCGCCCGTCTCGGCCTCCCAAAGTGCTGGGATTACAGGCTTGAGCCACCGCGCCCGGCCTATAAGACAAGTTTTAATATGATGCCCTGGATATTTCTCTCACTCCGGACCCCTTCTATCGGTCCCATGTTGATGTTTTTTTCCACCTGCACATTTACCCAACTTTAATTTCATCCTGCACCTGTTAACTGGAAAAATGACCTGTTCTCATGGACCCTGTGTTGTATAATGAACCAAAACCAATCAGCACACAGAGGAAAAAATAAAGGACAAAACATCACGTGCCCAGAGCAGGGAGATCGCAAAAGGTCCTAGCCAGCAACTCCTTACACAGCTTCTGAGAATGAACCTTTGGTTTTTAAATACTTTGGGGAATCTGTCGCTTCCTGTAGGTGTCTTCTAGGACAAATTAGTTGGAATCCTGGATGCCTTTTGAAGTTCTATTCTCACATATACTAGGAGCATGATTCTGAAAATTTAATGCATAATGTGTTTTGGGGTGGGTAGGACACCTCAGTAGATAACTGTGATGTGTAACATGGCAAGAGGGCAGCTGTAAGAAGTCAAACTGCGCCACTGGCTTAGTTTTTAAAAACTAATCAAACACACAAAATGGCATGAGGACCATTTAAAAGAGCATGTAGATAAGTGCAAAGTGGTAGCTTGAAAGTTAAACACTTAAAGATGGAACAAAGGAGAGTGCTGAGTAGAACGTCGTCGGCGGGGAAGACCTTCAGGGGAGCTGTGGGTCATTAGAGGTGCCTGGAAGGGACATGGTGGATGTGAAGGCAGTGAAGCAGAGGGAACTGTCCTGCGTGAGAAAGAAATCATGGCAGTTGGTGGTTGTTTGACTTAGTTGAAGCAGGAGAGTGATGTGGATGAAGGAACAGAAAGATAGTTCAAGGAGGTGGCTCTTGACCAAGGACCTTGACTCTCAGACTAAGATGCAGAAAACAGAGGTGATGAAGACCCATCATAGAAATCCATGCAGAGGGATGACAGGAGGAAAAACCCCTATGTTAGGGATCCCTTCACCCATTGTCACTGTTGCTGTAGAAACCACACAAGTCAAACCTTAACTGGGCCCATTTTCAATCTGGAGGGTTATCAGATCATCTGGGGAATTTTTTAAATATACAAGCACCCAATCTCTACTCCCAAAGATTTTGATTTAGAAGATCTGAAATACAATCCAGGGATGGGCAAATAAAAATTCCCTAGGCTAAGGCTTCCAAACTAAGGTATATGAAAATGACCTGCGGATCTTGTTGAAAAGTAGGCTTTGATTCAGTGGATGCTGGGTGGGGCCCGAGAAATGATGCAAAATTTCACCCAGGTCCGTTACAACGGAGGCATAGTCACCCACCAGATGAAATTTCACATCATTTCTTTAAGCAATGAGAAATAAAGAGGTGATTTCTTTAGAGGGCTTCAAGCACATCCACAAAGTAATGAGACCATTTCTTTTTTGCATCAACAAATGAAATCAGTCTCATTGTACTTTAGCCTCACATTTAGGGGAAAGGGATAAGAAAACAGAAGTCTTAAAGTTTCCCTGGAGTCTACGAATAATGGATTACCCTTCTACATTATTCTTCCTGTTTTAAGGACCAAGCTGGTATTATTTCAAAAGAAAGGAAAAAAAGGAAAACAGAAAAGAAGGGAGGAGAAGGAAGGGAGGAAGAGAGGAGACAGACAAGCAGGCTGGAGAGTCATGGTAGGTATGGGTGGACCAGTGAAGAATGTAGCTGTGGTGAGAAAAAAAGATATAAATTTTATATAAATATGTACACACACACAGACACATTTATATAGTGTAATAGATCATGACATTGTGTATAGTTTTCTATTCATATACACAGGCATAAGAGCAACAGAGAAACAACCACACTGGTGGAAAATAAACCATTTGATTCTAACACAGTTGTTAGAAACATCATAGTTATATACAGCATCTGTATTAATGTAGGTTAATATAATTTAATAGATTAAATCATCGTCATAAAGTTAACCTTACTTGATACCTGCCAGTGGCAGCAGCATTGTAAGAACCAAGACTGTAACACACTTGACCGAAACATTTTGAGTCCAATGCAACTACAGCTAAGACCGTTGATCACTTTCTTTCCCGTCTTCTATTCTAAGCATATGCTAGTTCCATCCTCTTTTTTGCAGGCAAAATTCCTGTTATTTTCCTGTGAAGGGCTGGGGGTTTTCTGTGCTGTGGTTTCTGTTGGTGCAGAACCTGCATCCCCTACCCCAGAGCAGCGTGGGAGAAATGAGGTTTGACCATCACCAGGAAGTTCAGGTCTTCCTTAGGTTGATTTGCCATCCCTTCACACTGGGGAGGGTGGTGAGGGTCTTCAGTGTCAGAGCACGAGTGAGAGCATGGGAGTGAGGCATGGACTTCTGGGGGTGCCTGCGGCAGGTTAAATATCATTGCAGAATCACAGTGCATAAAATGCAATAAAACGCACCCTGTCCCCTCATCCACTATAACTCTCTTATTATCTTGGGCTCAGGTGTGTTGTATGAATATACAATAATGGAGCTAACAAGATGGTTTGGGGTCACGGAGGGATAAACCATGGCGTAATCCAGCTTCGAAAGCTGTTCCGATAATGAAAATTGCAGAGCGGTCTTGTGGCTAGTTTTGTAATAAAGATATACAAAGATGAATATAGGTTTCCAGGAATTAATCTGAGAGCATTTGATCCAATTTATACTGGAGTGGCCGCATTGAAGGCAGCTCAGTAGACAGGATTCCAATTTAGGTTGATAGAGTGCTTTGGGATCCCAGGGAGGAAGGGTTCCCTGTAATTGGGAGATGATTTTATTTTTGAAATGCCCATCTCTTGGCTTTGTCAAAGGCCACACATCTGTCTGCCTTGCCTGTGAATACAAGCCAGGCACAAGGCATCGAATCCCGTGGTGCGAGCTTCTGGTTCAGTATTCAGCATGACAGACAGGCTTCCAGTTTTATTCTTTCAGAGGGGACCCCAGGACACACTGCATTTTATTGTTGTGATTGTTCCGTGGACCAAGCAACATTAGACCTACGGAGAGGGGAGGCTCAAGACAGCTTTATGTTGCCTTCTCCTTCCTCCCTTTCTGTTTCTGACCTGCTAAAAAGTGCCCCGGTTTAAGTCTCCTAAGAGTTTTCGCTCTGAAGCCAGGAGCTTGGGTCTGAGAAGAGTGTGGAAAGCTGTTCTTACTTTGTCCTTCAAAGTGTGTCATTCTTTGGCAGATGGCCAGGTCAGGGACAGAACTGAAGACAGCTGAATGCAGGCCATGACTCTTTAAGAACTGGAATTCCTAGCACACTCTTAATAAAACAGCCCCAAACCACCCGAAGAATGTTGACTATGCCTACCTTATTGTGATGTTATGTTATCTGTTTGATTCTCTGAGCTGCCAATTCAGAAAAAGGTTTTTGTTTTTGTTTTTGTTTTTTTTTAAAGAATATTTAGATTCAAAATCCATTTGATGCTTTCCGTTGACTTTTCTTTTTTAAGTGGCATTAGGGAATTATTCTCCTCAAATCCTGCCTGGGTAGCTGTTAAGAGAAGCTTGTGTTAAAACTCCTGTTCTGCTTAAGATGAATCAGAAAGCATTGTGACTTCTGGCATTTTCCCTTAGAACTTCTGGGCTGCTTATTTGTAATTGTATTTAGTCCTTCTCACAGATTTAATTTATACCTATATGGGTGATCTTATATATTTTATCATATTAATATATGAATTATGTATTTACAGTTCACAAAAATTATGTATTTACAGTTCATACAAATGTATGAATTATGTATTTATAGTGGTTATTGGAAAGCCCTTCTACACTCAATTTGAGACACCCCTTTCATGACAACCAAAAAGCAGTTTGTGCAACACATTTGGATTTGTGCCATGAATTACGACTTAGTGTTTTCACACCAGTATTTAAGAAGTTGGCTATGTAACTATTTGTTGCAATGTGTGGGAATGAAATGTAATTATTGTAATTATTATTGAAGGCTTTTTTTTAAAAAAAATTAATTCTATTTTAATACTTCCCTAAATTATGTGTGTTGGCCTGTATACCATACACCCAAGGTGGAGTAAGATGTGAACCGTCTTTAATAACAAAAAAGCAGTTTGCATTCAGCCGAAAATAGCCCACAGCTAACATGAAGGATATAGTTCTGTAGCCAGTGAACCCAGAGAGAGTTTAATCATTTAGCCTGAAGATTACAACTTAAGGTATTTTTAGAGGATTTAAAAATATATATATCTTCATACTCTGGAATTTGCTTATTACTTACATAAATCACCTTTTTGTTTAGCACAAAAGAACTAAGCTTTTTAGTTCATTTTTACTTTAATACTATCTGAGCTTAGATTATCTTTGATGGGAGGTAGGAGCGGTATATCTAGATGCTGCAAATGAGGGGAAAAAATGCATTTTCAATTGTCAGTAATATTTAATTTCTATCAACAATTTCTTAATTGTTTCCCTGAAAAGCAAAGCTTTAATGTGTCAGCCTAAATTATAATACAAAAGAAATAAAAAATTATGCTGTTACCATTTCCCAGTTTTAGAAATTACTGATTAGATTAGAGAAAATTATTCTTTATAATTTTACTATGGAAAAGCTATACGTCTAGTCATATCACTCCATCGAAACGAAATTAGGGAATGAATGATGTCTTAACACAGTGTTTGCAGACTTTTTTTTTTTTTGAGAAGAAAAGGTTGCAGCATCTAATTTTAGTCATGATTTGTCTTTATTAAAAGCTCTTGTCAGGGAATTAAACTTTTTAGTTCTGGGCATTGCGTTAAAAATACTGAGCCTATCATGATGTTAGTCTTATAATAAAAATTAGACTGATTTTAATTTAAAGAGATTTATAAGTGACTCTCTTGGGAATTTGTTGTTTTATTCACCAAGTTAGTACACCAATAGAAACATACCAATGATGTTTAGCTTGCAAGTTAATGAAAAACAAATCCCCTATTGAAATAAACTAGATTTTTTTCTTTTAATATAGAAAGATCAAGCTCATGCCCAAGAAACTTTTCAAAGAGAAAACTCAACTAAATTTCTTTCTCATGTTTTTAAGATCAAATGCTTTCCATATCATGAAAGTCGCCATTTATTTGGGAAAACCTGCCTGCTTAGGATTTATTAATGCCATTCATTTGATGAGATGGAATTTTTACAAGTGTGATATAAAGGTCTAAACTAGAAAAAAACTAGGAAGGAATCAGAAAAGCATTTTAGTCTTAATTATTCACCAGTAGACATCTTAAGAAACATGTTTATTGTGCATGAGAAAACCATCCCCATGTTGTAAAAGAATGCTAAATCAATGTGTATTTAACTTCAGATGAAAGTTGCAAAGCAGAAACAAGCACCCATTAGGGACACATTATATGGGGTTGCATTTGTGATGGGAATCCTAAGGATTTTTCTGAATATGTTAACTTTTTTTGGATAACTCAGTGATGAAAGCTTACGGCAGAGCAAGTGTATTTCTTAACACAAATTTGTAAGGATGGCTTTGATATCTTTATCTTTAATGTTTCAAAGAAGCTTTGTTAAAGTCCAGTTCCTGTAAAATATATACCTGGGAAGTGTCAGATCACAGGAAAAGAAGACTTTTAATATTCAAGGAATAACTGTTTTTTAAGGAAAGCTTGGGAAACTGCCTGGGCAGCCTATTTTTAGGACTTCACACCCTCTGCCTCATGGCACACTCTGCCTTCTCATGGAGGGGGTGATTAAGGGAAATGGGTGGTTGCCCTTTACAGTAAATGATCAGTTTGTTCTTTTACTTTCCAAATATGCAGATTAAGATAATAAAGAAGCGACAGTGGGTTCCTTGTGGGATTAACTGTTCTCGAGCTCCATCCGGGCATCTGTGTGCTCTTCCGGCCCTGCCCAGGAGTGCGCGTGTTTGTACATCCAGGTTTCACTGGCAGACCTAATTTCAGAATACATAATGCATGATTTTGAAACCAATTTGTTATTGTAATAAAATATTTTTTAGGAATGCATGGAAGTACTCGAGAGGAGAATGTTAAATTATACATGCATTGTGGCCGAGTGGATTCATTTAGCTCAGTCTGCAGGTGAATCTCCCTGTGACCTTGGCACTTGCTGGCTAGTATAGAATAACAATCAAAGCTTGGATTGGAAATCCGACCATTTCCAAATATTAACAACTTCTTTCAAAGGAAATGCTGATTTCAGCATTTATGTTAATGGGAACATCAGTATCTCTTTCAGAGTTTTTAGGGGAGGGCGGAGAAGTTAAAAAAAAAAAAAAGCAGCCATGATCTTAATAGGATTAAAAGCCAGGCTTTTTATTTTCAAAATGCTCATTTGTTTTCTGCATTCTGTTTTCGTATCAGGGCTGTTATTCACTACTCTAGGATCCACAGGCCATGGAAGACTCACAGAATTGCATTGGTAACGACAGGAAGGTGACATAAAAGGTTTCTGTCTGAAAGGAATTCTATATTCCTTCCCAGCCCATTTTCTCCTTTCTTATAAGTCAGCTTGGGAAAGAGCGTTCCGAGTTAGAGGGTGGAGAGGACAGACATGCTCAGGTCCCTGGCTTGACTTCTCTCTATTCCCCTTCCACATTAGGGCACACACTTGAATCATTAGAGAGGCATTAATTGAAACAGCCTGTGACCCATGCGAATCAGATGAACTGCCAGGGCTGGAGAAGTTTAGCTGTGAAGTTGAGTCGCCGGAGGCACATGACATTCTGTAATCTTCTTATCTCGGAGGCTTTCCACCGGCAGCTCACCCACGGCTGTCTGTCGGAGCTGGACAGCAGGGCATGGAGAGTGGCCCAGAATGGAGACAATAATTTACCATGTAATTTGTTTTGAGATTCCTTTGATAGATTTCACCACCAAAGAAATTTGCAAGAGGATGAGACCCCAAGCCCTGAAGCCAGCTCGATCCTGTGGCTAGCGCGGGGCTAGCTCCATGCTGCAGCCTCACGGATGACGGTGGTGAATGGGACTCACGTGGACTTACCTGGTGGGAAGAGGGCTTTTCTCCCTTTTCTCTTTCCTTCCCCTTTTTCGTCCAACTGTGGGAGGAAGAGAGGATGTCAAAAATCAAGTTCCACATGGGTTGAGGAAATCTGGGTGTAGCAGTCCAAAAAGGCAGGTAATTTGGGAGCTCTGGTCTGTTTGGCAAATCACCTGTCTCATTTTCGGGGCATGCATGTTCCTGTTTTGGCATAGCAGGTGTGCTAAGGCAAGGCAGGTTTCCCCTAGCTGCCTTATTTAGGGGATGTTACAAATGGAAAGATGACGGAAATGCCCACAAAGACATTAACAAAAATATTCTCACTCTCAAAACTGTTTTCCGAAAACCAGGGAAAAGAATATCAAAGGAAAAAGACGTGCACGTTGGGTTTTGCTCATTTGTGTTTTTACTAGTTGCTTAATGACGTATAATGTCACTTTTCTAACGAAAGGAACATAGAGGAATTAGGTAACTTAAAAAAAAAAAAAAGAAGAGATGGGGGAGAAGGACATTTTCTTCCAGCCTCTGAAAGAACCAAATTGACAACTTTCTGCGGTACTTTGAATGGTATTTGCGACATTCACCTTTCCTTCCTGACCGACTTTGTCGAAGAATGTAATTTGAGGCTGTTTCTTTTTCCTGCCAGAAGAGTTGTTGGTTGGTTGGGGTGGTACTTTGTTTTCTGTTTGAAGGAATAGCAGATAAAAGGGGAGGCATCACTGGATTTTGCTTAGTACATTGGTTTATATTCAGTGTCCTTTTGAGAAAAAAAAAAAATCTTTCAATTAGCATTTTCCACTGAAACAGAGTTTGTACTATTCAAGGCTCGTTATTGAAAAATTCGAAGGCATATAATATTGTTGCCTGTTGACATGAAGATGATCTGTGAGTCACGTCTTAATTAAAAGGGCTCTTAAGCTACAAGGGACGCAGGCAAATCCAGACTCGGAATGGGAACAAAATGAATGGATGAAGTCAGTCAACATCCTTTCCAACTCGAAAGGATATTCTCTGTCTTCACTTGGAGGTTGAGTATGTACTGTGGGATCTAAGGAAAGAGAAGACGCTGGACATTGGTTCCATGGAATGACCTTGGCAAACGAGAATGTTATATGTAGAGAAAAATGTAGGTGAAGAGGGCTGGTGTTATCCTGGTAGAGAAAGCACTGGCAGGATGGCCCAAGTAAGAGAGATAAGGAGCTCTTCTGGGGATGACAGTGACCATTGTTCTCCATCTTTTGTAAGTTCAGAGCAAGATAACTTGGAGGATTACTTCAAAGGAAGAAAAGTTGTAAATGCTTGAAATGGAATAGTGTTCCCCCAGAATTCATGTCTACCTAGAATCTTAGCATGTGATCTTATTTGGATATGGGGTCTTTGCAGATGTAATTAGTAAGGAGCTCCAGAAGAAATCATCCTGGATTTAGGGCATTCGTGTCCAGTGATTAGTGTCCTTGTTAAAAAACAAACAAACAAAAAACAAGAGGGTCCCATCGGTAATCCCAGCACTTTGGGAGGCTGAGGTGGGAGGATTTCCTGAGCCCAGGAGTTTGATAGCAGCCTGAACAACAAAGGGAGACCCCCCCCCCAATCTCTACAAAAAATTTTAAAAGTTAGCTCAGTGTTGGCTGGGTGCAGTGGCTCATGCGTGTAATCTCAACACTTTGGGAGGCCAAGGCAGGCGGATCACCTGAGGCCAGCAGTTCGAGACCAGTCTGACCAACATGGAGAAACCCCGTCTCTACTAAAAATACAAAAATGAGCTGGGTGTGGTGGCGTGTGCCTATAATTCCAGCTACTCCGGAGGCAGAGGCAGGAGAATTGCTTGAACCCGGGAGGCAGAGGTTGTAGTGAGCCGAGATTGCGCCATCCATTGTGCTCCAGCCTGGGCAACAAGAGCGAAACTCCATCTCCAAAAAAAAAAAGAAAAGAAAAGTTAACTTGGCGTGATGGCGCGCACCTCCAGTCCCAGCTACTCAGGAAGCTGAGGTGGGAGGATTGCTTGAGCCCAGGAGGTTGAGGCCACAGGAATATGTGTGACACACAGAGACACTGGGGAAAAGCCACATAAAAGCAAAGAGCGCAAAGGACGCCAGAGCCACCAGAAGCTAGGAGCATGGCATGGAGTGAATTCTCCCTCGGAGCCTCCAGAAGGAATCAGCCCAGTTGATACCTTGATTTCAGACTTCTGCCTTCCAGAACTGTCAGACAACACATTCATGTTGTCAAAAGCCACTGAGTTTGTGGAAATTTGGTATGGCAGTTCTGGGAAACTCATATAGCCAGAAGTGTACCACCCATTGTGGGTATTTTAGGTCTATGAAGAGATCATCTCAACAGGAGAAGCCACCTGATTTTCACTTGCCATCTGCAGAGGCCTCTAAGTCTGGCTTATGTCTATGAGGGTATTGGTGGGACCAGGGCCCTCCCGCCCGCATATGGAGACAGACTTTCAGTCCTGTCAGGAAAGAGATGAGGCTGCACCAGGACAGTGTGCTCTGGGTGCCTCAGGCTAGTGTTTCTACAGCACTGCCACAGCTCTGCATGAGCAGGAAGCTTAGACAAGGGGTCTTCTACCCAAGTAGATCTAAATCCAAGTATCGTCAGAACTCATCTTTTCTCCTTGGGAATCCCCCCAGCAAATTTTTATGTGTTAATTTTTAAATCCTAGAATTTGGCCAAGGATTCTTGAGAACACAAGAGAGTCACCAAGACCCCACTGGTCCCCTGACTAGCAACACAAGTGAGGCACAAGATGTAAGTTGCACCGGTGCATCGAGAACTCCCTAGTTTGGCAGATGTTGATGGAAACCCTATTGAGAATTTCTTACTTCGTATAAAAAAGGGGCTAAGCTGTGTAGGAGAGTAAAAAAGGGCACCAAACCTAGACTTAGATGGGAGATCTAGATTGGGCTCAGTTATCTTGGACAGGTCACACAACCTAAGGAGATCTTATTTTTCTCATTTATATATTTAGAACACGAGACTAGCCTTATTCTTCCCTGAGTTCTGAGAAACAAACAGGACAATGTGTGTGAAAATATTTGTAAGCTATTAAGTGCCCCCAAAACCTTGAGTGTTCGAGGTAACCTTTGGGGAAAAAGGACCCACAGTTAATTTTTTACCCCTTAGCACCACCTTGTGTCCAAGTTACTACTCTTGAATTTTAGAAGTTCTACGTTACAGTATGGACCAGAGGCCACTGAAGAATTCATCGGGGTTTTCTTCCTGATGCCATCGATATGAAACTAAAAGAGTAAAATTGAATAAACTTTGGAGGACCTCACTACTTCCTTAGAATTATCATCAGATGCAAATATTTGAGAGTAAAGTCTTTTTTTTTTTTTTGAGATGGGGTCTGGCTCTGTTGCTCAGGCCAGAGTGAAATGGCACTATCTCGGATCACTGCAGCCTCCACCTCCTGAGTTTAAGCGATTCTCCTGTGTCAGCCTCCTGAATAGCTGGGACTACAGGTGTGTGCCACCACGCCCAGCTACATTTTTGTATTTTTAGTAGAGATGGGGTTTTGCCATGTTGGCCATGCTGTTCTCGAACTCTTGACCTCAGGTGATCTGCCTACCTTGGCCTCCCAAAGTGCTGGGACTATAGGCATGAGCCACCATGCCTGGTCCCATAATGTTTCTTACTACTAAGAAAGCTTGATGACTGAGAGGTATCCCTAAAACCATCAATTCCAGTTTGCTTTTCCCTAAGAGGACAAAGAGACACCTCAAAGTTAAATACATTGCATAGCTACCAGCATTTAAGACCATAACGTGGAGATACAGGGTTTTGGAAAATTTACCATCTAATTGTTATAACCTGAGCAGACTTGAACATTAGGTGTAGAGAGACCTCAGTGGTACAATTTTGAAGTATGGGGAGTAGGAGTGGGTCAGGCTGGAAAACAGAGCCTGTGGAAGTTCTAATGCCAAGGGTGGCCAGAGGGCCTGATTATAGAGTACAGGGGGCTGTTGGTTCTGAGCTATGCCCTTGTTTGTACTGAGTTTGCTCTGGCTGGCGTAGGGATGAAGGAAGATGGTTGGAAGAGATGCAGTCAAGGAGCCAGAGTCTTGGGATAATGGTGGCAGTAACTGGAATCCTGTGTAGTGATGTTGGAACTCACATCTTAGGATGCTTGATATAATTTGAGGGTAGAGAAAGCAAGTTCCATCTTGAAGGGATGGAACCGAGGGATAATGGAAATGAAGCAGGGGCTAGCATTTTGGATGAGAACTGGGGTGTAAACCCCAGTGTGGGGTCAAAGCATGGAATCAGTGGAAGCCGTGGCTCAGCAAGCCTGCAGGCACCAAGCCCTTGGTCCAGGGCACCTGGGGTTATGCACAGAGTGAGGATGATGCTGACCATGATACGTGGCCATCTATTTCCCACAAACTCAGGATAGGGAGAGGTTGAACAAAACCCAGAGGTCAAATGTCTTCTACACATCTAGGTGGAGACTTGTGACAAGGTAGGAAGCAAACACTCACCTCACCTTTGCTAGTCCTGGCTCTGACTGAGTGACAAAACCATAATTAGGCTTGGCCTATGGTCTATCCCTAGTGTGCATCCTGCTTTGGATTTCAGTTGAAGCCATGTTTGAATTAACTCATTCACTTGCTTCTTTTTTATAAATACATTTTAAAGAAATGCTTGAGAAGTTGATCTAGTGGTCTTCATCCAAGACGCTGTTACGTCATTTTTCTTTGGGTGTTTTGTCTTCCCACCTACATTACAAGCTCCTCAAGGATGTTGTCTATACCTTAATTTTTTTTTCTCTCTTAAAAAAAAAGAATCCTAGGACTCCAAAACAAAATGTTCTAAGAACGCAAGGCTAGGAGTATAACCTGTTCCAGGTGGTAATCAGTTTCCTTCTGCATTTTGACAGGTAGAAGGGTAGGGATGGGGAATGGCAGGATGTGGAGGGTTGGAGGATAGGAAGTGATATTGTACTTAGATTATTGCTGTTTCACACAACACAGAGCCAGGCAGGAACCAATGACATCCCCTAATACTGTAGATTATTACGTATGATATTAATGTGTGTAAAAATTGGATCTTTAAGACTGCACTTTCAGGGAGGCTGAGGCAGGCGGATCACGAGGTCAGATCAAGACCATCCTGGCTAACACGGTGAAACCTCATCTCTACTAAAAATGCATAAAAATTATCTGGGCGCGGTGGCGGGCGCCTGTAGTCCCAGCTACTCAGGAGGCTGAGGCAGGAGAGTGGTGTGAACCCGGGAGGCGGAGCTTGCAGTGAGCTGAGATCCGGCCACTGCACTCCAGCCTGGGCGACTGAGCGAGACTCCGTTTCAAAAAAAAAAAAGAACAAAACAAAAACACAAAAAAAGACTGCACTTTCAGAAGCTGACCACTTCCTTTAGCACCTCCTGCCTTGACAAAGTCTTGGTCTTTGTCTTCATCTGTAAAGATCCTGGGTACTGCTGGTTAACTAAAAATTTCCAGAGCAATATTTTGAATCACTGGCATTAGAACTGCCACTGAATGGTTTACATATATTTCAAGCAAAGGTTTCGTTTATGGGAGGCAAGGATTTTCTGCTTATCTTCCTTGCTAGGGGGTGGATTCTGAAGTATCACTTAACAGCAATCCATTTCCTTAAGATTCTTGATAGCATGGTTTGTATTTCACCACTAATAAATAGGACCAGTTTTATAGAAAGGCTTTTAAAAACATGGGAACATTTGATTTGCCTGTACTCTTTTTTATTTCCAAATAGTTTTGTCTGATCTTTATTTTGACCCTCTCAATGTCATTTTAAAGCCATCTTTGAAAAGGGAGACATCATCTCTGTCTTCTCTGGTGAGACAAGTGAATGAAGAGGCTTCTCATAGCCACTTTTTTTTTTTTTCTTTTGAGACGGAGTCTCGCTCTGTCGCCCAGGCTGGAGTACAGTGGCACCATCTTGGCTCACTGCAAGCTCCGCCTCCCAGGTTCACGCCATTCTCCTGCCTCAGCCTCCTGAGTAGCTGGGACTACAGGCGCCCGCCACCACACCCGGCTAATTTTTTGTATTTTTAGTAGAGACGGGGTTTCACCGTGTTAGCCAGGATGGTCTCGATCTCCTGACCTCGTGATCTGCCTGCCTTGGCCTCCCAAAGTGCTGGGATTACAGGCGTAAGCCACCGCGCCCGGCCTCTCATAGCCACTTCTTAAGATGGGCACACCACCGTGGCCTTTGCAATTCAGAACTGCAGGGCACAGCCTTCACCCTAGAACATTTCAGTGATGACTTTGACAGAGAGATTCCTAGGACAGGTGCTATCTTGGCAGAACCTAGGGAATATTCAGATCCAAAATGCATTGCCCAAATCCCAAATATTTTGCTGCAGCAGATACATTGACCAGACTCTCTTTGAAGGAGGATGTTAATGACCATATCCCACTTGGATGTTTAAAAATGTATTCACTTGTCTCGAAAGAGTTGCCGTGTAGATTTTTAGAGCTCTTTCATTTTAAACAAAATCTATTTCAGCACTTTCTTCCCAAGTTAGGAATCGAGGTCCATTCAGGTTTTTCATTTTTCAAAGTCGAAATGCAAAACTGCTCCAGAGTGGAGAGGAGGCCCCCACAGCACAGCCCAGTCATCCTGATGCCCACGGAGACAGATCAAATACACTATGAGGGCCTGGAACAAGTAAAATGGACTTTCGATTAGTATTATCGTCACAGAACTCGGCAGTGTCGTTTCCTTCTGAGGAATAAGCCTATTTTGGCTTATTTAGCTGGATTTTTATTGTAATCAGAAGGGAAAAGAGAAAGAAATCGTTGGGAGAGAATTAGTTGTCTTCAGTGAACTATACGAATAATAAACCCTAGTTACTTTAAACTTGAAAAATTCCAAATTTATGATAAGTTGACCTTGTTAAGAGAAAGTTTAGGTGTCTGTTATCTTTCCACTAGTTTTCTGCATTTGGACTGTGAGAAAATGTGGTGGAGCATTTTAAAACGAAAGTAACTAAATGGTTTTTAAGGGTTTGAGCTAATTAAATTTGATATGTAAGTATTTAACACTTGTTATCTGCATATCTTTTCTAAGGCCTTCTACTTAGAAATAGTTCTTTCATTTTTGGAGGCTTAGATAATTGTATACACAGTAAAAGTGGTAAAACAATATTTTTATTAAAAAAATTCATAAATGCAGATATTTCATGAAGAATGACCTTAATGCATAGTTCCCATCTGCACACGGATGGAAACTTAACACGTTATCTATCTAATGTCCACTGTCAGTGGAAAATTCTAGAATTTCAGTCTCCTGTCTCTGAAAATCAGACTAGTTCAAATCTGGTATAGCGCTGTCAGATTTAGCAAATAAAAACACAGAACACCCAGTTAGGTTTGTATTTCAGATAATCAGCAAATAATTTCTTTTCAGTAGACGCTTGTCCCAAATACAGAACATCTTTTTACTGAATATTTTAACATATTATTTCTTTATATAATACTTTCTGTATGTTATCTGATAGCCCTAATTAGGGATCAATTTAGATTATGTTTGTTCCTTTTCACTAATGATCTCATACTTTTTTGCCTATTTGGTTAATTAAATCTTCCAAGGTCTCTGTCTTTTAAATAAGGAACAGAATACCACCTCCTAGTCTCGTGGAGTGTTTTAACTCGGCCTGTCTTTAACCTGAAGTGCTATGAAGTAGCACTGACTCACACAAGTGAGATTTTGGAGGCTCTGAACCAGAACACAGCTGTATCCACTTCCCATCTTCTGGTTATGGAGATCTTATCTTTAAATCAGAGCTAGTACTCTCGTGTGGCCCACGTGCTATTGATCAGGTAGTTCACAGCCTGCTGCCGAATCCCCAACCTGGGCCGCTCCTTTCACACCTGGGGATTCCCCAGGGATTTTATACTCTGGCCCTGAATTTACCCCAAACCCGCCTAGCAATTAAGATGATAGTGATGATGATTCAGGCTTTATGAAGTACTGACTTGATGGGGTAACATAAGAGAAGAACGACAGGGACATATGTGTAGAAAACAATCATGAAATCCGTGTGAATCTTGGCATCAAAAGACCATTTAAAAGTCAGCCCTGACAGTGTCTTTACGATAAGATGGCATTGACTTCTGAAGGGAGTCAGTAGCCAGTCCGAACACAGATGGGCCTGAGAATGGGTCCTTTTTTGCTTCCTCCACTACCTGTATGTCAGCGGCGGAAGGAGGAAGATCTGGATTTTCAGTATGATCTTTACTTAGCAATAATAAACTGAGCATCTTTTGCACATTTGCGGTCTCTGAAATGGTCCTTGAAAAGATTCCTGTAATTGGGAAATCTTCAGCATCTTATGACTTTAACATTTAGTGCAAAAACCAGTCAATGGAAAACAATGAAAGCAAAGCAGAGAAG
Source organism: Colobus angolensis palliatus (assembly GCF_000951035.1). Lineage (NCBI taxonomy): Eukaryota > Metazoa > Chordata > Mammalia > Primates > Cercopithecidae > Colobus > Colobus angolensis. The sequence continues at coordinate 2,464,573 of NW_012112697.1, forward strand.
GAACTTGACAGACAAGCTCCTGATCATCAGGCACTGGGGTTTTTTTCCCCCCTCAGGTCTTTAGTGGATGAAATGTCAAGTGAAACAAGCCCTTTTAATTCTTCTATTAAATCCAGCTTTTAATAACAAGCATCCTGGAAGAAGAACAGATAATATTTGTCTTATAAAATGTAGCAGCCGGTTCCCTTCCTGAACACAAACCTGCTCACAGGAATTTGTCTTAGGCTCAGGCCTGACACGTTTGCAGATGCTCCAGCTAGTTAATTAATCAGATCCAGATGCTGCTGCTTAACGATTTTCCCACTGTCCCTACCTCCCTTACCAGGGAGGGGACGATGGCAGAGAGGGAGACAGGGTAGAGCCAGAGTCCGCCAAAGACCTCTTTATTCCAAGAAGTTCTGCCATGTTTTCTTCTATGTTTGACTCAAATGTAGAGCATTTGCAGTGGCCAGCAAGGAAGTGTGTGTGAAAGGGCAGACACCCGTCAGAGACAGCGGCTTACGTCAGATGCAGCAGCCGGACCTGAGAGGGGGATGTGCACCTTCATTTCCATTGTTTGCTCTTCTGACAGCTCATTAGGTGGCCCAGTGTCTTCTCAGCTGAACTTGGAAGGGATGAACAGGCCCGAGAGAAGATCTGAAAGAGGGTGCTTTCATCAAAGCCCAGTGTTGCACAGCTAACGCCATCACCTAAATGCAGTGTCCATCAGTGAGCCGCCAACGGAAACCTTGACTTGTACTTGGAAGTTGCGGGGAGACCGGGTGTGTGGCTCATGCCCATAATCCTGGGACAGAGGCTGAAGCAGGAAGACCTCTTGAGGCCAGGAGTTTGAGACCAGCCTGGGAAACATAGTGAGACCCTGCCTCTGTAAAAATAAAAAAATTAGCTGGGCGTGGTGCTATGTGTCCGTAGTCTTAGCTACTTGGGAGGCTGAGGTGGGAGGATAGCTTGAGCCCAGGAGTTCAAAGCTGCAGTGAGCTGTGATAGCGCCACTGCACTCCAGCTAGGTGACAGAGTGAGGCTCTGCCTCTAAACAAAAAAAAAAGGGAAATAGGGGTGCTTAAGGAGCAGAGAAGGGAGAGGAGGAGGTGGCTCATGCCTGTAATCCTAGCATTTGGGAGGCTGAGGCAGGCGGATCACTTGAGGTCGGGAGTTCGAAACCAGCCTGACCAACATGGTGAAACCTCGTCTCTACTGAAAATATAAAAATATGAGCTGGGCATGATGGCACGTGCCTGTAATCTCAGCTACTCAGTAGGCTGAGGCAGGAGAATCGCTTGAACCTGGATGGCAGAGGTTGTAGTGAGCCGAGATCGTGCCACTGAACTCCATCCAGCCTGTGCAACAGAGCGAGACTCTATCTCAAAAAAAAAAAAGGAAAAAAAAAAAGTCCTTTCATTCTGTGGATGTGCGTGTGTGGGGAGGGGCTTTAGGTGAATGCAGAGCCCGTAGGGTTCACCCTTCACCGTGGTCCCTCTAGCCGTCATTGCCATGCAGATACTGCGTAATAACAGCACTGAGCTTTCTGTGTTTAATCGACTGTCCCGCATCTGCTTTTGCTATGAGAAGTAAGAGGCCTCAACAGTTACTCCAGGCGTGGTGGTAGAAACAGACCTCAAGCTTCAGTACCATTTGACAAGGCAAAGAATTGCCCTCCCACCACACGGTGCTGCTATTTGGAGGTGCTTTCCTTTAGAAAGTACCAGGTGCCTTTCCTCTCTGAGCATATGAGCTGTTTATGAGTCAAAGTTGTCTTCATTTATAGGGGATCTGTTTTCTTTCTTTCTCTCTTGAAAAAACCTGTTATTCAGTGGGCTGTAAAATGGAGAATAAAGATCAGAGGTAGTGGAAATAATATAATGTACGTGGGCACACACATTAGAAATCTCCCATAAAATGTAGGCATTTAGAAATTTGCACTCTATTATTTTACTGTGGCCTGTTGGGAAGCCATTCTCCCTACTTGTACTTTCAGTCTTGTCCTGGGACATCTTCATAAACGGCTGTTCTCTCTTCCTTTGACTCGGCTAGCTTTCTGAAGGAGGGAAGGCCCATTCAGAACCCCTGTAGATGATGGAATTTGGTTTTCTGAGTTATAATTGCTTTGATGCAGACTGAGATGTCGTGCTCCCACTGAGAGACTCCAGAATGGTGTGCTTTTGGGAGTTTTGGTTGAGCAGGTTGATTTCATTTTTTAGCCCATCCAAATGTCACAGGTATGTGAACCAGAGCAACTCCATCTTGAATAGGGGCTGGGTAAAATGAGGCTGAGACCTACTGGGCTGCATTCCCAGACAGTGAAGACATTCTAAGTCGCAGGATGAGACAGGAGATCGGCACAAAATACAGGTCATAAAGACCTTGCTGATAAAACAGGTTGCAGTAAAGAAGCCGGAAGCCGGCCAAAACCCACCAAAACCAGGATGACGACGCGAGTGACCTCTGGTCATCCTCACTGCTACACTCCCAACAGCACCATGACAGTTTACAGATGCCATGGCAATGCCAGGAAGTTACCCTAGGTGATCTAAAAAGGGGAGACATGAATAATCCACCCCTTGTTTAGCATATCATCAAGAAATAACCATAGAAATAAGCAAGCAGCAGCCCTCAGGCTGCTCTGTCTGTGGCGTAGCCATTCTTTTATTCCTTTACTTTCTTAATAAATTTGCTTTCACTTCACGAACTCACCCTGAATTCTTTCTTGTGTGAGATCCAAGAACCCTCTCTTGGGGTCTGGATCGGGACTCCTTTCCTGTAACACAAGGGTCTAATAGTACAGTACTAACAGATTGTTTTCCCAAAGTGCTACTCCCCTTGGCCTTTCGGTCTTGCTTCTTTGATTGTCCAATGCAGCCTTTGTTGGTCTCCCATGACAGAAGACCAGGCAAAAGGCCCGGCCACACATGGCCCTCATTCATCCTGCCCCTCCTGGGGTCCTCAGCTGCCTCAGCTCACTGAGGCCTTCTTAAAGCCAGTCTTATTTTAAACCACATCCTCTAGTGGAGGGCATTGTGTAAACAAGGCCAGGATGGGTAAGCCCCCCACTCCACTCTAGACATCACCTCAGCTTGAGCTAAGTCACCCCTCAGGACTCCTTCCTTTGGTCCTCCTGCAACATCTATCCTTTCTATCCTCTTTCCTAACCCTCCCCATGCTTCCCTGCCCCCCCAAAAACCCCAGTAGATTTTTCTCCCGAGGACAATAAGCCTCCGTCTTTGGTGCCGTCCAGAGCTCGGAGGGAAAGTTGAGGTCAACGTGGCAGGCTGTACCGCTTTCTTTTGAAGCAAACAGATGGTGAAGGTTAAATGACAGCTCTCTGACTGCCTCTTTTGAAGTAATTGGAGATAATTTGTATTTTGAATCAGAACTTGACCATTGTCAGAAGGGAAGAAGGTTAATATGGAAACGATTTTACATTAGCCCCTGTTTCTTCTGCCACCCCCCTCCCCACTCCTTTCGTTCTCTCCTTCGGATCCTTGTCGCTTTAATCCTTGCTCCAGGCAATTGGTAAGATTGTCTCTGGGCTCGGTGTGCCTCATTTTAGGCAGTGGCTGTTATGAAAGCCAACAACAGCTTATTAAGGCCAGTGATAATCTCTTCCACTGATGCATTGTTGCTTTCCAGAGGTCCAATTAAGGCCGCACTTCGGAAACAAGATCTTGTAAACCTTACCTAGAACGGTTTGCAAACAAATGCTCCGGCTGCTTCCTCATCTCTGCGTAGAAACACAAACTGACTTCATATCACAGAAAACACTGTGTCTGCATTTAAGAAAGGGACATGCTTGTCTTTCACGACCTGCCACCCTCCCTCTCCAGATACTTAAACAAAAAGTAATTTAATTTCAAAGCCTGGCTTCGGGCCCCCCTGCCATATGAAGTATGGTATTGTTTACCTCCTAACTGCATCCTTTTTTTTTCTTTTTCTTTTTTTTTTTTTGAGATGGACTTTTGCCCTTGTTACCTAGGCTGGAGTGCAGTGGCGCTATCTCAGCTCACTGCAACCTCCACTTCCTGAGTTGAAGTGATTCTCCTGCCTCAGCCTGCTCAGTAACTGGGATTACAGGTGCCTGCCACCACGCCCGGCTAATTTTTTATATTTTTAGTAGAGACGGGGTTTCACCATATTGGACGGGCTGGTTTTGAACTCCTGGCCTCAAGCAATCCACCCATCTCGGCCTCCCAAAGTGCTAGGATTACAGGTGTCAACCACCGCACCCAGTGAAAGTGTCAACCAACTGCATCCTTTCAAAGAGTTTACAGTACTTCCTGAAATCCCACTGGGGAGGGAAAGGAAGGGGCGGAGAGCCCCTTAAAAATACAAAATGCCCAAGCCTGTAATCCCAGCACTTTGGGAGGCCGAGATGGGCGGATCACGAGGTCAGGAGATCGAGACCATCCTGGCAAACATGGTGAAACCCCATCTCTACTAAAAAAATACAAAAAACCTAGCCGGGCGAGGTGGCGGGCCCCTGTAGTCCCAGCTACTCAGGAGGCTGAGGCAGGAGAATGGCGTGAACCTGGGAGGTGGAGCTTGCAGTGAGCTGAGATCCGGCCACTGCACTCCAGCCTGGGGGACAGAGCGAGACTCCGTCTCAAAAAAAAAAAAAAAAAATGCTAGCCGGGCATGGTGGCTCACACCTGTAATCCTAGCACTTTGGGAGGCCGAGGTGGGTGGATCACAAGGTCAGGAGATTGAGACCATCCTGGCTAACACTGTGAAACCCCGTCTCTGCTAAAAATACAAAAAAATTACCCAGGTGTGGTGGCATGCACCTGTAGTCCCAGCTACTTGGGAGGCTGAGGCAGGAGAATCGCTTGAACCCGGGAGGCGGAGGTTGCAGTGACCCTGGGTGACAGAGCGAGACTCTGTCTCAAAAAAAAAAAAAAAAATGAAATGCCTTGAATGTTCTAGAAGAGTCTTAAGAGAGTGGCACATGGATTCCCCCGCCTCCTGCTCCCGTCATAAATTCTCCCAAGGCTAGCAGATTCTTCAAGAAAAAAGGGAACAGGGAAAGAGGTTCGATATGACTGTAAGTGTTCACTTAGGGGGCATTGGGTAGGAAAGATGCTGCCTTCTGGAGGTGGCCGTGATAGTCGTCTAGCTAACTCATACCTGTACCACCAGGGAACTGCCAGGTCCAGAGACACTGAGGAAGGTCAGGCCTATTTATAATATCCTGGCCTAGTGGACATTGGACCTAATGGAATCAGATGGTGAGAATAAGGGAGGCTATACCTTCCTAGCTGCAGGGACACTGAGTAGCACAGGCAGTCACCTTCCATCCCACGCCTCCCAAGTGTGTCAGCCACCAGAGGAAAATATGACCGCCAATGGGTTGAAGATGAAACTCAGTCTTTCCCATTCTGAGGTCTGTGAAGGCAAGAAATTAGCCACAGTTTGCCATAAAAGGAATCTTAATAACTAATATTTAAAAATGAAAGTTTTATTCTATGCCACCCTGAAAAGCCTGAATCTGTAGAATGTAAAGAGAAGGTGAGAAAGTGAGGACTGAAGTCTGTCTACAGCATGTTTAAGTGCTATTTGCAACTGAAGTGCTGAAGGCAAGATGGTATTTTATTCATATACATCTGGTTTATTATGAAGCACTTTTTTTTTTTCCACTAACTTGGAGAAAGCAAAGAAGATATTGTCATGTTATTCCTGGCTTTTTCTTAACCATCCAAAGTAAAGAAATGGCTGCAAACCTTTAGAAGCAATTCGAGTACCTCGGTGGCTTTCATCAGATGTTCTCTGTACAAGGAAAAGAAAAAAAAAATCGTTCTATCTTTTTATTTTTACTTTGCTTTAATCTTATTTGATGATGTCTCAACAGGCTGGGACATGCTTTCTTGGATGGCAATTTCACTGCACCATATGTGTCTCTCACAAGATAGCAGAGTGAGATGAATCTTGGCAGGAAGAGAACTAAACACATCGACGAAGAAAAGAAAAAATTTATTTACTTAACTCCCTGTTGCCTGCATACATTTCCCCCCTTGTACTGCGACTCCCGGTGCAGCAGTTCAGACTTAGTTTGTTATGAACAACCGTGTGAAATACAGCCGCCATTTATCACTTTTTCTGATCATCTGCCCTACTTTTTCTGGAAGCTCACATTAAGCATTTCAGTGATCAGATGATGAAACATGATGAACGGAAAGAGAAAATCCAATTCTTCCACAGACCCCCTAGATGGGAGAAACCCCAGGCCTGGCCCCTAGAAGCAGCAAAAGCCCCTTCTTCCCCACCCCACCCTGCACTTGGTGACAGACCTGGAGTCTATGGTGCTGTCTAGCCAGGTGGGATCCCCATCATGTCCTCAAGTTGGCTTTGAATTTTGAGTTGCCATTAAGACATCATTAACAGATTAACATGACCAGTCTATGCTGTCATTAAATATGAAGAGGTTGTGACCAGTGACACTGGAGGTGACCAGTGGTTTGGACTATATTGGAAAATGGCTCTGAGATACCAATGTTTCATCACATTCACCGCAGGGACCAAGGATTATTTCAAAGGACAGACCAGAGCCCTGGTCTGGACTCCGTGCTCACCTTTTAGATGAGGAAGGGAGATCGTTTGCTGTCATGCATTAGTGTCGTGGGGGTTAGAGTTCCTGATGACAATGTTGAAACTGTGGAATCTGTATATTTTTATCTCATGTGATGCTTTCAGAGAATATCCTAGTGACCTTCTTATGACCCCTAGAGAGCTAGAGCTCAGAGAATGAAGTTCAATGAGCCATTTCAAAATGTGCTGAGATTAAGGTGAAATCCAAAACTAAAAAAAAAATATAAGGAATCTCTTTCATCAGCCATTATTTTGAAAAAAAGAAAAGAAAAGGAGTTACAAGACTTCTTTTTCAGGTAGCAGTTTAAAACATTGGGACACACTGGTTTATTGGGATAAAATGTCCGTGTTTGATTTTTCTCATGGAACCAATGAGCAAATGGCATACATAGTGCTTGTCACCCCTTGGATCCAATTCACAGGCGATGTGATTAGGACAGTTAGCAGAGCCTGGCAGAATGTGACAAAGGTGCTTGAAGGATAAAGTTTCCTTGGAATACTCAGGCTGTGGATGTGAATGAAAATGCTGAGAAGGAAACTTAGGTCACAAGAAGAGAGAGTTAAATTCAGAATTAGCTGCCTTCAGAGGTGCATGTTAACTGGTATGTTATTTTCCAAGAATTTTACAGGCAGACGTATCAGTCTCAAGCAGGAAAACCTAAGGTTTTTTTAATACATAAAAAGCAATATAAATGCAGCATGACAAACAGGTATCTAATGTTCTTTTGCTACTGAACAAAATGCCTTTCTTCCCTCATTTATACTCATGTCCTCTGAGAACAGAGTTCAGAGAAAATCTCGTCTTCTAGTCCTCAGAAAAATATCTAAGATTTTGTGGTTGTATAGAACCCATCCCAAGTCTACTGATTTTTTATTTGGAATGCTAGTGGTGGTGAGAAAACGAGAGTGTGAATGTGGAAGTGCAGTTTCTAACTGTTTTAAAAGTCAAGGTTATTTCATTAATATCATGGATTCTATGTCTTACAATGTTTTAGCTTCTGCCCATTTGGACCAGGATGGAATGATCATTTTTGAATGAAACGGCATGATGTTAGTCAATATGGATTTTATGGCTAATTTTTCCAATTACTAATGGTATACTTTTTAGGTGCCAAAAACATGTACAGGGCGTAATAGGTATGCATTTCTCTTCATTGTCCTCTTGCTTGACTTTGCAAATTGAAAGGAAGAGGTGGGAAAAATTACCGAAAGCAGGGTGAAAAGAGAAGTTTACTGGCAATGATGTAATTTCCCTTTGGTATCTCGTCCCACTAAAAACTCAAGATTGCCCCATTATAAATACCAGATCAATGCAGTTTATTTCTTGAGTTAGGGCTCTAGTTAGAAGTCTATTTCGATGAGATGAGTAAAGGATACATGACTGTGTGCTTTCTCTCTCTTCCTGTCTCTCTCTCTCTCTCTCCCTCTCTCTCTCTCTCTCTCTCTTTCTCTCTCTCACACGCACACACACTCATTCACTCACAGACGCATCTATGCTAGAATTATTTCTATCCTTTTAACATAAAACATCAAGATGGAGTTAGTACATGTTGATGATACTTGTTTATATGCATGCATTATACACATAATATTAATAGCACATGGAAAGAAAATGAGTTACTCTAACACCTCTTCCAAAACCATACCAAAATATAAACTCCCTGAAATCATTTGAAGTCTCTGAATCTGTAAGTCTTACTTTCAGGCTTCAGGGACAGGATGTAATGAAGTGGGGTGTGGGTACATGTTCTAATTTATCCAATTTCTCTAAAATGAAGCTATGTACATTGATATGAAAATGAGATGTAATCTTTATGGTTTGATAAACGGACTCCTTTTAAGAGAAACACTTTTGAAGTTTAGCCAGCTCTAAAGGTTCCACACTGCATTAGAAAACAAAGAATATGAACTCTGGAAAAGTCTCTCAGGTTTGGATAATGGAAAGTAGACAATGAGAACCTGAGATTGAGTCCGCCTCTCTCACCCTTGGTTAAACATAACCCACAGCTGCTTCCTTATTTATCAGAAGGACAGTTAATAGTTTGGTAACTAGATTATCTTTTTAATTAGATTTTTACTTTTAAGACAAAACAGATGCATAATTTGGTCATATTAGTTAGCTCATTTGTACTCACTTTTTTTTCCTTCATGTTAATTGTGTACTTAGTAACTGGTATTGTTTGAAAAAGGGTGGGTTGTTTCTGTTGGACTGAGTTTTTGAGTGTGGGGGCCATTTGAAAACCCCTCGCATTTTCCCTTCTCATGCAATATCAGTTAATTCTCAAGAGGAATTCAGACAAGGTGTTAAAACTAGGATAAAAGCATTTTAATACCAGAAAATCTGCTCTGTCAAACCAGAGGTCGTTTTGCTGGTGGGAAAGCAGCAAAAGTAAACAGTAGCGATCTCTCGTGTAACAGAAGATTTAGGTATAATTTGTTTAAATAGTAGCAATAATGATTATTAATTCACCCTTTGAATGTTAACAAAGACTTGGTTTTTGTTAGTTTGTACTTTAGATTCATTTCCAAGCTCAAGTTTGTTTTAGGCTAATGCTCCCATCAATGGGAAATGCAATTAGCTTTAGATTCCTATTTTCCCCTCTCTCCCCAAAATATATTTGATGTTTGGTAATACAAAATAAAATAATTCCCTTTCAGAAGACTGCCTTGGAAACCTTATGATCACAACAGAGTGAATTTTTGTTGAATTCTTCTCTATTTCCCTGGGAAACAATAAGGAATTCTTTTTGTTCTTTGCCACAGAAGGTATAACAAATGGATTTCAAAATACCTGCACTATATAAGCGGTGCTTAGAAGAAAGAGAAAAATCAAAGCAAGAAATAAAAATTACAAAATGGTAGAGCCAGACCACTTCATCCACAATTTGTATCTGACCTCATTGTCAAAAAACTTTGTGAAGGATCACGGTGGCTTGTTTTTCTCCCTTTGACGCTGGAACATTAAAACTAGTTTTAGTTCTGTTTTATCCTGTGTGGTGCAAAAGGGCCAGAGTCCCTAGAGGACCCGGCCACAGGGACGGCGGGCACTCTCCAAAGGCCAGCCCCACAGTGGGCCTGCTGTAAACATAGGCAGACTCAAGTGCAGGGCCCAGCTTGTCCCGTCAAGTTTATCGTCCACTCCATCAAAGGGTCTAATGGTCAGCAGAGGGGGCTAAATGTGTCCCCCGTGACCTGACATTAACGGAGTGGACTGGTTTAAGTGTTACTGAGGGTGTCTCAGAATGATTTGGACGCCAATACCCGTTTGCCTCAATGAGCCGTCATCTGGGTCATGACTCAATACAGCTTTGCCCTGACACAGCCCAGCCCCGAAGTACTCCTGAGGGACCTGGCCTCACCTCGGAGACCAGCAGACAGCAGGGCTGATCAATGCCCTCTGACGACAAGTGAAACAATCACCTTTTCCCTCACCCCTCCACCCTTCGCACCTCCCACCCCTCGCCCGTCTGACCAGCTTGAAAATGATAAAGATAAATTGTTTTATCTAAACATAGAGTCTGACACTGAGAAAAGACAGGAGTGAGGAGACCCACCCAGTTTGTCTAGAACCTTAGATTCCAGCTTTTTGCTTCTCATGTAATTTTCATGGGGAAAAAAAAAAAAAATCAGTCTGTATATCAAATGTAGAGTTCATCTGATCCAAAAAAAAAAGCAAGACAGAAAGAAAGAAAGAGAAAGAAAGAAAGAAAGAAAGAGAAAGAAGAAAGAAAAGCCAGGAGTTGGTGAATATTTTCTGCTCAGATTTAGGCTGGCCTATAAACATTAGCTTTGGAGGTATTAAGGAGACCCGGGGCATTTTCTGTGTTTGTACTGGGATTTTGACAAAACCATATGCATAGGAAATACATTTAAATTATAAGGTTCTTTAAGAAGCAGAGTGTTTTTCAAAAGGAAACCAACAACATAATACTGATGTGAGAAATCTTTAGAAAAGGCTTGAAATACTTTTAAGGAGAAGATTCCCTGCAGAGTTCTAAAATAACCATTTAAACCATTTTTACATTCCTATTTATCTGGATTTGAAACCAAACTAAAGAAGATAGAAAAATGTAAATATTCTCTCCCTATCATGACTGTCGTTTTCTTCCTGACATTAAAGGAAGAAAAGAACCTATATTAACGTCCAAAAAGAATAGTGATGTGGATAAAAATATATACAAAAAATATTTTAAATATATTTGAAATACCTGAAAATAAGTGGATTAAAATGTTTAAGAATTATGTTCCATTTACTAATAATGCTATTTTTCATATTGATTTCCATCTAATATTTCTTCATAAAATAATTTAGAAATCATTTTCCTTTAGGCAGAAAAGGAAAAATACATTTCTATTAGATTGAGACAATCCTTACCTAAGAGGTGAATATTTTCAAAACTGTGTATCTGAATATTTTTAAAAGTGTATCAAAAGAAAATTTAATCTCAAAGCATAACCTTGTGAACAATTTCTAAATATCCCTTTTGTAATTTCTGAGAAGTAACTAAAATTGCATATACATGTTTTTTTAAAACAAAAACAAATGCCTGTTTTCAAATTTGAGCTGCTGAGAGCCATCTCCACTCATATTTTTTCATTTGCTGAAGTGAACTGGGAAAGTAAATCAATGGGAAAAGTCGAATAGTTTCATATTTCTTATAGAGAGCTGTAATTTACTAACTGTGCTTTTTATCATTTGATGTCTAATTTGTTTACATAGCAATTCAAAGGCACATTTTATTTACATAATTATTTATACAAGTTATCTGTCCTTCTTGACTTTATTAATTTTTTTAGATTTTGTTTACACCTTCTAGTGGAGTGGAGTAAATACATTGTATATACAATGTTTCTGTGTGTTATTTCAAAAATAGTTCTTGCCATTGTTTAAAGATGATTTTTTAAAAATGTACATATTTATGTGAGTTATTTCTAACAAAAGAGTGAAGTACATTTTATTCTTTGTATACAAGCATCAATAACAGATGAATGTCTTCCTTTCTGGAAGCACAAATATTTATTATATAATTGCACTTTTTTTAAAAAAAAGGCTAAACACCCAAAGTGTCAAAAGTCAAGCTTAACAAATTTAAAAGCAATGAAATGAAAACCCAGTTAAGCACAAAAGGTCTTTTTTGAATTTAGTGAAAAGCTGTTGCAAGAACTAAAGAAGACGAGATCTGTGCCTCCAGTGTTCGGTTTATTAGGTCCAATGCTCGTCTTCAAAGGAATATCACAGCCGTGTGGCATTTAAGGATTTAGAGGAATTCTGAGAATTTGAGTGCTTTTTGCCAAAATGGATTCCGTGTGCACTTTAGCCATGAAAACTGATTTAGGATCTTTTCCTCTGGCCATGTTTGTCCATTTAGATAACTACCAAATTATCAGTCTGCACAGGCAGAAAAATCAAGGAGGGATGGAGCTAAACAGAAATCATACATATTTGCAGAAGAAAAACCAGACTCTTGTGTTTATAGCAAGGACTGTATAAGTGTGGTTACAGAGCAACCAAAATGGGGTTCTGCAAGTTTTCAGATGCTAAAGCAGCATTTGGGTAAATCTTTATTTGCTCCAAGCATGTAAAGATGCTAGTAAATGTTTTTAAAGTAACATTGAGCATTGTGTCTGTGTTCACAAGTTCCAAAGTAATCAGGAAAACCATATTTTTCCTGCACGTTTGAAATAGCAATAGCTACAGGAATATGGTTTGGAAGGGTCCTGAATGTTTGAGGAGGGCGCACAGCTGGGAGGGAGCCAGGATGTGTCACCAGGGCAGTCTGGGTTTGTGTCCATCAGGGACAGGTCCCTTTCTCGAGTCAGGTTTAAATAAGGCATTTTAGACCTAGTGTTCGGATAAAAAGAGCACAGAGTTGACCTTGTGTTATGAAAATCAAGCCCTACTCACTATCAAGATTTTTGTCAGTGAAAGCTGTCTCTCCCCTCTTGACAAACCCCCCATCCATGGTTGAAACCTGGTTCTAGGATTAGCAAGGAAAGTGGCGAGGATCTTAAGAGACCTAATTTGGGGACAAGGGCTTCCTGTCCCTGGAACTAAAGGAAAAGTCAAAGAAAGGGAATGTTTCAGGAGAGAGGCTGAGATAAAGAAATTCTGAACTTTGAACAAAAGGAATGAAGTAGGATTTAATTTAAACCAGGGTATTACTTTCTTTTTATTAGCTTTGATTGTACAGGGTTTTTTTCTTTCTTTCTTTCTTTCTTCCTTTCCTTCGTTCTCTTTATATTTAATTTAAAGCCAATTTGGTAACATGAGGCTTGCTCTGTAAATATGAAAATAGAATAGTACCATAGCCCGTGTGCAGGAGGGGAGGAAATGGGGCATGGACCCTAGCTAGGAACATCACTGCATTTTTACACAAAGAACAAATCTCTCCGTCCTACGTTGTCATTAGGATGGAGAGATTTCTTTTTCTTTCCTTTTGGTTTTTCTATCATTTCAATGTAAGAAAAGGACCCCTCTCAAGATGAGGTTCCTGCTTCTGCAACGTTGGATATGTTATTACAAAATGTGGTTATATTCTCTGCCTCTTACATTAACAATGGGGACAGGGGTAGGGGGTGGGTCGGAGGGGCCTGAAATGACAGAATGAGGGACACACAATAGGATGGCCGTGACTCTGAACAAATAAATAAAACATGTGAATCACAGTCTCTGCTCTGCTCTGCCTCCCTCCCCCCTCACCCCCCAACTGTGATTAAATTTGCTGTGGTCATTTCCCAAATGTCTGCCTGATTAAAAAAGGAGAAGAAGCCGAAGAAGAAGCAACAGCAGCAGTAGCAGCAGCAGCAGCAGCACCCATAGCTTTTTCTCACACCGTGGCTTAAAGCGAGGACCCTTCCTGGGGCTGGCAATCTCCACTCCTGCCAATCAATCCTACCAGCACAGACACGCATGCCACTTTCATTAGCGAAAATGCTCCACATCTGATTGCTGTCCTCTTCCTACCCACCCCCCCCAAAAACAAAACAAAACAAAACAACTACCGACCCTGTAATACCAACTCTGCCCCCTTAATAAACAGCTACCCAAACTACCTCCAGCATCACACTGAAACCCTAGCCGCCCGGGGCTCAGTAATGGGATTTCTCATACCCGGTCCTACAACCTCCAACGCAGCTTCCCAGAAACCTATTGGATGCACAGGGGGAGAAAAAGAATACATTTTAATAAATCGAGGGGAAAAATGATTTGGGTTCTGTAGCCCTGTTCTTTAGTAATAGAAAAAGGTGAGGTTGTAGTGGGGGAAAGGGAGGGGGAATTTAATATTGAAGAGATAATAGCAACTATGTTAATATCCGGAATTTTCAATGTACCATAAGTACATTTTGTTTTTCCTTTTAGCACGATTTATAATTAAAGATTTTAATCTGGCTTCACATTGAGTTAATAAGCCCTTTGATTGATTAGGATTCATAAAATTGCCATTTCCCGCTGATGCTTTGTGTTTCTGGGGATGTTCTTTTGAAAAGCTGGGTTAAGGTGAATAGGAAGCCGTCATTGTTTAGGCTGAGCTGTGCCAATTCTGGGAACTCAGAACTGCTTTATTCAGAGTTTGTCCCCTGCAATATCTTGTTGTTCAGCCAAATTAATGCAGATAGGATCTGCCGGGCTGCAGTTTACTCAGTTTTTAGGGGAAAACTTTTTTTTTTTTCATTTCACCAAGTGTTCCACCCAATTTCTGCCTCTGTTTCCTGACCTGTTCTTTGGCTGCACGAAACAAATAAATAACAACCAGGAGGAAACAGCATCAAATTGATAAATAGAATGTTATAAACTGCTTCAAAGATAAAGGCGAGAAGAAGAGCACAAACTAAAGACATGTGAATGCAGCAAACTGGGGGAAACTGGGCTTCGATTTTTCTTTTTAAAAATTCAGCTTCAGAGGCTGTGCGGCCAATAAATTATCCTTTTGCATGAATGGCCTATAGTGCAATATGTGGGAAGTATCCTCCTTCAGCTAAGGGGATGTCTTAGAAATGTAAACACAAATGAAAAAATAGGAGAGAGACATCGAAGCAAGGAGGCGGCCCAGCGCTGTGCTGATGCTGTTTATCAAGTTAAATAATATACCCTGCCACCCCCTCCCTCTAAAACCAAACCAAAATTAAAGGCAAAATTAAGAAACGACGATAAATTCTGAGAAGAAAAGGAGAGACAGAAAGAAAATGGGAGAAAGAGCCCGTGATTTGAAATGTCCTGCCAACGGGATAGGTTTACGATACCCTTGATGTCTATATGGGGGTCTGAGAGAGAGTGCCCCCCACGCTTATTTTTAGCGGAAGTGGGGGTCGGGGGGAAGTGACTCTGTTTAGCTTCCGAAGGGCCTCACTGTGGAGACTGAACCAGAGCAAATTCCCTTTGTGTTTCTTGCTCTGAAGGGACCTGCTATTGTTGTATGAGGGGCCTCTTATAAGATCCAGTCGAGCTGGGGCTGTGGGCACAACCTTCCCAGATAACACTCAGCTTGTTTTGGAATGGATACTGACTCTCCTCTGCTCATCATCCTCCCCCATTTACTTGGCTCGACTAACACTTTAGTATCTTTTTATTCTCATTCGGATCGTCTCCAAAGGCAAATGTTTTTAGGGCTAATGAGAAAAACCAGAAGTCATGTCCACGGCCGGGGAGCCCAGAAGTGTCCCCCAGGTTCCCACACCTTTACCTGGCATTCTTCTGTGACCTGAAAACCCTGTCTCACTCCCTGGATTGCCGAAACCTCCCTTCCACAAGCATCTTTGGTCCCTTTCTGGCTGGATCCCCATCAACATCCTCAACATCCCCTTGCACAGCCACAGATCTCCTTTCCCCAAGCTCCCTTTCCCTGCAGGTTTCTGGGTTTTGCAAACACCAGCACACAGTAGATAGCGGCCAAACCCGTGGAGGGAAAAACGAGTTTGGGTTTACAGCCAGCCAGCAATGCCCCTACCCTTCCCAGCGAGCTCTTGCTTGGCCGTCGCTGACCTCCTGAATTCCGGACCCGGCAGGCCTGATTGGTGGGCTTTTAAACGTGACTAATGAAGAAAATTTACCCTAAGCGGGGAGGGGGCCCCCTCCTTACAACCAAAGAGAATGTGCCTTGATGCATTATATTTTTAAAAAGAAGAGAAGAAAAAGAGAAGCCCCGACACATGCATTTGTGGCGATGAGGAAATACATTTAAAACAAACTCTCCCCTCCACCCCCCCCTTTTTTTTCTCTCCCTAACCCAGGTCCTAGGCAATGACAGCAGAGAACGAATAATTCCCGGTGCAGTGTCTTACAGCTAAAGGTACCTTTGAATGAATGTCAGCTCCTTTCTACCTTACTGCAGTCGATCGATGCTTCATTAGGGCCGAATTGTCTTTGCCCATGCAACCTTGAAAATAGTCCTTTTAATTACCTGTGAGGAAGTCGGGGTCCCTCCTTTTTCCCCTCTATCTCCCTCTCTCTCTTCCCTTCTCTCTCTTGTACCTTTCTCCCTCTGCCTCTCTCCCTCTCTCTCTTCCTCTCTCTCTCTCCCCCCCCTCCCCCACACCCCCTTCTCAGCAGAAGGCTCTGGGAAGTGGGGGTGGGCAGATGGGGGTCACTCGCATTTATTCACAGTCTGAGTACATCATTCCTTGATAGAGAAGCTGGGAGGAGAAGAGAAGGTGGGGGCGGGGGACTTGGGCAGGGGAAAAAAATGGAAAAGAAAGAAATATCGGACCCTGAGGTGAGAGGGCAGGGTTCAAGTCCAGACTACAGATCTATTGAAGAGGTTTCAGCCAGGCAGGCCTCCACTTGACTTTCTCATCAGCCAGCTTTATGGATTCCCAGCTGCTCCCTTTACACCACGGCTCTTACATCTCCCCGCTGCTAATTACCAGGGGGTTCTAAATAACACAGAGCCAGGCCCTGCCGGTGCCTCCAAAGGATTCCGGACAGGCTTCCTCCAGGTCACAAGGAAAGGGGGGACCTGTTGGCGAAATATTTCAGAGGGACCAGGCAGAGATGTACAGCTCGGATTAATCCCTCCCATTGAAACTGAAGGCGTTCCATGTAATTGTAGGCCTGGCAAGTTGAGTACTGGAAGAAAGTGCATAAATAATCGTATTTGTTATGCACTATTAAAAATTCAGAAAGATTTTAAATTCAAGTGATAATCTGGTCATCCTGAGGGATAGGCTTGTATTTAATAGCCAGGTATTTTTTACCTATTCAGTTATGATGAGAAATATTCTAATGAAGTCATAAACCTCAGCAGAGGAATGTTAATCACCTGTGTGCGCTCTGTTAGAGCCGTGTTGAAAAACATACCTGCCCGAGCTGAGCCTCCTCCTCACGTGGTGATTCAGGATCGCGTGTGCAACCCTTCTCCTTCTCGTGGTCCCCAGGCACCTGGAAATATACGGCTAAAAACTACAAAGCTCATCTGATCTCTTCAGTGGCCATATTTCTATCCAAGCAAGGAGCCAGGGGTCAGGAATACATTTCCCCCAAAATTTACAAAACAGAGTGAAGTTCCATTGCTCTGACCCCTTCCCAACACACACACACACGCACTCTGAAGGTTTAGTGTTCCCAAATAAAATACAACATGCCAGTTAAATTTGAATTTCAGATACATGATAATATTTTTTAGTATGAGTATGCCCCAACTATTGCATGTGACATATTTATACTTTAAAAAATTGTGCATTGTTTATCTAAAATTCACATTTAACTGGGCATCTTTTTGTTTTAGCTAGCTAAGTCTGGCAACCCCATGCAGATTCCTTTTAAATCCAGATATTTCCTGCTATATCAAATGAAGATAATGATATCAAGTCACTTACAAAAATGCCTTATCATGAAAAGATTTATTCAATATTTTAGGGTCTAGTTTGTGGCACTGAAAAATGAGGGGTTACCCTGTAGACCAATACTCCTGTGAAGAGTCATCTCATTCCACCTGGACATATAAACTCCACCAATTCAAGTGGTCACAATGGACAGGTGTCTGTCCATTTAGCTCAGTTGTATAAAAATAAGGACGCTGGGGGAAAAAAAATCTGCATGTTTAGAAATGCTCAGGTTGCACTGTCATCACCATCCTGTCATTGAAACATCTCAGCCCAGTCCTACCTTGTGCAGCCCCCGCCCTAGGCCCACCCGAATGTTCTGGTTCTGCTGTGAGCAGGCAGCCTTCCCACGGGCTCCATTTGGTTGCTTGAAAGTGCGTGGGAGAAAAACGCTTCCTGCATTCATGTGAGGGATTTGACCTCACTCAGGGAGCTGTGACGTCACCACATTAAGCTAAAAGAACCACCAAACAGGGCCGGGCACAGTGGCTCATGCCTGTAATCCCAGCACTTTGGGAGGCCGAGGGCAGATAACGAGGTCAAGAGATCAGACCAGCCTGGCTAACATGGTGAAACCCCGTCTCTACTAAAAATACAAAAATTAGCCAGGCATGGTGGCAGCCGCCTATAGTCCCAGCTACTCGGGAGGCTGAGGCAGGAGAATCGCTTGAACCTGGGAGGTGGAGGTTGCAGTGAGCCGAGATCACGCCACTGCACTCCAGCCTGGGTGACAGAGCAAGACTCCGTTTCAAAAACAAAACAAAGAAAACAACAACAAAAAAGAAGAACAGGAGGGCAGGAGGACAAGGCTGCTGGGAGGGGAGACAGAAGGAGGAATGGCGACTGCACTCCTGTATTTGCTTTGCAAGCCACCTCTCTCTCATCCAAGCGTCCCACGTAAGGAAAAGGGGGGATGGCAGGACCAGGTGTCTGTCTCTGCATGCAGGGACCAAGCACATGCAGGGACCAAGTGGGAAGGCATTTTTAGATCCTCTATGTCATCTGCCAAATAAAAAGAATTGGATTCCTAGTTTTGTGTGTTTGATAGCATGTTTTTTTCAGTTTTATTTTTATTTTTTGAGACCAGTCTTGTTCTGTCCCCCAGGCTGGAGTGTAGTGCTGTGATCACAGCTCACTGTAGCCTCAACCTCCTGAGCTCAAGCGATCCTGCCACCTTAGCCTCTTGAGTAGCTGGGACCGCAGGTGTGCACCCCCAGGCCTGGCTAATTTTTTAAATTTGTCATAGAGATGAGGTCTCGTTATGTTGCTCAGGCTGGTCTCAAACTCCTGGCCTTAAGTGATCCTCCCACCTTGGCCTCCCAAAGTGCTGGGATGATAGTATGTTTTTAATACTTCATGGGGTCTGTGGAGAGGAGAGTAGGAAGGACACATCAAATCTCACATGAATTTGCTGGGCCCAAAATAAATATTCATAAAGGTGGGGACATGCTCCAGGCTGCAGATGAGCAGGTAGAGAATGAGGCTCTGGGTCAGGCTGGCCTGGTGCTTTGGGGTAACTCCTGCTGGATAGGCAGGGCCAGGGCTGCTGTTTCTGGAAAGAGCTGGGGAAACCGCGTCTCTGAGATGACCCCTACCGTCTATTCCAAAAGAGCATCTCGTTTTCCTGGGTCCGAAATCCCTGCATTTAGGAAGCACAGCCCAAGCAGTACATGCCTGCATCTCTCTGTGTGCCTGGGCTCAGCCTGGCCCTCACTGATGTCCTCAGAGGCTTCTGACAGTCAGCAGGTTGATGGCTTTGCATGAGACTGACTCTGGAATTGGCAAATATGGCTTTCATGGTCTTGGTTGCCATTGAGGAGTCTGTTCATCTAGCACAGTATCTGATCTAGAAAACAGTGAAGGTGATGCACAATGAGATTATTTTCAGATTGGTATTATTTAAAGAGCAAGTGGTTAAAAATTACTTGAAAAAGTCGAAGGAAACTGTGTACACAACTTCTTAGGAGCCAGGGAATTGAATTTTCTGCATAGGAGAAAATAACTCTTGTTCTTCTTCCTGATTATACTTCTGGTCATATGATTGATCTTTTTTCTCTGCTAAGGCTGGACAATGGAGGCATAGACTAGATCCTCTGAGGAGATTCTAATGAGACTAAAAGTTAGGAGCTGGGATCTTTGGGGACCTGAAGGAAAAAAGGGTTATTTCCTTTACAGTTTCTTATTATGAGAGAAAACATACCTTCCCTGAAAACAGATGATTAAAGTAACTTTAACTATTTGGGAAAAAGAAAAAAAAGAGTTTCACGTGAAAGCAGGAGTGTTCTGTTTTGTTTCTACTCATCTAGGACTTCGCCTAGCCCATATGGTTGTGGAAGCAGTTATTCCTAAGGGCTGCTAAAGACGTTTTCCTCTTGGGCCCGTATCACATGAAAACCAGCAGCCACCTCAGGCCAGAGAAACATGCATTTTCGGCCGGGCGTGGTGGCTCACATCTGTAATCCCAGCACTTTGGGAGGCCAAGGTGGGCGGATCACGAGGTCAGGAGATCGAGACCATCCTGACTAACATGATGAAACCCTGTCTCTAATAAAAAAATACAAAAAATTAGCCAGGTGCGGTGGAAGGCGCCTATAGTCCCAGCTACTAGGGAGGCTGAGGCAGGAGAATGGCATGAACCCGGGAGGTGGAGCTTGCAGTGAGCCGAGATCGCACCATTGCACTCCAGTCTGGGTGACAGAGCAAGACTCCGTCTCAAAAAAAAAAAGCATTTTCTTTCAGTATGATTTGTCTCCATGAAACATTATGACAATGAGCTCCAACATTCTCCTTCTAACACTAATCACCTAAATATATAGCTTATGGCAGTCTAAGTACTGCTGATTAACAGCGATCATATCTGGAAGACAGACTTCTGCTTTCATAGCACAGATGTCCTTAGCAGAGTCTAAATTCCTACCGATATTCATATGTGTGAGTGTGGGGAGAAAAACAGTTTGTCTGTATATACTGGGCGTCGAAAAGCAATTTCTTGCTGCAGTGAGTTTAATGTATTCAGTAACCTTCTATTTATTTGGGTATTATTTGCTGAAAACATTTGGAAGGCTTTGGCATAGGAGTGTAAGAAAACCCAGACCAAGTGTTGATACCAAGCTTCCCTCTTCACACACCAGCGGCCCGGACCTACACGGGCAGGCGGTGGAAGAGCCGTCTCTCTTTACTGAACAGCATCAAATAAGGTCAGTAATGCTGCTTGTGCGCTCTTCTTCTTTTATTGTCCATGTTATCGAGGAAACCTATAAAAGTTCCCTCTTTTGATATCTTGACCCACGGTGTTGCTCGCATGCTGCTTTGTGGTTTAGAGATTTAAAGAAACAGAGAGGGAAAAGGAGTGAGAGAGTGAGTTTGCCTTAGGTGATAAACAGCGGTGTAAGGCCAGAGGCCTTATAAAAAAAAAAAAAAGAAGAAGAAGGAGAAGAAGAAGAAGAAGGGGAAAAAATTTTTAAAAAGAGGAGAAGCAGCCGTAGCAATGAGGAAGTTTAGAAATGTTCAGGGGGCTGGAGGCTTGCAGGATTGGCGGGTGGGCGCGCAAAATCAGTTTCACCTGATAACAATGTGGAATCGAATTCTGGACATTGCCAAACTCATCTACATCCTGACTTGAATGCAGGGATAGGTGTACGATGCATGTGTCTACCAGGCCACACAGTCACAGAAGAAATACTTGGAAGTCCACAGATACCCTTGTTCAATTCTCCTAGTTTTCAAAGACAAAAAAGAAAAGAAAAAAAGAAGCTGTTTGGTAACATAGGGTATTAGTTTCTGTTTTTAGTGGAAATTTAAAATTCAATGCTGTTGTTGCCCCCTGCACACAGTCTTCCCTCTGGATCATACCTGCTTAGGGGATACATCGCATGTACCTCTTGCCTCATGTGTTACAGGTGTTGTTTCTGCCAGTAAGGTATCTCAGAGACTTTGGATTTGACTAATGCTTTTAGGTTAGTCCACTGTACACTCTGTGTGGTTTGCACTGACCTATCTAAGACATGTTTATTGAAAAGATGGCAGAAAATGGTGCTTTGTTATTGTTGTGAGTTTGCCCGATGACTATCGAGGGCAGATCTGTTTACTTTTTCTGACTGCTTCCGTGTGAGGTGTCAAGCTTGTGAAGG
Source organism: Colobus angolensis palliatus (assembly GCF_000951035.1). Classification (NCBI taxonomy): domain Eukaryota; kingdom Metazoa; phylum Chordata; class Mammalia; order Primates; family Cercopithecidae; genus Colobus; species Colobus angolensis. The sequence continues at coordinate 2,486,097 of NW_012112697.1, forward strand.
TGGGATTTCTAAACTCTCATGTCTCCGCGGTGTTAGCCAATGGGCATGTGGCAGATATGAGGAATTAGGGGCTGTGCAACAAACAAGGCCACTTGCATGGGAGATGGGGACGTTTGTGTGTTACTTTCCCAGACCTTTTGTCCAAATATCTCCTCTCATCCTTGCTTCGGTAGGAGATAAGATTATCTCCTTGGTGAGGAAGGAAAACTTACATGACTTTTTTAGGGAGGTGTCATTTTAGAAATAAATATTGAAGCTTTTGTTTCTAAAATGCAATTAATGATGTACTTCATGCAATTAATGATGATACCTTCAGAGCTGAAATTGAGGTTGATTACTCAAGTAGAGGATGACTTTCTTTTATTTTTCATGAACTTTTTATTATATTTTATTTCAATAGCCTTTGGTGAAATTTTTTCCCCCAAACTCTGTGTAGCAGAGGAAACAGAAGAGGGCATAAGATGAAAAACTGGTGACATGAAGTCTTTTCCATTTTTTATTTTAGGCTGACTACTGTTAAATAAACACACACACAATGATACAACAGTCATTGACGTGATATGTACATGCACTGCGTGATGACGTGCTGCTCACATTCGTTGTTCGGAATGCTCTTATATGATCACTTGGACACTCCATCTGTTTATTTGTACAGTTTACTCAGAAAAAAAAAATCAGAATGCAAAAATGAGCAGTCAGCATGACTCTAGAAAACATTTAAAGCAGTGAGCCCCGTATGTGAAGAATGAAGGCAAGGGTAAGAGTTACTTTTAGCAATGGCCTTTTCAAGATTGTATTGATAAGTCAAATTCCAAGATACTATTTCATGGCTTGAAAGTCCATAGGATTTCAAAAAAGCCACTACCCTAAATGGTCAGCTTTTGTCCCTTTGCCACATGTCATATCTTCCTGGTTAGGTGTAAAAGTAGCCTGACTTGTGGCACACCACCATCTTTTCATGGGACTCCTGAAGAATGAACTGCTTCAGGTATGGAGGGGAACTTGGGCTACTGACTCGTCTTTGGATCCTCAAACTTCGTCTTCCCATTAAGCACAACTGTAGCCTCTATATTTGCTGATCTTACAGGCTACTTGTTTAAGTCATTAAGACGTGGTCTTAATCCCAGCACTTTGGGAGGCCGAGGTGGGCGAATCACGAGGTCAGAAGATCAAGACCATCCTGGCCAACATGGTGAAACCCCGTCTTTACTAAAAATACAAAAAATTAGCCGGAAGTGGTAGCACATACCTGTAGTCCCAGCTACTCAGGAGGCTGAGGCAGGAGAATCACTTGAACCCAGGAGGCAGAGGGTGCAGTGAGCCAAGATTGCGCCACTGCACTCTAGCCTAGGCAACAGAGTGAGACTCAAGAAAAAAAAAAAAAAAGAAGTGACTTTAGAGCTGGAATCAGAGCACAAGAAAACATTCCTGAGGTTTTTTCTTTTAGGGCTTATAGTCGTATTGCTGATGCTGAACTCTGAGCTGCTGAAGTTTTGAAGATAAGCATCATCCCAAAGCATCATGTCTACTTAAGGCTTGGATACTCTGCGTTGAGAGAATAAATTCAGTTGGTCATAACTGAGACAGGTCTCTTATTTGCCCAGCATGTGATGAAATAGATACCTTATTGCTGGTATCTCTTGGATGCTCAGGTCAGATAAACCCTAAGGCAAATTAACATGAAGTTGAAAGGTAGGATTGGCCGCTGCTCACTGTGTAAGTTTCTTTCTTTCTTTTTTTTAATAAATAATGTCATTGAATTAACCTATGCAAATACATCTTCCCAAATAATAAAACACAGATCCCTTAGTTAAATGTATGCCTACCATGTATTGCTCTCATTTTAATAACAGCAGATTAGTTCCTCCTGTCCCGGAGCCTGGAAACGTAGTCCTCTGACAAATCCAGACTCTTGTGGGCTATGCAGGAGTGAGGCAGAGAAAACCTCATGTGTCAGGAACAGCTTTAGAGAATCAAGCCTAACTGGTGTGATGTTTTCCTGGGTGTGTCCTGGGTATCATTTTAGGTGGCACACACAGCAGCACTGCTTAAAAGTAGCTTATTTAGTTGAAAGTGTATTAAAATATGATTAACATATTAAATCCATGATTTGTAGATACTTTGGCTTAGGTTACAATTAAATGAGGTTACACTTTATGCAGATGGAAGAAATTGCTTTTCTTTTCTGCAGTGCGTTGACTTTGGTGGCACACCGTTACAGCAAGAATCACGAAAGTAATGTCTAAATTTAGTGTATGATGACTTTTTGGGTAACACTCGCCAATGTAAACTGAGGCTGTAGCTTCCAAAATTTTCACTACCAAGAACCTGTTTTATTATTTTTTTCCTCGTGTGAACTTCATATTTTGAATGACTTTTTAAATTTTATTTTTCTGATATAAACTTTATATTTTGAAAATGTTTTAGGCTTACATAAATGCACTTATTATGTAGTAATTCACTTTCTATTTAAAGATATTATACCTGTAGACAAGCATAAAGTTATTGGTATGCCTGACTGCACTGGTATAACTCCAGCCAACCTCAATCAACTAAGCATAATATATGCTGAGAATACTTGTTTGCAAGTATCTGAAACCATCTCCAGCTTACACAATGTTAGAAAATTTATATTAAAAGATGAGGGGCTCGGACAGGAGCGGTGGCTCACACCTGTAATCTCAGCACTTTGGGAGGCTGAGGTGGGCGGATCCCAAGGTCAGGAGATCAAGACCATCCTGACTAATATGGTGAAACCCCATCTATACTAAAAGTATAAAAAATTAGCCAGGCCTGGTAGTGGGCGCCTGTAGTCCCAGCTGCTCGGGAGGCTGAGACAGGAGAATCGCTTGAGCCCAGGAGGCGGAGGTTGCAGTGAGCCAAGATCACACCATTGCACTCCAGCCTGGGTGACAGAGGGAAACTCTGTCTAAGAAAAGAACAAAAAAAAAAAAGATAGGGGGCACATAGAACCCAAGGGCCAACCCTCTGAAATAGCTGGAGTCAGAAATTGAAAGGTGATGGGCACCACAGGCAAAATTTTTTCTTGGTCTCTTATTGCTGGTTCTCTTTGCAGATCATTGTTCTCTTTCAGTAGACTGTCTTTTCCTGCTACCCTATCCTCACGGGAGAGGGAGGGTATCTATCCACAGTTCCCAACTTCATCCTCCAGCAATGTGGAAAACTGGTTCTCGCAGGTTTAACTCCCTGTCTGTAGGGGAGACTCTGATTGATCCCATTTGGGTCAGATAGCTGCTCAGATCTCACCAGCGGTGCACTGAACTCTCCTCATACCACCTCCAGAGAGTTGATTGTTAAATTCCTAGGAATTTTGATAAGCAGGTTGTTAAACACAACCGTTATTAAAAATGAAATTAAACTTACAATTAAATAACAATTACTGAAAACTGACCACTTCCTAATTATTTTCAGACATTTTACTCTTATTTGTGCTCTTGAAGTTATGTATGCCCATTGTATCTCTGGTGAAATGAGGCTATTATGGGGTACTACTTATTGTATATCTTTTCAACTCTCTCCGTTTGGGGACATAGTGTTGGAAGGTTGAAATCAACCACAGTGGGAGAATTTACACCAGGGAAATCGGCTAACACTACAAATCAAAGTTTTTGCTTTTTTTTTTTCTCTGAGAGCTTGTTGTCAGACATTTATCAGCACATGATTTAATCAAATCCCCTCTAGCTGGCTATGGGGCCTGGTTCCTCTGCCCGTGAAAAGGGCACTGAGAGCATCCCACTCCATGCATGGGTCATGAGAGTGAGATGATTGGGGAGTCCCTGTGAGATGGATTATACCCACCAAAATCTAAAGGCTTTGCTTGTGTACAAAGGAAATATACTGGTGATTATTCATTTGTCTTTACATTTTAAGTTCCAAAATGCCACAAGAAAGACTCAGACACACAATTTGGCAACTGTGACGATTACGATGATGCTGGCGGTGGTGGTGGTGGCAGCTAGCATTTATTGTGCATTATTTTGAGAGCTTTATGTATATGAAGTTTATTTCATCCTCAGAACACCTATCATTCAAACCAAATTCAATTTAATTCAGCAAATATTTATCAAGTACCTAATATCTGCCAGGTACTGTTCTAAACGTGTGAGATCTATCAGCGAGCAAAATAGAGATCCCTTGGTGGTTACATTCCTTCTGGGGCAGACAAACGATAAACGCCATAAAGTTACACATTATAGCATGTAGTAGAAGGTGATGCATGCGATGGAATCAAGCCGAGCGAGACAGAAGGGTAAGAGAAACTGAAAGGTCTGGAGTTGGTGGCAGGTTGCAATTTTAAATGGGATGGTCAGGGTAGAATTCATTGAGAAGATATTTAAGCAACGAGTTGAAGGAGATGAGAGAGTTGCCTTTGTGGATATTTAAGGAGAAGAGCATTCCAGAGAGAGAGAACTGCAAGTACAAAGGCCCTAAAGTGAAAGTATACTTTGTGTGTTAAAGAAACATCGAGGAAATCACCATGACTGGAGCCGAATGGGCAAGGGGAAGAGAAGTAGGAGGTCATAGAGGTAAGGGAGGTAGGTGTTAGATCACCCTGCAGGCCCTTGTAAGAACATGGGCTTTTACCTTGAATGAAAGGAGGAGCCATCTGAGGACCTTGAGCAGAGGAGTAACATGATCTCACCTGGGTTTCAGGTGTGATCCAAAGGATCTCTCTGGCTTTTGGGTTGAGAATAGACAGCACAGAAGCAAGGGCAGATCAAGGGCTATTGCCATGATCTAGGTGAGATATGTTGTTAGCACTGACCAGGGTGGCAGCAATGGGGAGATAAGAAGTGATTGGGGTTGAATTCTGTGTACATTTAGGAGGAAGCACCAAGAAAATTTCCTGATGGGTTAGATGAAGGCTGTAAAAGAGAGGGAGTTCAAGATGACCTCCCAGTACTTTTTTCTTGAGCAAATAGAGGGATGAAGTTGCCATTAACTGAGATGCCTAAGGCTGAGGGATGATCAGATTTAGAGGAGAAAAACAGTTTGACTTAATTGATTTTCAGATGTCTATTAAAAATTCAAGTGAAGATGCTGATTAGCCCATTGGATATTCAGATTTGGATTTGGAAGGGATGTCTGAGCTAGGCAAACAAATCTGGGACTCCTTGGGACATAGATGGTATTTAAAGCCATGAAACTGGATCTGGTTACCAAGAGAATGAGGATAATGACCCCAGAGGAGAGAAAGTTATTGATGATGCAAGAGAGGAAGGGAGAATAGCTGGAGAGAGAGCCTTCTGTTGGCATGTGTAGGATCTAGTATGAAGTAAAGTGTTTCACTTCAGATAAGAGCGTGAGTGGTTTATGCATGGTAACTAGAAGGCAGAATATGAAAATGCAGATGATGGTTGATGAGTACAAGTGATAGGCAGGAGTCCTTGGAAGTTCACTTCTGAATCCTTCACTTTTCTTGGTGAGGTAGGAAGCAAAGCCCTCAGCAGAAAGTGAGAATGGGAAGGAGGCATTGATGGTTTGAGATGAAATGAGAAAATGTCGTAGTCATCTTGGAGTGTGAGACAGTACATGGATAGATACGTACATTGATGGCCAGGCAACATAACAGGGTATTTGGGGTCCTTGATCAGGAGGTGGTGCATTAGTCCATTTTCGCGCTGCTAGGGAGAAATACCCAAGACTGGGTAATTTATAAAGAACAGAGGTTTAATTGACTTACAGTTCTACATGGCTGGAGTGACCTCTTGAAACTTACAATCATGGCGGAAGGCACCCCTTTACAGGGTGGCAGGAGTGCTGAGCGAAGGGAGAAACCCCTTATAAAACCATCAGATCTGGTGAGAACTCACTCGCTATCATGGGAACAGCATGAGGGAAACTGTCCCATGATTCAGTTATCTCTACCTGGTCTCACTCTTGACATGTGAAGATTATAACAATTGAAGGTGAGATTTGAGTGGGGACACAGAGCTAAACCATGTCAGGTGAGTACAATTATTATTCCTATTACAATAAGGAAACATAGGCACAAAGAGATTAGGTTAGTTGCCTAAGGCTACACTCGTAGAAAGTGGGGAGTCAGGATTCAGATTCAGGCAGCCTGGTTCCCATCCCTCCTCTTAGGCACCATGAGATATGCTTTTAGAGTTAACTAATGAATGACTGATTTCTGCTTCTGGTGATGACTACTATATTAGTCCATTTTCACACTGCTGATAAAGACACACCTGAGGCTGGGTAATTTATAAAGAAAAACAGGTTTAGTGGACTCACAGTTCCACATAGCTGGGGAGACCTCACAATCTTAGTGGAAGACAAAGAGCAAAGGAAGATCTTACATGGCTGCAGGCAAAGACAGAGAATGAGAGCCAAACAAAAGGGGTCTCCCCTTATAAAACCATCAGGTTTCATAAGTCGTATTCACTACAATGACAACAGTATGGGGGAACCACCCCATGATTCAATGATCTCCCCCCAGGTCCCTCCCACAACAAATGGGAATTATGGGAGCTACAATTCAAGACGAGATTTGGGTGGGGGACACAGACAAACCATATCGACTACTACAATAACAATATTCTGTCTTTTTTTTAAAATAGTTTTTAGAGACAGGGTCTCACTCTGTCACCCAGGCTGGAATGCAGTGGCACAATCACAGCTCACTGTAACCTCCAACTCATGGGCTCAGGCCATTCTCCTACTTCAGCCTTCCAAGTAGCTGGGATTAAAGATGCATGCCACACACCCAGTCAATTTTTAAGTTTTTTACAGAGTCAGAGTCTCACTCTGTTGCCCAGGCTGGTCTCAAACTCCTGGTCTCAAGCAATCCTCCTGCCTTAGCCTCCAAAAATGCTGGGATTACAGGTATGAACTGCTGTACACAGCCTAAAAATAACAATATTCTATCAGTAGGATATAGCAAATCTGCAGTTCACATTCATCAAAGGAAATATTTTTTTTGGATACAGGGTCTTATTCTGTCACCCAGGCTGGAGTGCAGTGGCATGATCATAGCTTACTGTAACCTCTAACTCATGGGCTCAAGCTATCCTCCTGCCTCAGCCTCCCGAGTAGCTAGGACAGTAGGTGTGTGCTGCCATACCCCTCTAACTTTTGAATTTTTTGTAGACATGGGGTTTCGCTACATTGCCCAGGCTGGTCTTGAACTCCTGGGCTCAGGCAGTCTCCCCACCTTATCTTCCTAAAATGCTGGGATTACAGGAGTGAGCCACCACACCTGGCCAGGAAATATTCTTAATTTAAAAAACTAGACAAGTCCTGCATAAAAATCATCACATAAGAAAGGCAGAGAAGTAAGTTCTGGATTAGTGTTTTTTGAAGGGGAAGTTATTATTGAAAGGTTTTCAAAAGCATATAAATAGTAAAAGACGTTGACCTGAAAGGTTAGAAGAGAATCATCTGGACATACTGAGCACTGGGGATATATTTAGCAGCACTGAGGATAAAGAAGGGTGGCCAAGGCTGTGCCAAGACTGAGCCCAAAACCAATTAGACTGGCAACAAAGATTTATATTAGGAAAGGCAAGACATCTTGAATCTCTAAAAAGCCATGCAACTGGTAAATTTCCCAACAAATAATGACAGCTTGGAAGAAAAATGCTATTTGGCATGTCTGACCAAAAATAATGTATACCCCTGTTTCATCTCTCTTGTTAGGAGCATAAAAACAACTTTCAGGTTTTCAGCATGTTGGCGTGTTTCTCCTGTGCAGAACTGTCCCAGCTGGCAACTGAACGTGTAGCCTTAACCAAGGGGCAGAATTCAATTCAAATCCACACCTGGTTGTTAAGCATTTTCTGGGAAGACACTGGGGTTATGAAGACAAATAAAATGCAGGCATGACCTCATAAAGATTGTAATATAAAGATAATATAGATAAGCACGCAGACAATCATGGTGCAGTGTGAAAAGTGCATGGACAGCAAAATATATAAAAGACAGCCCCTCAGAAGGGATAATGAGCTTTTCTTAATCAATGAAAGCCTGCAGAAAATTGAGGAATGTTGATAGGGTTAAAATCATAGTGTAGAATCTTGCTCCTTGAAAGAGGTCCCAAAAGGGGTCCACAGACCCCACTAGCATCATTTTGGGAGCTTTGTATGTATATTACAGTCTCTGAGCTCTGATTTAGAAACCTGAAATGCCTATTGTAACTTTTGTAACTATTGTAACTTTTGGAATGGGGGAAGTAGTTTTCCAGACATGGAAACACATCTCTGGAAGTTCTGGTCACACCTGAGCTGCTTAGAGGAGGAAATTAACTCCTGTTTGGCTGTGCCCCCACCCAAATCTCATCTTGAACTATAGCTCCTATAATTCCCATGTGTTGTGGGACAGACCCAGTAGGAGATAATTAGGGGGGCGATTTCTCCTATACTGTTCTGGTGGTAGTGAATAAGTCTCCCTAGATCTGATGATTTTATAAGAGGAAAGTCTTTCACTTGGTTCTCATTCTCTCTCTTGCCTGCTGCCATGTAACACATGCCTTTTGCCTTCCGCCATGCTTGTGAGGCCTTTCCAGCCACGTGGAACCATAAGACCATTAAACCTCTTTTTGTCTGTAATTTACCTAGTCTCAGGTATGTCTTTATCAGCAGCGTGAAAACAGGCTAATACGTTAACCAAGGACACAAGCGATACATTTCAACTATCAAATACAATGGAGTGGTTCCACCCCAACACACACCCACCCAAAATACTTCCTCATAGAACTGAATTTTGCATATGTGGGGAATTACTTTCTAAGAGCTTTCTGCTGCCCAGATGCTACGCATCATCACAGAGCCTATGATCCCCTAATGAAGCCACTGAGAAAAGGTGCACCAATTGGGACACTTGCAAATGACACAATTGTTTCTAGCACTCCGAATCAGGAATTTAGAGGAGGGTGAACATCATTTTCCACCGAATTACTATCTAGGCGAAGGCGTAAAGTTACAATGCCATTGACTTCCTCAGAGGTATGACTCTTTCTGGAATTATTCTTTAGATTCTGATGAGTATTTTCCCATTTGTCCCCTGGACACCAGGCACTGGCCAGAGAGCAGTTTCATCAAGCCTACTAGCTGACCTCAGCAGGCTCCCAGGAGGCAGGAGCCAAGCAGGTCTTTGCTGTCTCTGAGTGTCACCGCTGCCGGGGACCTGCCAGCAATCTCCCTGCCTGGGTGGGTGCCATGCTAAGTTTCTGTCTGTGGGAGGCTGTTTGAACATATCACATGAGTGAAACCTGCTGAATTGGCTTCTCTAGAATGGACAGAATATTTTTTATTAATCCTGTTCCTTGGCACCAAACCCTTTGATTTCTTCTCCCTTCTTATAGAGGCATTTTTAAGAGCATATCTGAAATTAATAGCAAATCCTTTGACCAGGGCAGCTTTTCCCTCAGCAGCCACTCTGTCCAGTGGGCAAAATTATCACACACATGCAAGGGGTCTAACCGGCGGAATGAAATACAGGACTGACCAACGTCCAGATAATTTAGACCCTCAATACATTTCACTCTATTTTCAAAGTAGAGGAAAAACTGCCCACCTCTAGCCTCATCACGAGTATTGTTTTCCTGGAATGTATTTATGCCATGTGACCTCTTTCTTGGCAAACTCATATTTTATTCTTTGTTGTCCTCAAGGAAACCCCTAGCTTATTAATTGTTAAACATGTTATGGAACTGGGGATTCATTACAGGCTGTTCTCAATTCAGAAGGTTGGACAGCCAGATGCCTGTCCTGCATCCAGGAGGTTGATGTTCTGTAATGTATCATTATAATGTAGCTGGTGTCATGAAGCTGCGAGTCCTGTGTGTGATTCCCATGGTGCCAGTTAGCTTGGTTCTCTGGCTACAGACCATAACTCCATCCTGATGCTGTGCTTCAAATGTTTGGTGTTGGTCAAAGTAAGACTGAACAAGAGGCTATGGCCAGCACATCATCACTACTTCAGGAACAACAGTTCATAGCACATTCCTTAGCATTCATGTATATTTCCAGGTTTTCTTCAAGCCTTCCCCAGTCAGCTGAATTCTCCCCCATCTGACTCCCTCCTGCACTTTTCTACTCTCATGATTGCTTGTCCCATGCTACTTTAGATTCCAGTAATTAGTGTCCATGCATTAATTTCCCTGCTGGGATTGTAAACTCCTTGAAGACATAGACCATATTGAATACATTTTTCTGCCTCTTACGGTGTTTTTGCATCCTCAATAAATAGTTGTTGAAAGCATAGATAGAAGGATGGATAGTTGAAGAAATGGATGGATGGATATGTGTGTAAGTTATCTTTTCACATTTGTTGGCTAGTACTGCTATTGATATCCATCAAGGACAGGTAACTCAGAGATGTAAAATATAGTGTAATAATCATGCCTGATAATGATGCTACATCTTCCACAAAACTCATAAATCTGATAAGGTAGTGTACATTAAATACCCATAATACAATGATAATGCATTGAATTTCCCTTCCCACGAACAGAACCAAATCCTTGCGGATGTTTCCCACATGTCAAAGCTCTCCGGGAGGCTGCTCCCATTTTAGAGAAAAGAATACTAAAATGTAGAGCAGTTGAATTGTTCTGCATCGCACAGTACATCATAGGATCAGTGGAATTAGTGGGTGTATTTGTTGTCTATTGATACATAACAAATTCCTCCAAGATTTAGCAGCAACAACAAGCATCTATTATGTCAGTTTCCCTGGGTCAGGAGTTTGGATTTATGTAGGTTCGCTGGATACCTCTGACTCAAGTCTCTCTTTAGGCTGCTATCAAGAGGTTGGCTGCGGTGGTCATCATTTCAAGGCTTGAGTAGGGATGATTCATTTCCAAGTTCACACACGTGACTGGTGGCAGGTCTTGGGTCCTCGCTGACTGTTGGCTGGAGCCATGCATTCCTGACCTTGTGGGCCTTTCCATAGGGGCAGTTGTCTGCTTGCACACATGTCTGCTTGCTTCCTCCAGAATGAGGGCCCTGACAGACTGAAAGAAAGAAAGGAAGACAGAAGCCACAGTCTTTTTGTAGCCTAGCCTCAGAAGTGACAACCCATAACGTTTGCTATATTCTATTCGACTGGAGTGAGCCCCTAGGTCCCTCCCACACTTGAGGGGAGGGAGTGACATAAGTGCCCAAGTACCAGGAGACCGGACTCACTGGAGAAGTTATCAGACATTGTCAACCACGGTGGGTCCCCAAGGCTCTCAGAGGGACCATGTGTGACCTGCCTCTTGCCTGTCTGTACGTACAGTATTTAGTCAGAAGGTGGTGCCAAATAGGAGTTCATAGACACAACCTGTCTCAAAAGTGCAACGTCTTTTCTCCCTTTTAACAGAATGCAAGGTAAATGGGGCTTCTTGCTGGGAAGTTCTGCCAACAACCCGTCACATCCTGAGTGTCACCTAAGCCTCCTACCTTCACCACCTGAACTCTTTGTAATAGATGTTGATGAATTTCTGGGAAATCCAAAAAACTGTGTAGTCTAGCCTTGCTCTGCATCCACAATGAGCACCCAGGCTGGAGCTGCCTGAGATGGTAAGAAAGGAGGGATCAGTGGTCAAAATGGTGAATGTGTGAGTAGAGAAAGGAAAAAGCCCTTCATGATGGTTGGTGGAAGTGAAACCCCATTCTCAAGCTAGTTGTCTCTTATATTGGGAAGGAATGCTTCGAATTCACTGAATTCCCTAGGAGTTTATTCTTTGGTGTCCCTTAAAGTGAGGATTGTATAATAAATGTAATCAAAGAGATCCCAAATATTAGATAAGAAGCAGAGGGTATATTTAAGCCCCTTTTGCTTCGGATGGTCATTTGCCCTGCAAGTCCACTGTTATTGCCAAATCTCCTTAACTCCTTAAGCAAGATAATGACATTTTATTAAAGAGCAATTGCTAGATTATTAGCCACTGAGCTTAAAACACTGGAGGTGTCATCATTCTCCTGCTTCCCTTGGCTCGGATCAACATGGTTTAAGCTGCTTCTGAGATGTGAAGTTCACAGCCAGCAGTTCTCCACATCCCCGCTCAGAATTAACCAATAAATTAGAATAACTAAGTGAGAAAGGGTGAGACAAAGCCAGTGTCAAAACTGGAGGCCAGGGCCTGGGTCATTTTGAATATGAAATGAAGCATGGTTTATGTTTTGTATTTTATAGGTTTTAAAACTAAGCTAAAGGATAACGTTAAGGATCAAGGTCAGGGTGTTATCTTTTGTGGGGTGAACAGGGTGGGGGTGGCGAGGTCACAGCTTATGCTCAAGACCTGGCCCCTCCTTTCTCTGTAACATTTATTTTCTGGAGCTTCTGTCTAATTAATATAAGGCCTTGCTAGAGCACACTGGCCCTCATTGGGCCTGTCACTCGTTAATCAAGCGACCCTTCTAGCCTTGGGTAATGACCTTGAAAGAATATATCAGCCCATGATGGCGGAAGTGAGGAATTAAATTGTTTCTCTGAGTGCTTATGGTCATTGCTGACAATTTATATCTCACAGCTGCCCTGGGCTGGCCACGCTGGCCATTGTGCAGCAATCATTTTCCTGGCTGGGAATGGATTGTGTGCCGGACAGGGACCAAGCTAGCTTCCTGCACGTCCTCATCTTTATGTTATTTCTTCCCCCCTCCCCAACCACCTTCTTTTAATCATGTCTTTGTTTGAGAGGCAGGGATTGTACAAAGTTAAAAGCTTTGTCATTAAGGCCACCAAGAGTCAGAAGCTTGGGGTAAACCATGCATCTGGCTCTCACCTGCTTTGTCTCCGAACACACTGCTTTTGCCTCTGCTGATGTAAGGCTTAAAAGGGAAGTGTCTTGAGAATTATGTTAGCTCAAAACTCATATGAGAAAAATTACTAGAAATATTAAAAGGTTGCAAGGGGTGTATTGTGTACAAGTGATTAAGCCTGAACCCTTCCTGGGTCTCTCTAGGAGGTCAGGGAGATATTGGCTGCTGGTCCTGAGGGGAACAGGCAACGAAAGGGACTTCCATCCTTTTACCTTTTATGGTGGTATATTTAGACTTAGTGGTATCTTGGGGTACGCTGGTGTGCAGCTAAAATTGTACCCTTGTACCAAAATAAATGTTATCTGTACCTGAAATTAAGCACTGTATGTCCACGCAGAGTTCGTGCACCCCTTCTCTTCTGTTTATTCTTGAAACTAAGTAAGTGAATTTTAAGAGCTCTTTTCCATGAGATCCTCTTTTTCATCATTTTATTACATAGAGTTGAGTTTGCACAAGAATTAACAGGGAGGGTCTTCTCATTAGCTAAACTCCAGCAAACAAATTGTGTCCCTTCCCATATCTACTTTCAAGCTACACGTTACTGGATTTTGTGTGCAAAGGTTTATAAATACAGTGGCATGACTTTGGCTTGTCCTGAGTTTTGTCTTGCATGTAGACATGACACAGTGATCACTAAATGTATGTGCTAAAATCTTTAAGAAGAAAAATCACCAACAGAAATCTCCCCAGGTCGGGAGAGAATTACGTGCACGTAAAACCGAAGCTTGACTTGTAACACCCTCATGCCTCTAGGTCCCTGCTTGCCCCAGGTCTCTTTCTCCTTATTGAGCAATGCCTTTCACAGGCAGGAAAATTTTTTTTTCTTGGGTCTATATGGCATGGGGGTTTCTACCAGTCACAGCTCCCCCTCAAACCTGGAGACAGTCCTTCTTACATGACCATGTTGAATGTTTAGCTGAAGGAAATGGACAGTGAGAAGAGCTTCTGTTTAATTGCTCAAGTGTACTGGCCCTCTGTGAAAATAGAACAAATATTCATTCTGCCCTCAGCCCACCTGGGGAAAGACTGTGTACAAACATGGAAAACGAAGATCTCTGACCACACAGATGACTCTGAAGGCAGGAGAGCAGAATACCAGCTGACCACTTGCACACGAACCCTAATAAGAGTCCCATCTAGGTGTTTGCTCTTTAAGCAGGGAGCTCATGGAAGGCCAGGGCTACATCATTTTGATCTTTGAATTTTTTACCACAGCAAGTGTAGAGGCTTCCATAGAGTAGGACACTAAAGAAAAATGAGCTGCATTGAGTGATGGAATTAGTTCATTCATTCCATAATCAGAACATGAGAATCAAGCTGTTTTCACAGCTCTTTGGGAAGTGGTAGGGACAGAAGGGCCACAGAGATGATTTCTGCCCCTCTGCCTTTCTGTTTTCATCCCATGCATATATTCTCATGCAAAGGTCACAAGACTTCAGTTGATGTTTTGCCACGCCTCCCTCAAACTCCAACTTTGCAAGAATCACCTGTTCAATGAAGGGGTTGGACTTGCTATTCTCTATGGTTCTTCCTAGCATGGCATTTCTGTAATTCTAGTGGACTGCCTGTCACTTTCTGAGGGAGAAAGTGAAGTAATAGGAAAAGAATATGTTTATGTATAAAAAATGGCCAGTGTTGCCTGTATGCCTTGCACATGGTAGGTGACCAGAGAGATGACTTGGACTGGCTGGTGGAAGGAATTAGCTGACAGATGAGAAATTACTCTATTTAAATCACCCAGCCTTCTGTCCTTCCCTCATGCGGACATTCACGCCAACCCCTTATCATGGTTCCTAGCACAGCAGAGCTGCCAGGATGTTATTTTTCTAATATATACTTCTAATGATAAGGCTACTATTTACTGGAAGAGTTTACAAACTGAAATGACAGAGATTTTGAAGGTTTCATTTGCTTTTCTACTGAAGTTTTCAAAGTTAGTTGATCATCCCCTTTTGCACAGTGAGGTGGCTGGAATATTTTTAACCACCTCTGCTTCTATATTTTCAATGGTGGATGTCTGAATTGCCACATCTAAATATTGTAAGTTTGTTTGTTTTAATAAAGGATAGAGTTTCTTCAAAGCAGAAATGAGGTACATGCAAGAGACAAAACAAAATCAAGGAGGGGAAATTCAGAATTCAGGAAGAAGTGAAAGACAGAAGACTTTATCCATCTCCTTTATTTTCTTTATTTGCCTTTCTTTCCTTCAAAATACACACATAAAACAAAAACAAAAACAAAAAACAGCTTCCATCCCCTGTACCCTACCCCCAGCACTGTGTAAATTGCAGTGAAACATGCCAAGCATCCAGGGTGAGGGGCCATTTGCAAGGCTGATTTTGCCATCTGGGCATGTGAGAAAATGCCACGGGGTGTAAAGCATACCACCATGTATGTCGGTTAACTCAGCACATGGGACAGGGCCACCCTGCATGGGAAGACAGCACCAACCCGGCCTCTAGGGTGGCACATCACATGCTGTCAGCAGAACATATAAAATCCAGGGAGGTCACATCTGGTCATGAGTTCAGAAACCATGTAGTAACTGTGTCAGTGCTGCAATTGGAGTGGGAAGAGATCTCATTGTACCAAGCAGGTGCTGTATTCCAAAAGTTCTTTGCTAAAGAGTTTTCATGTGTTCATTTGCTGGTTTAGCCTGAATAAAAAAATTGATAAATTATAATAAATCCCAAATCATTTCAGAAGAAGTCGTGTGTTATGTTCCCATATTATGGGAGAGAGGAGGAGAAATAAAAGAACAGTGAAACTCCCTTTCCTTGTGATATGGTTTAGCTGTGTCCCTACCCAAATCTGATCTTGAATTGTAGTTCCCGTAATCACCACCGTGTTGTGGGAGGGACCCAGTGGGAGGTAATGGAATCATGGGGGCAGTTACCTGCGTGCTGTTCTCCTGATAGTGAGTGAATTCTCATGAGACCTGATGGTTTTATAAGGGGCTTCCCTATGCCCCGCTTCACTCATTCTTCTCCTTGCTGCCGCCACATGTAGAAGGATGTGTTTGCTTCCTCTTCCACCACGATTTAAGTTTCCTGAGGCCTCCCCAGCCCAGTAGAACTGTGAGCCAATTAAATCTCTTTCCATTGTAAATTACTCAGTCTTGGGTATGTCTTCATTAGCAGTGTGAGAACAGACTAATACACCTTGGCACAGAGTAGACACAAGGCACAGCTTGATAGTAAGGGAGGTGGTCTTTAGGGCACCCTCTCCTCAGGATCCCCAGGCACTCCTGACCTAGATTTCCTGGCCTGTTTCCTGCTCTGGGATTGGACCTGGTCCAGGCTGCTTAGTCGACTAAGCCCTCTGCCAAGTAACCTCCTCCCTCACTGCCCCAGATCATTAAACATTTTTCCAAATCCTAGTTCTGTACCAGATCCTGGGCTATGGATATGGCATATGGGATACACAAAATGCCTAGGAACTCCTCTCATTCCTTAGCAGACCCAATTTCAAGTTAGACAAAGAGAAACCTTTGTGGAAATCAGAATCCAATTGAACAAGCGTTTCCTGAACAAGAAGACCAGAACATATTTCATCTTCACAATAATGCTTCAAAGGAAGTTCATTATGTCTGCTTTATGTCTTTGCTTTTTCCAACCATGGTTGTAATATTTTAAAGATGCTTTTAAATTCAAATGAATTTCTGATTTATCAGTTCCCAATTTTTCACAATTAATTTTTTAAAGTCTGGTATTTGTTATGGCCCAAATCAATGGACATCCATGCTGTGATGTCAGACTTCATTGATGGAATAATAATGAATTCTCTTTCCTATATTCATTAAGTAAAGGCATATATAACTGACAATCAGAGCTTCTGTGCATCATTAGATAACCAAGGCTGCCATGCAAACTTGCTATTTTTTTGGCAAGAGGGAACAGAAGTTGACATTTTCATCAAGGCTTGTGAAATATTTCTTATTATGGGAAAATAAATACTACTTCAGCAGAGTTAGAATTCTAAGAACCCAGGTCTGGAAATCGCTACTTTCATTGGTGGAATTTTAGGTATTATAATAGGCAAAAGTGAAAAAATGTGGTGATTATGAGTATCTGCCATTTTGAGCAGGGTTCCAAATTTGTTATTAACTAAAATTCATTTTAATAAAATTTAAAATGCTATTATTTAAAATTTTTAAATTTAAATTATTTTTTTTATTTTAAATTATTTAAAAATTCTTTTTAAAATTCTTGGAGTTTGCCCAGATTTCCACTTCTTTCTACTTTCACTGCATTTTCTCACAGTGGCCTCTATGAGAGCCACCGGGGGGACAGGAGAGTGATGTGGGGCTTGGGGACAGAACAAGTATGGGAGTCAGTGTGAGACAGAGACATCGCAACCCTACCTCCTACCCCGCCCACCTTGTCTGTAAGGTTTATCTGTTTATACAAGTAAGAGATGACCAGTACTATTGTGGTAGGTTCAGAGTTAGTGGCACAGTGACTAAATGGAAAAAATGATTATTACTATCATTATTATTCTTGCTATTATCAATGGCAGCTCACATTCGTCAAGCTAATTATGTGCCAAACTCCATTCTAAACTCTTTACAACAATCCTTTAAGGTAGATATGATTGTCTGCATCTTGTGGATGAGGTTGCTCCACAAGAAAGTGGCAGAACCTTTTGAACATCTGAGCTCTAAATCTGCTGCATAGGGGTAACCAACCAACTAACCAACCAGCCACAACAAGACATAGTTTAAGCTTGATAATTGAAGGCCGGGATTCCTTAACTGCCTTAAAAATCAGATGGCTATTTGAGATTTTTTCGTTCATTTGTTTTGATTTTGTTCTTTGCGTGATGATGTTCTGAAGTGTTGAATCCAGGAATCTGGAATTCTGAAGGGTCCGAGGATTGTTTTGTACACTGTGTTTTGTGATAGTTTTCCTGGTCTCTCTGACTTGATTGAGAGTTTATATCTTCCCTCTCTTCAGAACTATTAGCTGTGCCAACATATTATCAGTATCACTTTGGTATGGAATGATCTCTGTCCTTCTTTTCTCTGTATTATTTTATAAACTCTTCAAAGACAGAATCTATGTCTTCATAATCATCTTTTATTTTTCCAGTGTAAATAGTGGGTGCTAAATAAATATTTGTTAATTAAATTGATTTTGTCTAAATTTGCATTTAATACCATACGTGACTTGGTTTTTTCATTCAATTAACATTTATTTCAGGTATGTCTATTACGTATGCTTGCTAGACACCAGATGTTGGTAGAAAGAATGCGTGAAACAGTAAACTTCTTCCCGAGCAGACAGGGCTTGGTGGTGAGAGAGCCAGATGGAGAATTTGAAGGTGCATCAGCTGTTCCCCTAAGCCCATTGAAAGAAGCCCAACATTTATGAGCTGAAATTTACCAAGACAATTATTTTATAATTACATAATTTTTCTAAAATATCCTTATCTGATAAAAGCTTACAGTTAATTTTTACTTAATACATGAATTTAGAAAAACTTAACACAAGTTTGCTAGGCTATGCCTTTGTAATTTTAGTTTTCATCTTAGATGAAGACAAAGGATTCTATAATTCCAATTTTAATTTATCGAATTTGGTACAATTTATGGAAAGTTTCAGAAAATGAGACTTCAGGGATTAGACATAGTCATAAAACATCACAATTGTAGAAACACCCAAGTATATTCCATTAAATCTTTTTAAGAGTGAGACTTGAAGCAACACTTTGCAAATGGGTTCATTATCTAAAAGAAGACCTCATTTTTCTATTTCAAACTTGAGTTCGTGAAACAGTGCCTGGTGTGACATTAAATTAAGTTTACAATGAGTCTATTTAAACCAATCTCAAATGGCAGCAGTTTCCATACATTCTTTTATCTTTAAATATGTGTTGTACCTAAAATACCATAATTTTAATTTCTGCCTTGTACCTAAAATACCATAATTTTAATTTCTAAAAAAAAAAAAAACAGGCATAAGTTTTTTTCACTCAAATTACACTGCTAGTAAACATACTTCATTTCTTAGAAATTTTTGTTTTGAAAAATGAAATGGCCTTAATTCCTTTTGTGAGCAATACCACTTCCATATCTCAGTATGGTTTGCTAATCAAATGGTGTCTTGGAGGCAAGTAGCCCCTGGTAAAGGAGGGAGAAGTCGGTGGAGTGGTAACACTTCAGCCCCTCTAGTGGGAGTACTCCTAACAGGAGTATTGAGGCTGACTTCTGGAACCTTCAACCTTTGAAGTCCCTGGGAATACAGACTCCAATGAAGCAAGAATAAAAAGACAAGACAGGTGGCATGTGACCAGGGAGAACCAGGGACAGAGAATGGTGGTCTCCTTTGGGAGGTAGAAAATGGGAAGGAAAGAAATTTCAATCAACCGAGGTACAAAGCTCAAAGGTACATCATTCTGAAAGTAGGACAACTTATGAATGAGAATGAATCATGGGCCCAAGGTAGGGAAGAATGGGAAGAAGTTAATAAGAAAGGATTTTTTTTAAAGGCAGATAATAATTGAGAAATAAATAGGTATTTTAGAGATATGTAGAAAAATATTTTAAAAATTTATAGAATAATCCTAAAAAGAGACTGATTAAATGTTGAATGTTTAATCCTAAATAAGTGAAGAAGAAATGAGTTTATAAGCAATAATCCAGAAAATGCCTTTTTTTCCAATGGAAATTTTCTGTCTTCTGATTTACTGGTGGTTTAACTGTTTGTCATAAATAACCATCAATTAGAAATACTGGAGAAAATTTCTAGGCTTCAAATCAAGAAGGATGGGTGATTTTCAACCCTGGAATTCAGCAGATCTCCCCTTTATCCCCGAGAAGTTGATGAGCTTGGAAATGTTTATATCTATCTGCTTACTTTAATGACTTGGGAAATTCACATTTTCCATTAGCAGACAGTGAACACCACTTAGTGCCTTTGAGACATTCCTGGACTTTGCAAAATCTCCTTGCCTTCGCTGCTTTGCGTCTTATGTGCCACAAATCTCTCTTGGTGCTTCTCGTTCCATGGCATAATAGCCACTATTCTGTTTAGCTGGGAAGATGTGTTAACCTTTTAATGGCAAACTGGTCACCAAGTGCCCATCCAATGCTTTTCAAAGACTTTGTTGGACTCAGAAATGAATGCAGGCAATAGGGCAGAACAGGGGGAATAAAATAGCTGAAGGATAATTTAGGTTAGATAGATGGGTTTTTTTTTTTTCTTTCAGCAAAACCTGAAAGCATTTGCTCAAATTGTTATTAGACGAGTTTGCTGTATCTCCCTCTTTGGAGGTCTTTAAAATTCCTGTTTCTGCATAGTGGTTAAATATGTCTTACTGGGGGCAGGGACTTCCCTCTGCCAGACCAGGAGCTAACTGTCCCACTCTGCTGAGGTTTGGGCTGACACGTCTCCTCTCTGTCCCCTGAATGGGAAATTAATGGTGATTTCTCTCACAAAAAGTTAGGGACCTGTGTATAAAGTGACTTCCCAGAATCTGCCATTTGGCAAAGGCTAATTGAACCAGGCAATTAAAAAGGAACTAACAGGAAAATAACAGAAGGAAATCCTAGTTGTATATGTGGTTATTCAGGGAAATAAGACCTAACTACATGAAAAAGTAAATAACATTTCTAAACACTGTATGCTGAGTCTTAGATCAGCATTTTAAATAGTCCAGTGAAAGAAGGCGATGAGATCAGTGACTAGCAATGATCCATGTTTAAGTAACCTGCCTGTATCCCTGAGACCTGTCCAATATGGTAGACCATAGTCTCTGTGGCTAACGAGCACCTGAAGTGTGATTAGTCCTAACTGAGATATGTGGAGTATAAAATATATTGCAGATTTCAAAAACTTAGTACCAAAAAACAGTTAGTATCTCAATAATTTATGTTGATTGCATGTTCAAATAATAGTAACCTGGGCAATATACTGGGCTGAATAAAATGAATAGCAATAATTAATAATAAAATACATTATTGAAGTTAATTTCACTTTTTTAATCTTTTTTATGTGACTACTAGAAAAAATTATATATGCAGGTTGCTTTTGGGACTCACATGATATTTCTGTTAGAAAACACTGCTTTAGACCTGAACAACTGAGGATCTACATATCTGTACCTGAGGGCTACTTCTGGTGTTATACCAGATTAAAGTGATTGGGAATTTATATTCTCTCCTTTTTCCCTCTACCAATAACTTTTAAGAGTTGGTGTATAAATACCCCAGCTCCCTCACCTCATAGGTGGGATAGTTGTAAGATACTATGTTTGCTACATTCATGATATTTTTCCTACAGTTACTCATTGTGGTTTCACTCTTTGCTGCTTCTCCCTACTCTTCCCAAATAAACTTGATGCTCTCAGATTTCTTGCCTGGCGACTGAAACAACTAACTCAAACTGGGGCAGTGAGGGAAGAAAGCTGTAGTGTTAGAGATTGCATTTGAAAGGTAGATGGGATTTGCAAAGGTCAATGAGAAGGGGCATTCATCTGTACATTTATTCATCCATGAATTTTGTAGATGAATATGCAGAAAAATATCATGAAGGTAGAAATGGCCAAGTCTGTTGGGGGAGCATGAGATGATAAATATTTCTAGTGCAAAGGAAATGAGTGAGCCATAGAGGTAGAAAAATGCAGAGATCCCCGAACAGGGATGACCTGGATTGCTTTGGAATTTAGTAGTCCACAGGAAGCTTCTTGTTGAAGGTGATGGATGGCAGAATAATACAGTCACTATGGCGCTTTAGTGGGTATCACTTTAATGGGAATGTGGGAATGAAATAAAATGACACTGAAGGAAAACAGACCAGTTCAGCCTGATGGATTTGTTATGGGAGGATGAAGACTTCCATGAGGGTGCTGGCAGGCAGTAGTTGAAAGGAAGAATTACCCTAAATGTGCATGGTGTTGATCATGCGTTTTTCTGTACTTGATCTCATGTATCAACACAGTAAGGGGAACAAATGCAAATACACCTCTTGAAGAAAGAAATGACAGAGATTGGTGTATAACTAGAAAGGAAAGTATTCAAGATGAACCCCATGGTGGAGAAACCAGTGACTTCAGTGTCCATCCACCCAAACCATTCAGCACCTATTCTCTGCGCACCTACTGTGTGTCAGACACTGCTCTGGGTCTTTGGAATACAGACAGAGCCCCTGCCCTCCTGAGTTCATGTGATAAAAATCAATGGAGAACAAAGAAAGAAAAAATTGATTTGAGGAGAAAGGCATGATTTTGGTTTGGGGTATATTGGTTTTGAGGTTCAATTTTCACATGAAAATACCTAGTTGCCTGCATGTTATTCCAGATAAGAGGCTGAGCTGGAGGTATGTCTAAGCCCTACATCCAATGAGGCAATACTGGAAGCTTCTAATCACCACCCTATTGCAGCCACATGCTATGTGTCACGATATAGAACATTTAAACAATCAAATTTGCATACAATGTAAAGTTGATAAACTTTAGGTACTTGAATATATTTGTATGTGTGTGTGAGTTTGTGTATCTCTTGTGTGTCTCTTGTGTGCAGTTAACATACACGTGTATGCATGCACACACACACTCATATTTTCTTTTCTAACTCTACAGTTCTATGAACATCAGCCACGGTAGGAAGTAAGCCCTGGTTACAAAGAACACGCTGCTGTAAGTCCCGCTGTGCAACCCCAGCTCTAAGAGGCAATTTAGCGTGGTTCTCTTTTTCTCGCAGTGATTATACTTAGCGTTAGCATTTCGTGGGACTTGTGTAGCTTTTCAAAATGCATTTGTATAGCTCATGGAATGGTATTCTTAAAAGAACCCATGGGTCAGTGTTCAATGATGATGGTGAAGAGTTAGCGACAGAGGTGCTGACATGGTTTCCCCTGCTCTCTGTCTTTGAATGTAAATGTGTTTCATAGGGATTACTTAGTTCCATGTTATATTCCATGAATGGCAATGACCAATGGAAACAATGTGCTTGCATTTGCACAGAGAATGTAATATTTTGACTGACTCTACATCATCTTCCAGATGGGCTTGTTTGACTGATTTAGCCCATCAGTCCAGCCACATAATCATTTCGTTTAAACAGCTGGTCAGATGATCAAAATGGTGAGATACAGATACAGCTCCAAGAAACTTCTCCTAAATAGAGTCCCAGATTCCTCCATGACAAATTTTAAATGATCCCAGATTCCCTCTAGCCATAAATCATTTCAAGGAATTATTATCTAGCCTCTTCGATATTACGTACTTCTAAAGAAACTATATCCGTAGGTTCTTGAATTTGTTCTCCTTCAACTCTTTCTCTCCCTCTCTTCCTCTCTCTCTCTCTCCCTCTTTCTCTCTGTCTCTCTCTTCCTCTCCTCTCTGTTTCTTCTTTTTCCTCTCTTTTATCTCTCTCTCTCTTTCTCCTGTCTCTTCTCCTCTCTGCTCTTCTCCCTTCCATCTGCTTCTCCATCCTAGTTTAAGCCCTACCACATTGGCACCATCTTTGTGACTCAGAGATTCCTTTACATATTTGACTTGGTCATCCTTAACCAGTACATCCTGCTCCTATTGAAGGTGGTGTGTCTTGCACATCCCCCAGTGCACAGAATTGGTAATTGGCAACTGAGGAAGTTTAACAGAAAGACGAGAAGACTTGTTAAGTTTCCATTGGGCTGCCCTTCTGCACACACAAATACAATTTAGGTCAATGAAAGTTATGCAGATAAAAGTGTGGACAGGGGCCTTCAGGAAGCACATTTCCTGGCCTATGCAAGACTCTAAACATTCTGGGAAGGAGCATTCATACTTTGTAATGAATATGCTAGAATTCTTTTTATTTCTTTATTTCTAAAACTTAAGCACTTTTGTTTCATGAGAAGAAAGAAATGGAAATATCAAGATTGTAAAAATGGCCAAGGCCAGCTCAGTTGTCTATCACTGCTTATGTGGGAGAGAGAGAGGAAAAGATGGGAGGAGGAAGGCTGGGACAGCGATCCTGGTAATATAAGTCAGGTACATTGAAAGTTCATGTCGGTTCATTCATTCATAACAACCTTACCAAGCTCAGCTGCCCACCCACCGCTCACCAGCCTTCCTCCTTGGACTTCTAGGAAGGGAATAGGACAGACATAGAGTGCTTTAGCAGCAGGTAGTCTCAAGGAGACCTTGGTCACTAAGGCAAAGGTTCAGCTTCTTTGAGCTTCAGCTCATCACTTGCAAAATGAATAATAATACGTATCTCAAAGAGTTATGACAGTTACATGAGATGATAGATGTGCAGTTTCTTTTTAACCAATAGTAACTAATATCAGTATTGGAATTATAGAATGAGAATTGTAAAAATAGTAGTTCAGAATATTCAGCTTCCTTATATATAAAGTAATAATAATGGGACCTAATTCATAGTTATTGTGAAGAATAAATTTGAAAATAGGTATAAAATGCTTAGTATAGTGTTGGCATATCACATAACCATGAATAAATGAAAGCCACTATTATTAATAGTAGCAGCAGCAGCAGTAGCATTAGTAATAGTATTCACTTACCAAATACAGACTCATCCTTCATTGTGGCTCCTGCAGCTCCAATATTACTTTTTTTTTTTTTTTTTTTGAGATGCAGTCTCACTCTTTCACTGAGGCTGGGGTGCAGTGTCGCAGTCTTGGCTCACTACACCCTCCGCCTCCCGGGTTCAACACATTGTCCTGCCTCAGGCTCCCGAGTAGCTAGGACTATAGGTGCATGCCACCACGCTTGGCTAATTTTTTGTATTTTTAGTAGAGACAGCGTTTCACAGTGTTTGCCAGGATGGTCTTTATCTCCCGACCTCGGGATCTGACCACCTTGGCCTCCCAAAGTGCTGGGATTACAGCCACTGCACCTGGCCTCCAATATCACTTTCTTTGTGCAACCTTCTTCTGCGTTACCAACCCTTCCTGCCTCTCTGAAACTAATCATCTGGCATAGCCAAGAAGCAAGGAAAGCTGACAGTCCATGGGCTGCATCCTTCTGCTTGCTCAGTGTCTTCTCTGTGTTGGGCATGAGACAAAGAACCCCACAGGCTTTGTGCTCATTCCCATAAGTCCATCAGTAAGTCTCTTTCTCAGACCTCATGCTTTTCCATCTTCTAGTCTTCTTCCTTCCAGGCTCCTGACCAATGAGACATTTGCCACTGCTCAGGAGTCTTTGTAAATCTTTGTCTCAGACCATTTTATCCTCACCCCAAATTGGGGACCCAGTGCACAATTCAGAGCTCTGCGTTATGAAAGATTTACCCATCACCATTATCTTGGGGGCTCCTCTTGAGGGAGGCTATTAGATCATGTATAGTTCACATCAATATATTGCCAATGTATCTGTTAACCAGCCCCAAGGTCTTTTCTCCTCCATCAGTTGGTCATAGAAAAATGCTCCTACCTTGGGGAAATTCGTGTGGATTGAGAGAGGTGTCAGTGCAACAGATTCAGTCAACGTAAGGATCTGGGCCACCTGTTCTGGACCTTCTCAGGCCTAATCCTGAATATTCCTACATATCCATTATATGACGATATGTTGGTCTGTCCATTCAACTTTATGACTCAATGGATCTAATAATATCCAGCTACTGAGTGGTAACTCCAGTCACATTGTCACCTAGAGCCCCATGGTCACGGTTCAGTTTCACACCAGGGACTGCTTTTCAAAGAGCTATCCATCTGTCTCACTCATCAGAACATGCTTTTCATCTATGTGCAGAGATCTCTGGTTGCCAGCTGAGCCTTGCCAGCCATTACAGTAATGATAACCACTCTGCCTTGAGTTATGTACCAAGTGGTTATATACCACTGTCTGGCCTGTGCTATTCTAGAATTCTATCATCCTCATTGAAACTAGGGAACCCTGTTCTATGATGGCATTTCCTTTTGTCCACCCTAATCTACAGAGGTCAGCCACCGATGGGTTTCACAGAGATGTTAGTGCCTGCCTACTTCGCTAGTGTGTTCCTTACTGACTTAGTGAAGGGCGTGTCCTCTGGGCCCTCCCAGGCAGCATAGTCAGGTAGTGGGTTTTACGTTCTCAAACAAGACATTTATTCTGACTTTCCCACCTACTGACCCTCTGACTTTTCCTGAATGTAATGCCAAAGCAGTTCTTGTTCTCTTGCCTGTTTACTTCAGACCATCGCTGTGGCCAAGCTTTTAAGATCTAGCCCAGGCAGGTACTAAGACTGGCTCCAGATATCTTTGCCAGACCATCAGATCCTGACTCATAATGGAATCTTATTATTCCATTAAATTCTTTGCCCATCTGCCTCCTTTTCCAACCGTTCTGTTCCAATACCCTTTAGATCTACTCTTTAAAAAATTTTTTGGCCAGGTGCGGTGGCTCACGCCCGTGATCCCAGCACTTTGGGAAGCCGAGGTAGGCGGATCAGGAGGTCAGGAGATCAAGACCATCCTGGCTAACACGGTGAAACCCCATCTCTACTAAAAATTCGAAAAATTAGCCAGGCGTAGTGGTAGGCGCCTGTAGTCCCAGCTACTCCGGAGGCTGAGGTCTTGTTTTATTTTATTAAAGAAAATAAAATTTATTTTAATTAAATAAATAAATAATTTTTTTATTTTTATTTTTTTGAGATGGAGTCTTGCTCTGTCGCCAGGCTGGAATACAGTGGCACAATCTCAGCTCACTACAACTTCTGCCTCCCAGGTTCAAATGATTCCCCTGCCTCAGCCTCCAGAGTAGATGGGACTACAGGCACACACCACCATGCCCAGCTAATTTTTTATGTGTGTATTTTAGTGGAGATGAGGTTTCACCATGTGGGCTAGGATTGTCTCCATCTCCTGACCTCGTGATCTGCTGGTCTCGGCCTCCCAAAGTGCTGGGATTACAGACATGAGCCACCACGCCCGGCTGATCCATTCTTGTGGAAGTCTCACATTCCGCATTTCCCATGTCCTGCCATTCCTGCAGCGTGTAAGCTGTTTCTTCCCAGGACAGACACTTGATTTCTCCACTTGAGTCCTCCTGAGATCTAACCCTGGTATTGGGCTGCAGGCAGTGGGAGGTTGTGGGATGAGTCTTGAGGACCACAAGCATGATCTTACGGGAATCTGGCTCACGCTGGGTCTTTGCATGTGAGTCTATGTGAGGGGAGGTTGCTTTTGCTAGCTTTAAAGGTTCAGGGAAGTCCAGAAATTCAAGATTCTTAGGATCATCTACCCAAATTACTG
Organism: Colobus angolensis palliatus; assembly: GCF_000951035.1. Taxonomy (NCBI): domain Eukaryota; kingdom Metazoa; phylum Chordata; class Mammalia; order Primates; family Cercopithecidae; genus Colobus; species Colobus angolensis. Next base: position 2,513,044 of record NW_012112697.1, read on the forward strand.
AATTTCGGGTTTCAAAGTCTCATTCTTTTTCTTTCAGAATCCTGGCTTGGCCTTGGGCATAGGAGCCCTGCTAAGACTGTGCATGTCATCTCCTTTGCCACCCTTGTACCCTCAAAATGAAATCCTTGGCCTGGTTTTGTGCTCTATCTGCCATGTTGGAAATGAAGGCCTCCTCAAATGCTGTCCTAGAGAGCCCCTGGTTTTCATAGCTACCTTGGATTGATAGTTATCCAATCTGAGTTTATCATTTTTTTAAGGTTTTCAAAAACAGTTAACAGAAGTCATTCAACTCCATGAATTTGCAATGACCCTTTCCTAAGACCAAGCACATTTCACAGAGAGCACAGAATTTCATAGTCCACCTTCAGCTCACGCTTTATCACTTTCCAAGACAGGTGACGGTTTTAAGACTTGGATGTTACTGCATGTCAGGGTTTTCACCGTGCCTGGCACCAACTGCCTTGGCCTAGGTTTCCCTAGAAACAAGAGCAGGAGGGTGATGTGGGAATTGATCTCAGACGGTAGGAGTGAGGTCATGGTGGGAAAGAGACATAGAACAGAGGAAGACCAGTGCCAGGGTGGATTGTTGAGTTGGCCACTGCCATGAGGGATTGGTACTGAATCTTACCCGGAACTTCCAAGGAACTTTTCAAAATCAGTCTCAGAGCTCTTTACCCAGATAATGAAAGGTAGAAGCAACTTTTAATAAACTTCCATTCTCAGTCGGCCATCTTCTAGGTGACCATGCCTGAATGCGGAACAGGTTCCTACAGGTACCTCATCTGACAACATCAAAGAAGCACAAGGCACAAAGCCAGAGGTACGAGGCACATCCAAAGGCAAAGCCCTGTCTGGTTGTACCTGCAAAAATCTGGTCAAAGCCTGTGCATAATTGGCCATCACATTAATTGCTGGAATAGACGGTAGGGTACAGGAGATATGCCACAGCACAGGTGAGTTGCCCTGTACAAGAGCCCACTGAGGTCTCCCTCTAAGGACCTTTGTTATCCTAAGGACTTAGGGAGAAGTTGGCCAGAGCAAGGATATGGAACACTGAGTTTCTTCCTAGAACAAGAGGTGAAAGAAAAAGTCTTCCTGATTTATCTCCTTGATAAAGAGAAATCTGAGCTGCTGTGTGGTTGCTCAGGTTGGATACTGCACAACACCATGTGCTGCTATTCACATCACAATGATATAGATTGCTCCCCTTTGGAGTTGTCCAGTGTATCACCTGCGTATCACTACATGGTGACCCTAAGTAATTTTCCTAACTTTGTAGTAAATAGTTCAAAGTGAACAAAATGCAGTCTCTATCCTTCAGATTTCATGGTTTAGTGGAAGCCTCGGATAAAAAATTAGGAAATGTGATATGACTGATGTTATAATTATGGTGCACATGAAATGTCATAGACAATGAATAGCAAGTAATAAAGTATGCTGGCATTAGGGTTGGGGCACTCATTCAACACAAATGTATGAAGCACTTATATCTAGGTGCCAGGGACACAGTGGCAAACAAGATAGACACGGTTTCTGCTCTGATGGAGAAATGTAAGATTCTAGTGAGGCAAAAGACAACAAGAAAATAAATAAACAAGAAAGTGTCAGGTCATGATAAGTGCTATGGGCAGAATTAGAAGAAAGTGGTATAATTGCAAGTGGCTAGATGATGTCTTTAGATTTGCTGATCAGGAATGTCTTCTCAGAAAAGGTGACATAGCCAAGATGAGAATGACAAGAGGGAGCCAACCACGCCAAGCTCATAGGAAAACAGCATTTGAGGGAGAGGGAATAACTCGTGCAACTGTCCTAATGGACGTTGCTGAGCATGTTTGAGACAGGGAAAGGCCGGGCGTGGTGGCTCACACCTGTAATCCCAACACTTTGGGAGGCTGAGATGGGTGGATCACTTGAAGTCAGGAGTTCGAGACAAGCCTGGCCAACATGGTGAAAACTCGTCTCTACTAAAAATACAAAAATCAGCCTGGCGTGGTGGCAGGCACCTATAATCTCAGCTACTCAGGAGGCTGAGGCAGGAGAATCGCTTGAACCCAGGGGGCAGAGGTTGCAGTGAGCCAAGATCCTGCCACTGCACTCCAGCCTGGGTGACAGAGTAAAACTCATCTCAAAAAAAAAAAAAAGAAAAAAAAGAAAGAGAGAGAGAGACAGGGAAAGAAAGCAAAACTGTCTGGATCAAGGTAGGAGTGGTAAGAAGGGAAGTAGGAGATGTAGTCAGAGCCCACATCACACAGAACTGTGCAGTGTGACTTTTATTTGAAAAGACCAGGAGACATTGAAGGGCCTGGCTGATGGATTGTTTCAGGGGTGAAGGGGGAGAAAGGAAGTTGGTAGAGAAACAGAGTGAAGAAGAGATGAGAGCCGGGTACATGCTAGTGAGGTGGTGCCATTTTCAAAACAGAGGGATCTGAGTTTTAATGGCTGTAGGTGGCAGAGGAGAAAGGGCATTTTAAAAAGAAGGAACATAATCAACAAAGCCAAAATATGAAAGCATTCCATTCCAGTAGTCACCATTGTGACCAACTTGCTTCTGTGAGAATCAAGGCCAAAGACAAAGTAGCTATGCCAGAGGAGGGAGGACCTTGGAAATTTCTCATTAACTACTATCAACTTTGTGCACACGCATTTCTCTATGACACTGCATTCGGGATGGGTTTGGTCCATTGCCATTGAATCTCTCTAGCCATCAAAGAGTCTAAAAGTTGCCATAAGTATTATTATTTGAGGCTTTGTAGATTCAGTACAGGGCTGTCTTTTTCCTGAGATTGATTCAAAAGACATCACAGACACTCAGCACAGTTCTTACATTGGTTGAAGTGTCAAAGACACAGCCTCCTTTGACAAAGGACAAGGACACACTGCTTCTATTTTTGCCTTTTAGGGCTTATGTCTCACTAAGTCACAGTATTCATTCATGTCTAGACAATAATATGTACCACTGCATCTGCGCATATTTCCAATGTGTACTATTCTCTCTGGGCTGTGTTTTGCCTGTTTTTGATGATGGCTTGTTGGATGATGGAGAATCAATTGAGTATGATTCAGAGTCATCCAAAGTTCAGCTCCCACTCTTTCCCCTAACTGGTTCCATGTGATCACATACAAGCTTTGTTTTCATGCTCTGCTCCTCCTAAGTCACATGTGTGTAATGACAGTGCTGAAGAGCTGCATGTCTGTGCTTGAAGTGTAATATCCTGTCCCTGGCATGGAGTATTCCATGGTGGTATACCCAAATCTTTTTTCTGGAACATGCTTTTTGCCGTTGCTCCTGCTGCTGCTGCTGCTACTGCTGCTGCTGTTCCTCCTCCTCCTTCTTTTAAGATATGTAAAGAGGAACAGCAACAAAAAAGGCAGTCAGTACTGGATCTAACTTTATTTCATAAAAGTTAAACATTTTTCCCAAAAGCATGTTAATTATCCCAAACCTTATTGCTTGCACATGGGCTATCCTCTCGCCCCTTTCACAGATGGTGTTGAGGCCTAGGAAAAATAATTCAGCATCCTAGTGGCAGAACAAATTCACTAACCTCTCTGTGAGGCTTGATTCGATATTCCTGGAGTGCCAGGTGGATTGCAGTGGATTTGTTTTGCTAATAGGATCAATGAGCATTTGAGGGAAATCATCTTATATCAATACCATGTACCAACCATAAGCATTTTCAAGAGGATCACACATGTTGTCCTTGCCCTGCTGCCTTGGTCCTAACATTTGTTAAGCATCTTTTATGTCTAGGTACTAATCGAATCTAATCTCACAAGAATTGTGCAAACTCATTATGATTATTCCGTTTTATTGATGGGGTGTCCAAGGATTAGAAAGGTTAAAAGTTTGTCTGTAATCTCCCAGGTAAAAAGTGGCAGAGGCCAGGCACAGTAGCTCTTGCCTATAATCTCAGCACTTTGGGAGGCCAAGGTGGGACGATTGCTCGAAGTCATGAGTTCAAGACCAGCCTGGGCAACAAAGTGAAAACCCATGTCTACAAAAACTTTAAAAGAAAAGTCAGCCAGGCATGGTGGCGTGTACCTCTAGTCCCAGCTACTTGGGAGGCTGAGGTGGGAGGATCACTTGAGCTCACAAATGTGAAGCTGCAGTGAGCCATGATGGCACCACTGTCCTCCAGCCTGGGAAACAGAGTGAGACCCTGTCTCAAAAAAAAAAAAAAAATGGCAGAGCTGAATTTCATGCATTTTCTGATACAGCCTCCAGTGCACTTTCCACTGTGTCCATCCTGGGGGGAACACAAAGTACCTGGTTTAAATGGTTCTTCTAGGAGTCACTGTGGGGGGGGAGGTATTTTGTATTGAACTTAAAGGAATCTGGCCTTCAGCCCATTAAACTCAGGATCTATTCTGTGCGTATACAGTAAGCACAGTCTATTCTGGATGTCTCTATTGCCTCGTTTTTCTATTTTATTCCCTCTTCCTCTTTACTGACACAGTTTCACTCTTCTCCCCACAAATATAAAACACCTGAACCAGGGTGTACCTATCTAAAGGAATCAGGAAAGCTGTAGGCAGACATTAGGACAAAAAGCCTTGCTAAAACTGGACTGGGTGTTGAATATGTCCCAAGAGTGTCAGCAGAAAACAGGAGAACCCGGAGACAAAGGAGGCTGTGCAAAGGAAGACGCATTCTACTTATGCGTCGGTGGAAGAGACCAGATGAGAAGGGTCAGGTTGGAGCCCTTGAGGTAATACCATCTATTACACGCCGCACCGTTTAGAATGGATTTCTAGACACAAAATAGGCATTATCGCCTTGGTTCAGCCAGGAAGAGGGCTCTCTCAAGCAGTATGCATATTAAAGTGTGTAATCTTGCCGTTACTATGGGGAAATAATTTACAGGATCATACAACCTGCTGTCTCCTGTCATCTGCTGGGACCCTGTGGTTGCCGTGGCTGCACATGGGGACTCAGCTACCGGGTTAATGTCACCTACTGTGTAAAATTGCACCTGAGCGGAAGGAGAAGGCTGATTGGTTGCGGTCAGGGCTACATGTGGTGAAGGCTTAACTAAGAGAAAAGCCATCTGCACCCCTGTGGTTCTTGGCCAGGGGGTGTCAGAGCCAGGCTTGACACGGAGACCTGCTTTGGTCTTACAGAGTAGGATCATTCTGGCTAATACACTTGCACCTTGTGTTAGGTCTGTGCTCAACTTTTTCTTTGGGACTCTAAATTAACCTAAGAATGTGATTATTCAATAGGGGAAGGAGATCTGGAAGCCAAGACTATGTTTCCCACCATGCGCTGTTTATCTTAGGGGGGACAGAGTTAGGGAAGGAATGGGAAGTAGAGGAAGGTGAGGCAGAAAAATGGGGAAGAGCTCATCTGTTAGATTTCTTAGGCATTCCTACATACTGGGTCCGGGCCAGGTGGCACTGTGGGAGTTTTGAAGCTAGTAGCATTTCCTGGAAAGATAGACAAACTTGCTGTTAAAAACCTAGACGTCTGAGATCTGACCAGGCCTATGGCTTAGGAGACTGCAAGATCTAGTCTGCAGTGAAACAGCTGCAGACCGTAAGCAAATCGTTGATCCACTCTAGGTGTCTATCGTCTTTGTCTGCAAAATGGTGAAGTTTGAGCGAGGTGAATCTCATGGTCCCTCTCTCTCCGACCCCCACATCCCGCTGTTGTGTGAGCCCGTGAGTCTGTCAGTGTCCCAAACCCACTGTTTAGAAGGGTGCCTGGCACACAGTAGGGACTCAAGAAATACTGAATGGATGGAAAGAGAATGTCCAAGGGCAAGGTACCAATCCTCGCGCACGGAGTGGGAAAGATTCTGCTGTCCTGAGCCTATTCATGTTCATGTGTCTCTGCTCCTTGGCTGTGCTCTGCAAAGCCTCAAGTTTTTCCTGGGAACAGTGACAGTACATTTCAAGGCAGGCAGGACAGTCTTGCAGTGTCAGCTGCTGGGGGTAAAGTGAGAGGCAAAATCTGGGATCCTGAGACTGAGAGCTGGTGCAAGAAGGCAAGTTTTAAGCCTGCGGAGTAATTTAAGTGTTGGGTCCTTTAGATCAGAATTGTTTCATTCTTACCCTGACTTTGCTGGGCTTCTGATTTTATTAATATGTAATTTTTGCCTTTTTTTTTTTTTTTTCTCCAGTGCGTTCCAGCTTTAATCATTGCCTAAGAGTGACTGTCTAAGTAGTTAATGGACAGATTTCTTAGGAATAAGGAGACGAATTGCCCCTTTACTTTGCAATCAAACCAGGCAGGATGGGTCATCACTGAATGGGGTAGGGGGAAAGAGAACAGCTAAAGAGAAAGTGAACAAGTGGTCAGCCCCACTGTTCACGTCCTGCTTCTTGTAAGTGACGTAAGCTTTCTCAGGGAGGTGAGCATTTTGTTATTATTATTTGTTTATCTCCACTATCAGGTGGTGCACTGACTGACGTTCTGAATTTAGACAGCAGAGCAGGCAGGATATACATATATATTTATATTTATTGTAGTTTATCAAACACATTCATCTGAAAAGGCTTGGGTTGGTTAATATTTTCCGCTGTCCGGTAACCATGGCAATAGGGTCAGCAGATATAATACTTAATTTAATCTTCCAGCTGTCTCAGTGTGCTTCACCAGTGTCCCGAATCATAGAAAGCTTTTTGCCTCTCTCTCTTTTTCTCTCTCCCTTTCTCTTTCCCCCCCATCTTTGCCAGTGGCTCTCTCACATGACCCAAAAGGAATACACTGGGTTTTTTTTTTCCTCATTTCATTTTGTTTATGCACTTAAAATAAATTCCTGTGTGATTCCGCTTCCCACCAGAGCCAGTCTCCCCTCAACAACCCAACCATCCTCTTCCCCTACAACCTCCACTCCCCACCGCCCCCCCAACCCAGCACTCCAGCAGCCAATCTCCTCGGAATGACAGGAAACGTGGGAAGATCCTGATAGCTTTCATAGCTGCACCGTAAGGTTTATGAAACACACTCCTCAGCCAAATGAACCCATGCGGACTCTCCTCCCCGCCGCAGACCCAGGCGATTGGCTGAGAGCGCCTTGCTGGTCCGATGTGCTCTCCAGGTGGGTTAAGTGCATTGCTTTGTCTTTATCTGGTCCAGTTCCCTGTGTCATCTCTCTTTATTTCCCTTCTCTTTCCTTCCTCCCTCTTCTTTGATAATTATCTTCTCCTTCTTCTTTTAAGCTACCATGTTTTTGCACACACTCCATATTTGGCTGGTTCTAGGAAAATGGAAAATTGGTTTTGAAACCTAGGTAGGCTCTGATGCAGAAATAAACCAAAAAGAAAAACAGTTTGGGAAACAGGAAGGGGGTTGAGGCTTGCAATTGACATTTTTGGTTTTCCGCTTTCAAAAAAGCTGATGTGAATTCTTTGATCTGAGTTCACTTGTTTCTTTCCTTCTTTGGTTTATCATCTTCCAGCCACTGTTTATTCTATAGCTATTTAAAAAAAGAAAACATTAAGATTTTTAAAAAGACATTCTTTCCAAAGCTGGGGAATGGGATAGGAGGTGGGGGGCATTTAAAAGAGAGAGATGGGGGAGAAAAAGAGAGAAATGGCTGGAGTGTGGATTATAAAAAAAACTGTAGCAATTTTTCCATTTCTGTTTACTTATTAATCAGACTTTTATTAATCCTGTCATTGACTCAAACAGTAAGTGTATTTTTCCATTTATGCCCCTCTTCCACCTTTTGTTGTTGTTTTTGGAATAAAAAACTATTTCTGGAACAAAACAGTATTTTTTAAAGATAAGGTAATGAGAACTATCACCCCAATTTCTTCCTCAGAGGAGCACAAACCTCAGTTCATTCCTTCAGGATTTCTTATTTTACTTTTGGAAGAAACAGGTCAAAACTGTTACCGAAAAATGCCAATTGTAAATCCGTTGACATTGGTCTAAAATTGACCCAGTTCGGTTGATTACATTTAACCAACATGGAGGAAGCCTCCCCCATGTTTCTCTGAGGATGTGTTTTGTGTAGATATGCATTTGATCTCTTTGCTCTTCCAGGGCCATCCTGCGTTCCTTCCCCCATTCCCCTATTCAGGAAATCATGCCTCCAGGTAAATCAAAACACTGTAACTGACACAATGGTAATTGAAGGCATGGGAGCCAGGTCAGGAAGTGGAGGAGAATGGATGTGCAGCTGTCAATCTCCTCCAGGAGAATAGGTGCCGCCATGGAGTACCACCCCCAGGAGCAGACATGTGCGGTCAACTCCTTTTGCAGGCAGGTCTCATGTTAAGCCATGTGACATTTCTCAGACAGATCCCTTCTATGTGAACAGTTATGACTGAAAGCAAAAGGAAGCCCCTAGTTGTCAGTGTGCCCAACACCACAGACACCCTTGGAGACAGATACCTGAGGATTTACCCTGGGCTGCAAATGCTATTTACCTAAGTAGCCATGACATAGAGATGCTGCAATGTGACACATGCATACAGCTAAGTATGGATATTTAGATAAGTGCCTCTAGCTCATCACCATGGCTACAAACACCTCGGAGATGAAATTGTGGATATCCACAGGCCACTGATCCTGTGGTGTGAATGCTGACTCCCATTTTAGGGATGCATCATCCAGTTCTGATTAGAGCAGCCCCTGAGAGAGCTGGAAAGGGGGCCTGCCATTCTGAGTGAACACAACATAATGGGATTGATCATCCCGTCACGAAGCCATGTGGCACATCAGTGAAAGCACCACGAACAGGGATTGCCATCGTGGTTAGCGTTATCATGTTGGTGAATCAGGGAGGCACTTTTAGGTTACAAGGAGCCAGGACTGAGCTTGCCTCAGTTAATAGACGCTGTTTTAATAATACCCAGGAAAGTGAGAAGTCCTTCAGCACACAGCTAGGGATCAGAAACTGGAATATTTGGGAACGTTCAGTAGCTCTAGTGGGTGTGCAGCCTGTGTTCATTGCATGGGATACCAGGTCATCTTCTTACTCTTTCAGCAGCTGATATCCATGGCTCCTACCCCAGCACATCCACTGAGTCCAAGACTGGGTATCCGAGAGATCCACTGATCTCTTTCTCTGCTTCCTTTGGTGTGCTTCTCAGCTCCGTACTGTCTACCATCTTTGGAATCCCTCAGCAGATCTGAAGGCCACATTCTCCACAAGTGAGGATTGGAGTGGTTAGACACCATGCAAGGCAGGACAGCTTTTTGGGCCAGACCACTTCATGGGCCACTGTCCCCAGTACCTATGACTGACTTGGGATCAGGGGCCCATTTTTGACCCTATTAATTGTGGTCAACTACTGGAGCAAGGAGTTACAAGGACAGCATGGCAACCTCGTCAAAAAGAGAATGTAGGCAATGGTAGGCTTTCCGAGTTTCTTAAGCAATACCTTTAATCATTAAAGTTTCCATGGTCCTTGATCTGACACTGCCTGGCAGGTCTTGTTGGCACAGGTCACCAGATTTTGTCAAAGAACACCAAGGGAAAAAAAAAAAAATGCATTTCCCAAGCTGTGTTCCTTAACCTTCTTTAGAAGCTCCCATTTACATTCAAGATGGCCTAAACACATGTTTCTTGATCTATGGGCTTTCCCCTACCCCTCCATTAGTGACTTTTAATGCTGCACCTTTAACGACTTTCCAGTAGGTTTACCTCCTGGTGGAGAGAAACAGAAAAACAAGAGATAACCCGCTGCTATGGGAGACACAGATTATCAAAGTAAACCAATAGTTCTTTGTTTAAAAAAAAAAAAAAAATCCTATATAACAGTAGTCAAACCTTTCCTCTGCAAAGTCCTTCCCCAGGGAGGTAAGGAGGCTACTTTCAGCTCCTTGTGCCCCTTGCATAGGAGACATTGGGTACAACCTGTCATGCCAGGAACAGCTTCCAATGGTGGGGAACGAGCTGCCTCACGGAGCTTCCATCTTCTCCACACAGCAGCTTTTCTTTCAGGGTTCTTTTAATTTTTCTAATTAATTTTGAGAGCTCTTTGAGACATTTTCCATTTTGTTCACAGTTTGAGTCCTGCTCTGAGGTGTTCTCAATAAATGTCATGGTGTCTTCAGCGGAATTCTTCCCGTGTAATGGATCCTTCGAAAGAGACTTGTATTCCTGTTAAATTTAGATGCTTGATCTGATTGTCAGTTTCAATCCAGCAACAGCTTTGATTATTGACGGTGACCCATAAATCATAAGGACTCAAAACACATTCAGAGCAGGGAGGGAGGCTGCTGGTTAAAAGTTCCAGAATAAGGGAGCACCTGTAGGGTACGCTTTTTTCTTGAGATTTTCTGGGGTAGCTTTTCTTCTAAAACAGTGGGCTTATTTAATCTCGAAGTCCCAGAGTCTCAAATGGTCTGTATGTGAGTGTGTGTACAACCGTGTATCACTTAACAATGAAGATATGTTCTAAGAAACGCATCATTCATCAATTTGGTCATTGTGTGAACATCGTAGAGTGTGTTTACACAAACCTAGATGGTACAGCCTACTACACGCCTGGGCTATATGATTTAGCCTATTACTCCCAGGTTATAAACCTGTACAGCATGCTACTGTAATGAATACTAGAGGCATTTGTAACACAACGGTAAACTTTTGTGTATCTAAACATATCTAAATATAGAAAAGGTATATAAAAAATATGGTTTAAAAGATTAAAAAAAGGTACCGCTGTATAGGACACTTACTATAAATGGAGCTTGCAGGACTGGAAGTGGCTCTAGGTGTGCCAGTGCGTGTGAAGGCCTAGGCCATTACTGCACACTACCGTGGACTGTAAGCACTGTACACTCATGCTACATTAGATTTATTACAGTATTTAGTAAATATTTAATTTCAATATTCTTTCTTCAATCATATATTCACTTTAGCTTACTATAACTTTTTTACTTTATAAACTTACTATCTAAAAAAATTTGGAATAACAGCTTAAAACACACATTGTGTAGCTATAGAGAAGTATTTTCTTTTTTTTTTTTTTTTGAGACGGAGTCTCGCTCTGCCGCCCAGGCTGGAGTGCAGTGGCCGGATCTCAGCTCACTGCAAGCTCCGCCTCCTGGGTTTATGCCATTCTCCTGCCTGAGCCTCCCGAGTAGCTGGGACTACAGGCGTCCGCCACGTCGCCCGGCTAGTTTTTTTGTATTTTTTAGTAGAGACGGGGTTTCACCGTGTTAGCCAGGATGGTCTCGATCTCCTGACCTCGTGATCCGCCCGTCTCGGTCTCCCAAAGTGCTGGGATTACAGGCTTGAGCCACCGCGCCCGGCCGAGAAGTATTTTCTTTATATCCTTATTCTGTAAGGTTTTTTTTGTGTGTGTGTTTTAAAAGTTTTTATTTTGTTTACTCTTTAAACTCTTTAAATTAAAAATGAAGGCACAGGCTGGGTACAGTGGCTCATACTTGTAATAGCAGCACTGTGGGAGGCCAAGGTAGGCTGATTACTTGAGCCCAGGAATTTGAGACCAGCCCGGGCAGCATGGTGAAATCCTGTCTCTACAAAAGTAGGAAAATAAGCCGGGCATGGTGGAATGTGCCTGTAGTCCCAGCTACTCAGGAGGCTGAGGTAGGAGGATTGTTTGAGCCCAGGAGGTCAAGGCTGCAGTGAGCCGAGATCACACCATTACACTCTAGCCTGGAAAACAGAGTGAGCCCCTCTCAAAAAACAAACAAACGAACGAAAAACCAAAAGCCCAAGTAGGGCACAAACACACACATAGCCTAGGCCTACACTGGATCAGGATCATCAATATCACTGTCTTTCACCTGCATTATCTTGTCCCACTGGAAGGTCTTCAGGGGCAATACCAGGCATGGAGCTGTCATCTCCTATGATAACAATGCCTTCTTCTGGAATACCACCTATAGGGCCTGCTTGGGGCTGTTTTACAATTAAATTTTGTATTTTGTAAGTAGAGGGAGCACACTCTAAAATAATGACACAAGTTATAGTAAATACGTAAATCAGTAACATAGTCACTATTACCATTATCAATTATTAAGTACTGTATATAATTGGATGTGCTATACTTTTATATGACTGGCAGCGCAGTAGATTTGTTGGCACCAGCAACATCACAGACACATGAGTAGTGCCTTGCACTGTGATGTTATAATAGCTATGATGTCACTGGGCTATAGGAAATTTTCGGCGCCATTGTAATCTTACAGGACCGTTGCCATGTATGCGGCCCCTCCTTGATTGAAACGTTGTCATGTGGCATATGACTATATTTTTAAAAAGACAAAGCTTTGCAATTTGATTTAGTGTAGCGTTTTGTGACAGTTGGATATTTTTCCTGTTTACATATTTTCTTCCTTTAATTATTAAGATCCCCTCATACGTCTGTAGTCTCCATTCCTGAAGAGTTGGGTTTTCTCAAATTTGCTTTCATTGGTTCTAGTGTAAAGCTGCGTCTCTCATGTTTGCACATCAGGTGGGTATTTGTACCATAACAGGAGGAACTTGAAGGCAATTCAGCTGTCTTCCCAAATGTGTGACTTGGAAAGATCCAGTGTTCCGCAATATGGAAAACACAGATGTCCTCCACTTCAGAGAAAGCCTGTCAGTCAGTTGCCACCTGTTCAGAAAAGGAACCACCAAATGCAGAGTGGCAGCATGTTACCAACCTCTCAAACCCAAGTGCACTAATTGACTCACGCCCCCATCAAGCAGACTCATTTGCAACCTGTGGGAATTTGCTGCTCTCTCTGGCATGGTGGTACTGAAGGAAATGCCCCTTGGGTGGGTGAATCTGCAGCTTCCGTTGTCTTTGTTGTCTGTGACCCAACAGAGGAGGTAAAAGACATGAGGGACTGAGAGCATGCCTCTCAGTTTCTCCCATAGGCCATCCAGCTCTCTTTAGATGCATGGTATTTGCAGGCTCCATATCCTGGCTACCTGGGATGCTAAATGAAATATTTATTTGGATAAAGTTATTCTGTAGTTTTGCCCATGACTCCAACCCCACTTCAGGTCTCATAAACATTTTGGGGAAGGGGTTATAGGTGAGAGTGGCACCTGTTCCTTACTTCTTACCTTGTGGAATCTTCCAGCACCATCCAGGTCCATCTCCCACATCAGAACTGAAGCACTCACTCCTTGCCCCTCAGTTATTGGAACTATTAGAGGCTGACTACTTTCAATAAGGTCCTCTTTTCAGTAGTTACCCCAGGTTAAACCCCCTTCCCCAGGGGACAGCCTGCATTGCAGCTTGAGAGCTCCCCTCTCAATTGAGGCCTTAGTTTTGTCTGCACCGTAATTCAACTTCTTCTGCTACCCAATCCTGCTCCCTTTACCCCAGCCCAGGAGGTGTTGATGAACTTGGCTCTCTGCTAGCCAATAATTACTCCTCGAGTTCACTTGTTGTCCACAATGATTGCCAAATTCCATAAAAATGCTCTTTCTTTAAAAAGATGCTATTGCTATCACTTTTCCATGAAGAAATTCCTTCTTCAACTCTTCAGGGTCCAAGATTCCAGGTCTTTTGAAAAATGATTATTTTGACATTTTTCACTGATGTGTGTAAACATACAATAAACAGTGCAGGTCTTGAGTGTACAGCTTACAGGTTAATTTTTACATATACACATATGTGCACACTCACGGAACCAACCCATATCAAGATGTCAAACATGTGCATCATTCCAGAAAGCTCCCTCATGTCCCCCAGTGTTTCCATGCCAAAAGCCAATACCCTTCTAACCTCTATCCATGTGAATTAATTTGGAGCGATTATTTTGCATATTTTAAGTTTCTGTCTTTCATCTATGGTCTTCAAAATTTGGTGAGTGTTGATGGGGGGAGTCACCATTTCTGTTATGCTTTTACAAGGAGATAAAAACATTTAGAAGGCAGCATGCCTAAGAAAGGAACTCACAACTCAATATTTACATGAAGCACCAAAAAATATAAGCAATGGCCATTGTTAATATTGCACAGATGTATTATTTTACAGGCATTTATAGTTTGCAGAGAAGTGGCTGTAAAATGCTACACCACCAAGTTGTCAAATTATTTACAACTTAGGTTGAAAGAGTGATTAGGCTGGGATTTTGAAGTTGAATTAGGATAAGCAATTTAAGCTCTGGATCTATTCAACTTTTTGTTTTCTAAAAGAGTGATAACATATTACAAGGCATCACCTTGTAATCCTTATAATCCTTTCTCCTTTCCCCAGCACCACTGAAGGTCTCCACCTTTTTCTACCCATATCTTTGGGAGTGGCAACCTTTGGTCCTATTCCTTCTTCTGGTGTTGCCAGGATTCCCAGGGAATTTCCAGTTCTTTTTTCTTTTCTCTTTTTTAAGACAGAGACTTGCTCTGTTGCCCAGGCTGTAGTGCAGTGGCATCAACATGGTCCACAACAGCCTCGACCCCCTGGACTCAAGTGATCCTCCTGCCTCAGCCTCCTGAGTGGCTGGGACTACAGGCATATGCTTCCACACCCGTCTAATTTTTTAAATTTTTTGTAGAGATTGGGTCTCACTTTGTTGCCCAGGCTGGTCTCAAACTCCTGGGCTCAAGCAGTCCTCTTGCCTCATCCTCCCAAAGTGCTGGGATTACATGTATGAGCCACTGCACCTGACCTCAAGTAGCATTTCATGAGATCCACAACTGAGTCTTTCTCCAGGAGGAAGAGAAAATCAAGCTATTGTGTAATCTTTGGTGGTTGCAGTGATTTTGTCATACAGTTTTTGAGTGGCTGAGGACTGGTTAAAACTGGAAGCAAATTTATATTTTGCTCCTTGTCCATATGCTTGTCAGTTGGAGATGATGGAATAGCCTCCAGGCACCCCCGAATTAGTCAGGTCCTGGCCAGGAAGACAGAACCTATGTATAATACTTCCCATAAGAAAGTTAATATGGAGTCTAGTTTAAAAGGGTTAAGCACTGGATGGGCATGGTGTGGTGTGGCGGGGTAGGAGACACTGGAGAGACTAGTAACAGCAGGAAGCTGACCACCCTCAGCCTGAAGGAACAAAAGGAGGAGATGGTGGGACACAGCCCAGAAACCAGGACTACCTGTTGGAAGGTGGAATCACAAGAAGGCTGTCTGACAAAGCTGGGGTCATGGAGGAGAAGCAGCAACTTCTGGTGAGGTCACCCAACGTAGAGGAAGGAGGAGAGCGGAAGCCTCCTACCTGGCTCCTCTCTCACTCTCACCCTCCAGACTCCTCCCAGTGCCTCCCATTTGGCAAATCCCAAGCAGAAGTCATTTGGCAAGAGAACTCTTGGGAAATGTAGTTTGCACAGGGAAGCCCCGCCCCTCAGAATATGGAGGACAACAGAAGACTAGGGAGGGTTGAATCTGAAAGCAGAGAGTCCAACCACCAACCAACTTCCTTTCCCATCCTTCATTAATCAGTGAAGAGCAAACCTTCCCACCACTTTGGTACAGAGCTAATTTTTAAAAATGTTTCTTTTTTGTTTGTTTGTTTGAGATGGAGTCTTGCTCTGTTGCCCAGGCTGGAGTGCGGTGGCGCGATCTTGGCTCACTGCAAGCTCTGCCTCCCCAGTTCAAGTGATTCTCCTGCCTCAGCCTGCCGAGTAGCTGGGATTACAGTCACGTACCGCCAGGCTGGTCTCAAACTCCTGACCTCAAGTGATCTGCCTGCCTCGGTCTCCCAAAGTGCTGGGATTACAGACGTGAGCCACCATGCCCGGCCAAGATGTGTTTCTAAGAAAAGCAAAAGGCCAAGCATTGGGCGCGTCTTTGTTTTCAGGGCCTAGGGGCTTCCAACTGGAGTCTGTGCTAAGGGGCTCTGTCTCTTGCTCCTTGGGAGTTTATGGATGCAGTGCCTTACTTTAGGATTTATAGGCTATCTCAGTTTCATAAATCAGCCATGTGTGCTCCGTGTGTGCGAGTCTGCAAATTCTAAACTAATATGTCGCTCTCTTTCTGTCTAGCATCATATTTATGTTAAGGCTCCATAAATCGTGCTCTACGTTTCTGCAGCACGACCGTGATGAAAGTGATGTAACCCACAATAGGAAAGAATGGAAATTAAAATGCAAGAAAACAAAATGAAATAAAAATTCATGTGACCTGCAATTTAAAGCTGTTTATTTCAGAAATGTGCATTGATGAGGGGAAGGATATCAAGTGTTCTGTCTGCATTTAGCCACTTGGCCACTAAGCCATTCGGTCCATCTTTGCCATGCCACATGGGCCTCTTGTCAGGGTCCTAAGATTTGTTTCTGGGTCAGAGGTGATGGTGGTAAGCTTCTGAGCCTTAACGTCTTTTCAGGGGCAATATTTCCAGAGGGATGTTAGGGATCAGTGTGTTGAGGTGAGATTGTGAGGGTAAAACTGCCTTTTTCAAGGGCCAGGTCTCCAGCCAGCAGGTGAAGGCAGAAGCGATACCTGAGGAAACACTTTCTCAGGTTTGAGCCTGGAATTTTGCTATTTCCTGGCTGGCTTAGCAAACCAGAACAAGGAGGATTTCAGCTGTTCCATTTTAGCCAAAGCATTTTTTTTCAGACAGATTTTAGTGTGTTTCATGTGCACCAATTTCTTTCCTTTGCATCCAACTCCTAGACAGCTTGACTGGATCAGAGCTAAAGAACAACCCTGCTAAGGAGTTCACTTGACTGGCAGAGGGCATGATTTACAATGGAATTCACCTCTGATACAGAGCATCTTCCTTTTCTTTAGGGTTATTCGCTTTTCAAATTGTTTATTACATTTGAAAACTGACTGAAACATCAGGTTATGCATTAGATCAGGGAATAAAAGGTAATATTTTAACATGCTAAAGGAATTCTGCCAGCCAGTCATAAGTATCAATCCATCACAATTATTAGAAACAATGTACTCTGCAGTAGTAAAGAGATACAGCCAATATGCAGACACACACTAAATAAATTCCCTGTTATGCTGTTTCCTCCCCTGCCCGGGCAAATGCAGGAACTATTGATACAAAAGAGAAACAAGGCGGATGGAACTCAACACCACTCATTTTTTTTTTTCTGGTTTCAATCATTCCTGTAAGACTCTGGGTGGAGTTTGTATCAGCGCCCCAGGTTCCCTCTTAAGGTGGTAGTTTTGCCGGGCACAGTGGCTCAC
Organism: Colobus angolensis palliatus; assembly: GCF_000951035.1. NCBI lineage: Eukaryota > Metazoa > Chordata > Mammalia > Primates > Cercopithecidae > Colobus > Colobus angolensis. The sequence continues at coordinate 2,530,057 of NW_012112697.1, forward strand.
ACCTGTAATCCCGCACTTTGGCAGGCCAAGGTGGGCAGATCACCTGAGGTTGGGAGTTCAAAACCAGCCTGACCAACATGGAGAAACCCCGTCTCTACTAAAAAAATAAAAATTAGCTGGGTGTGGTGGTGCGTGCCTGTAATCCCAGCCACTCAGGAGGCTGAAGCAGGAGAATTGCTTGAACCCATGGGTAGAGGTTGCAGTGAGCTGAGATCGTGCCATTACACTCCAACTTTGGCAACAAGAGCAAAAAATTCTGTCAAAAAAAAAAAACAAAAAAACCAAAAACATAGTTTGTCCCTGGGTTGGGGAGTTTTAATATACACAGAACAAGATTATAATACTAATGATTATGTCTGTGCATCAACAAGGAAAGAAGGCCATGGGGAGCAAGAAACAAGGGGGTAAATGGAAGAGGGAAATTGATTCAACCTAGAAAATAGACCTCGCCTGAGTGTTTATGCACAAATGGATGCCCACTTTTGTTTCTACTCGCTTTCCTTTCTTTTCCAGCCAGATTTTCATTCGCAGAGAGAATGCTGGAGGCCGCCCCCTCTTTCGTGCAGCCATTTGCTTTACGTAAACCAGCTAGCAAACCGCTCCGTCCGTATTGATGTAGACATTACCACAAATCGCCACTTAGGGACCTGAACGAATTGACTAACTGGTTTCAGATCCGATACACATAACTTGATCAGACACAAAGTTTAAGTACACTTGCAGTCGTGCCAACTGCACCTACCGGGAAGCAACTCTTTGGCTGCCAGCTTCAAGAGGCCCTGAGGGAGACCCGAGAGGAAGGCATGCAGACCTAGGCAGGGCCAGTCTGGAGGCTTCAAGGAGAAGATGGAAAGAAATAAGCCACTCTGGGCAGGAAGCGAGGCCATTTCAAAAGCCACATGGCTGCTTCAGTCTAGGGTGCACTTGATACAACTTTTAATTTGGCTTTTTATCGTGCATTCTAGCAGCTCTGAGGTCTGGGGACAGAGTGCCAGATGACATGGGAGATGGGGAACTCAGATCCAAAAAGTCTTGGCTGGCTGAGGGTCAACCGTGTGTGCATGTGTCCACCCATGAGCCTGCCACACCCAGGATCAATGGCTTTTGAGTTCACCGTCTTCTCAGTAGCTAGGAAATTACCTGAGTAGATCCAGGGAAAAACCTTGGAAGGAATGAACAGGTTAATTCTAGGAGCTCAGGACTGCTCTGCTATGTGACTGGACCCAAGCACCATGCAAGCCTGTCCTTCCCAGGTGCAGTGGGCCAGCCTGGCCCTGCCCGTACTGGAGGCAGCCATTCACTTCAGACCTAATCCAGCTATTACTGAGTTTACTTCACCTCACTCCTTTGGATTATAAATGTTTGTCTTCCTCCAGTCAGCTTGGGGATAGGAATGCTGTTTTTGTGTGACCTGAAGCTTTCCTTCAGTGTATGATGTGATAGAACTTACAAGCCTGGGTGTATCACCTCTGGGCTGAAACAGGTAAAAGCCAGGACCTTTTCCATCTCTCTGCCCCTGACAAAATAACAGCCAAGGCCATATTCCAGATGACTCAGCTTCAAGAGGAAGGAGGACTTCCTAAACCATGTCAGCTTTTGTGTGGATGTGATATGTCAAGTCACTGAGATTTAGGGGTTTATTTGTTACCACAGCAGAGCTTAACTTTATCCCGACTAATAGAAATCTCGTTAGTGTAAAAAGCAGGGTGAGCAAGAATATTTCGATGACATTTTGTCAAAGGTATATCCACTTTATAGAACAACCATATATAAAAACTGCACCCAACAGAGTAATGAGACACATACTAGTCACGGGAGAAATCTGACGTTATATTATATATTCATTCAAAGAAATACCAGTTAGCTGTCACCGCTGCAGTTTCTTAGTTTCACTGGAGAGGTGGTGTTTTATTTTATTTATTTTTTGTGAAACAGGGTCTCATTTCTGTTGTCCAGGCTGGGATGCAACGGCACCATCAGGGCTCACTGCCGCCTCAACCTCCCGGTTCAAGTGATCCTCCCACCTCAGCCTCCTGAGTAGATGGGACTATATAGCATGTGCCACCATGCTTGGCTAATTTTTGTATGTTTTGTAGAGATGGGGTTTTTCCATATTTCCCAGGCTGGTCTCAAACTCTGGGGCTCAAGCTATCTGCCTGCCTCAACCTCCCAGAGTGCTGAGATTATAAGCATGAGCCACTGCGTCCAACCTATTTTATTGTTTTAACACAAAGGGATTTGTTAAATGGTGGTGTGTCAGTGAAAGGCGGAGTTATGTAACATAGCAATTCAATTTTTATTTCAGACGTATCAGGTCTACTTTGAAACTAATTTCCACATTGGTTAAACCAAAATAAAATTTTCAGTAGCGTGAACATTAAGAGAATATTTTTATGCCATTAAAAAGGTTTCAATGGGAAATGGGCAAAAGTTTACAAATCTGCCTTGGAAACATTATGGAAAGCTTCCCATCTTTGGGAATATGTTGGTGGAAATACTGGAGTTAGTGTGAGTATCCTTGAACTGGGTATCTCAATAGATGCAGCAGCTGATGTGATTCCTCCATTCTGAGCTGCAGCAGAATTCTTGATAAAACTGTCAGTGTATCTACTCATAGTATTTCCATTAAGTTAACTTTAAGGCGTGAAATGTAAAGGTTTTAAGATACTCTTCCACAAGTATTTGAATCGCTGCAATGGAATTTTGTAGAAATTGGTTGTACAAGAGAAATTTGTAACAATTATATAAATGGCACATCTCATGTTTTTCCACTTGATATGATGTTTTTCATATTTATATAGCATGAATGGAGACACTGTTATCATTTTGTGATTTTATTGAAGTGCAGTTCAGACAAATTTTGACATCGTAGAACACAAGATTTCAGTGACTAATCTCCACTCTTGAAAGAATGCTAATGTGGTTACAATTACTATGAGCTTTGTTTTATTCAGTCAGAAAAAAAAAAACCTATCAGAGAAAAATCGTTTTAAGTGTTCTGAGTCAGAATTTTGTTTCTTTTTATAAAGTGATGTTACTGGGTTTTTTTTTTTTTCTACTTAATTCTACTCTTTAAAAAAAGTAAGGAGAGATTATTTTGAAATAAATTATTTGTGAATATTTTTTCTTAGAACTGAATTTAAGAAGAAAGATTTCCAAGATAATGCTGCTTAAAGCAAGCAAGTTATAGGGGGAAAAAGTTGCTAGCATTGGTATTTGTTGCAATTTGGATCTAATGCGTCAGGTAACAAGGGTGTATGATGTTAATTGCTGAATTATTCCAGACCTTTGAAAGGCAAATCTTAGTGCTTCTATGAATTATGCTGGATTCAGTTGGAAAAAAGCCCTAAATGGAATGATCTAGAGAAGCAATGGAATCATTTCTACGTTGCTCATCTCACTTTGTCATGAAATGATCTTTTTAATGAACTTTCAGTTCTTAAATCATATCTTAATGAGAACTTGCTAGTCAGATGGGATAAAAATAAAGATCCAATACAGTTGAATGTGCGTCAAGATTTTCATCAGGAATGCATTAGAATGCCAAACATAAGGGAAGTATAGAATTATCTTGTCTCCCTCCCAGATTCAAATGCTGGGATCAAGAGGGCATTTTCCCTAATTAATTTATTTTAGGTATCACAGAAGTTACTGATGATGTTCAGATGATGAAATTTTTCTTGATAATCCGTATGCATTGCTCAGAAAATCTGGAGTTCTAAATAGCTATCAAAAATAATCATACAACTCTTAGAGTTTGCTATGTATCTGATACTGTGCTGAACACTTCGTATAATTTCATTTAATCTTCACAACAGCCATATGAGATAGAAACTATTATTAGTTCCATTTTACAGATAAAGAAAACTAAGGTTAAATAAATTGCCAGGGTCATTAAATAGTGGGTGGTTAAGCTGGCATTTGGTTCTTTCTAGAACAAACACTCTTAATCTCCAGTCTGTCTTGGCATCGTAACAACTGGGTATATATTGGACATCAACTTCAATAGCAATGGGGTGATGAAAATAGAACAGTAATGTCTGGGGTGACAGACAACTTTTGCTGGATTTTGTACATCTTGTCCTACAGCTTTATTTTCCAGGGATCCTATGGCTTCCTAAGTCGCAGACAATTACCTAGAATGGGGGAAACTTGGTAAGTGAAGCTTTTCCCAGTGGAATCAAAACATCAGCCACATCCCCAATGTTTCTTTGCCCAGGATCCCAGGAGGCAGCCATTGAGATTTGCCAGTTGTTTCCATCCATGTCAATATCAACACTTATTTTCATACCCCTGTGATTCCTCCAGATGGGCTGACAGTGCCATGGCCTGCCACTGGGCCATGAGGTCCCTGCTGATGTGGGCTCTGCTATTCTTTCCATCACTATGGCCTCCCCTTACCCCTACCCCACCCCGTGCAGGCCCATGTTGCTCTTTTCATCAGCACTATAGTAGGCTGTCCCTCCTTCCTTTGCCACCTGCGTGGCTGCTGCCCCCAACCTGCCATGGTATTGCAGCACTTCTGATCAGCCAGCCCTAAAGGATGGTGCAATTCCTTTAGCTTTCTTCAGTGTTTGCAGTTCTTACATTAGTTCCCAAAGGAGCAAATTTGTTCTCTCAAATTCTTCTAGGCTCCTTTCGTCAGGACCTTGTACCAGTTATTTATTGCCAAGTGAATAAATCACCCCCCAAATTAGAAGCTTAAAACAAAAGTGATACAGTTGCTCACTACTCTACAGGTAGACCATTTGTGCTACATATAGTTGGGTGGGTGCATTTCTGTTCCACATCATGTTGGCTGGGCTTGCTTAGAGGTCTGGGACCTCTCTTTCCATGTGGGTTCTCATCTACAAACAGGCTAGCCTCAGCTTTTTGCATATGGTACTAGAATGAGTCCCAGCAAAGAGCCAGAGAAGACAAACTCCTATGAATGAGCACTTTTCAAAGTTCTGCTTGCATCACATTTGCTAAAGTCCCATCAACCAAAACAACTCACAAAGCCAAGCCCTGAGTTAGTGCTGGAGGAGGCTAAGAAATCACATGAGCTGGGCGCAGTGGCTCACGCCTATAATTCCATCACTTTGGGAGGCTAAGGTGGGTATCACTTGAGCCCAGGAGTTCAAGACTAGCCTGGGAAACATAGTGAGAACCTGTGTCTGCAAAATAATAAAACATTAGCCGGGCATGGTGGCATGTGCCTGTGGTCCCAGCTACTCAGGAGGCTGAGGTGGAAAGATCACTTGAGCCCAGGACATTGAGGCTGCAAGGAGCCATAATCATGCTGGCACTCCAGCCTTGGCAATAGAGCGAGACCCTCTCAAAAAAAAAAAAAAAAAAAAAAATCACATAGATAGAGAAAGATGTGATTTATTGGACCTTTGCTATAACAGACCTTAATAAGAGTCCTCCTGGGATGGGTTCAGAAGACATTTGAGTAACCACACCCTACAGCGCCACACCCCAGCTGTCCACCATTAACTGAACTCTTTCATTTGTTATTAAAGTCTCTCACCTATGTGGTCCCTATCCAAACTGATTTTTTTATGAACCTCCACTCAGGAATCCTCTGATCTAGCACTGCCCCTATTGAGAGTCTTTTGCCATTTCCTCCAGGTCAAAAACCCTTGCTTTTTTCTAAATAGCAAGCTATTTCAGCATAAGGAACACTATTCTTCTACCTAACTCCAATCTCTCATACCATTTTCCATCATTTTAGTTCTGTTATTGCTGTCCATTTATAAGTCTTATTTTTCCAAGCAGGTTTTATGCCATAACACATATATACCTAAGATATAAATACCCAGTAACCCGAATTGCCTTGGCCTTACAGTGGAAAGAATTTGTCTCAGTGTTACCTGTGAATTTCTTGTAAGAGTTGAAGTGGTCTTGCTCCAGGTTCTGGGTAAAGCCTGAGCTCCTGAAGTGCACATTGAGTGATGGATTCTTTCTTAGCAACATTTGCAGATGAAAGCAAACTTCATTCCTGAAGAGAAAAAGAAAATGAGTAAGAGAGACGCTAGATTCAGTAGGAAAGGTCTAGAATAAAAACTGCATCACACCTGTAATCCCAGCACTATCCAGTTAATTTTGGTGTTTGGAATCCTTGCAGGTCTGTCTTTATGTGGGGGACCCTCTGGGATTCTGGAATTGATAGGTATTCCTCAAAGGCAGAATTCCCCAATGCAAAAGCCGAGTATTAGAGATACATTATCAAGTGATACTGTTACTGGTGGAGGGTGTCCAGGTTCTTGGCATCTTGAACAAAGAATTGAACAAAACACACAAACAAAGCAAGGAAAGAATGAAGCAACAAAGCAGAGATGTATTGAAAATGAAAGTACACTCCACAGGGTGGGAGTGGGCCGAGCACAGGGGCTCAAGAGCCCCATTACAGAATGTTCTGGGGTTTCAATACCCTCTAGAGGTTTCCATTGGTTACTTGGTGTATGTTCTATGTAAATGAAGAGGATGAAGTAAAGTTACAAAGTCATTCACTCCATGTATGCCCTATGTAAATGGAGAGGGTATGTCCTGTCACAGCTGAATCAAATCCATTTGATTTAGTTCTAGGAAGTCAGCATGAATTGGCCTTACGTTCCCTGACTTCACACCCTATTCTCCTGCCTCAACACTTTAGGCCCGCAATTAAGCTTTTGAATAATCAGATGTCATTCACTCAACATATGTTTATGGCTCAACTGCTATGTGCCAGGCACTGGGCTAGGAACTTGGGACACATTGATGAACGAGAGAGGTGGTGCCTACTCTCCTGTTGCTCACAACCTTGGAAAAGTGATTAGACAGAAAACTCTGTCATGAGTTTCTGGCACTAGACACTTGAGAGCAGATGGTAGGAGGGGTTTTCACCCAGACTTAGGAAGTCAGATAAGGCTGGAAGGCTGCCTGGGGGAAGCAGTATCTAAGCAGTGACCTGAGGAAAAGGATGAGGATGAGCCAGCCCGAGGGATGTGTGCATACCTGTGTCACTTGGTAGGGCGGTACACAGGGACGTCCAGTGGGTAGAGGGAGTAACTTGTGTGAAAATAAGAGATAAGAAAAAGCATATTGGGTTCAACACACAGAAAGACACTTAGTGTGGCTGGAACTTTGAGAAGGGAAGAGAGAGAAGTTGGGCAGGATACTGGACACTGCAGCCCTTATCAGCATGTCAACGGGTGGACCTAGCACAAAACCTAACCACAGTCCCAACATGGTAGAGTATTTCATCAAAGAATATTTTTTTCTTAAGAAAAAAATCATTGTAAATGCTAGAAAGTTTTTTTTCTGCCTCACTCTCAAGTTTACCTTCAAAGAGACTTGAAACCTGAACTGTATCTAAACAGCTGAATGTTCTTCATTTAAAACCAGCAAGGAACGGGGGCCAGTAATTCCCTTGTCTACCAAAATGGGATTTGGACGTTACACAAAGGAAAGAAAGCAGTATCATGGTTGGCTATTTTCCTACTCACTCCATTCCTGAGGTCACCCATTGGTCCCTTCTGCACTGACATTGTGCAAGTGAGTTGTCATTTCCTCTTACTCATTTTTCAACCCTCTATTTGACTTTGCTATGACCTGATCTATTTTCAGTCCTCCTCCTATTTTTGTTAATTTCCCAGATGCATGCAACTAGCCATTAGTTCTTTCTTTACCCTTTGGAGGACAAAATTGGCGGGATCCTTTTATAGTCGTGTCTCTGAGGACACTTCAAAGCTTATGAAAATTCCATTTTTTTTTTTCCTTGTGGGAAATGCTGTCTGGTTCTAAAGGCGAGTATGTGGCAGTATCCTTCCAGTTATCCAAGCAGAAGGTTTCTATTCCTTTCTGTGTTTTAACATTGTACATTTTTATGAAATACAACATAAAAATAAAATGCGAACCAATGCATGAGATGTTCCTATGTAACTGGAGGAACATAGAAGAAAGACATCGTTATTTCCAGAAAGCCCTTCCTCCTTGAAGGTGTTCCTCTGGCCGAACCAACAGATGCTAAAACACCGGAAATTGAAAGTTGTTTTAAAGGAGAGAAAGCACTTTGGAAAGTATTTGTCCTTTGCTCCTCATGTGGGTATGCATTGTAGCTTTGGCATCACAGTTCTCTGCCACCCTGGTGATACCGTGCCTCTCATCTGGGGCAAACTTGGCCCCGAACGGACCATTCCCCCTCATTTACTCATGCCCTACAAAGGGCTGAGCTCATCATAGCGTCATCTGATATTCCGTTGACCCATCTGGTCACCAGGCACCCAGCTCGCAGGGACATGGAATTAGGCCATCTCAAGGGAATGCCAAGGGCAAAAGTCTGCAAACCTCTTTGGCATGAGTTCGGGGCTTAATGCATCATGACTAGAGGTTTTTCAAGCCCATGTCTGAATTGTTAAGAGATTAGAGTCTCAATCAAGCCAGAACTTTACACTATTTGGGAGTGAGGTGGAGGATAAAGCCCAGCTATGCTCCAGGAAGAGATGTTCTCTGCACACTTGCAATACAGAGAGGATGCTTCATGGAAAGAGCATTTTCTTTGAGACATCGGTTTTTAGGCTTCTCTCTTCACCCAGGACTCTGGGCGGGAAGTATTTACTGCTGCACAACCGCGCCTTTCCTACCTGCAACTCCCGGGCTCAGGCAACAGAAAGTTGCTCTTCCCCCTGGACCCTCCTTCAAACTTGACATTCTTGCAATCAAGTCCCTGCACTGTCTAGTGGGGGATTTCAGACTGTTTTCTTATTACTAAATGGAGAGGTATTAACAACACAATGCAGAAATTAAAAAAAAAAAAAAATAAAGGCAGAGGGTGGGGAACGGGAGGAAGAAAAGAAAAGACAGCCGCCTGCTCTTTTCTTCTTGGTATTATTATTTGTGACAAAGCCCTCGGTCCATTTTTCTTCATAATTTGCAGGACTCCTAATGGGAACAGCACCTCCCAATTACCATGGCTGCCAAAGGCTAATTTGGTTACCCTCCGGATCCACAATAGCGAAACTGTGTCGAGCCTTTGTCGATATTTGCATACTATACATACCAGGAATGTAAAACAGCTGCCTGGCCCCTCTCCCACTATCATGGCAATTATGGGTCATTAGCTCCCCCGCCCCCCACTCTCCCTTTTTCTTGTTCTCTTCTTCCAGGGTCTGGTAGGCCCTTGTAGGCAGCTGACGGATTTGCAGAGACAAGAAATGAGAACGCGGAGCTGCGTGGCCTATTTGTTCAGCGTCGAGGCTGACGGAACTGCCATTTGAATTGGCAGAGCACAGCCCCCATGCTTTTATTTCTTGATTACCTCCTTCTCATCTTTTCTTCCAGCCTCTTTGGTCCCCACACTGGCTCTTGGCTCTCTTGAGGAAACCTCTCTCTCTCTCTCTGTCTCTCTCTCTCTCTCTCTCTCTCTCTCTGTCTCTCTCTCTCTCTCTCTCTCTCTCTCTGTCTCTCTCTCTCAGGCTCTGTGCACGTGTCTATGCGTACGCATTTGTCCTGGCAGCCCGATGGACCTCCGGGCCAGGCGTGCACTGACACCTGGAGTAGGGGCCCACGTGTTCTCTTCCTCCCGGGTCACCTTCGGAGGGATCGGGCCTCAGATGTGCACAGCCAGCCCCCACACCCTAAGCTGATCCACATTCAGAGGAGGGGATGTTTCACTTTCAAGTTTGTTCATTGAATTCTAACCCCATGGAGGGGGAAGAGGGGACGGAGGAAAAGAAAAGAACAAGAAAGGGTTTAGTATGAAGCTCTCTCTTTTTTGCAACGATGTGTTGTGTCTTGCGGTAGTTAATGGGAAGTTATGGTTTTGAATATAATTTTTTCCCTTCAAGCTGCTAATTTTATTGACAATATGGATAGATTGAAAGACCCAAAGCTTTTGTGTTGTTTTGTTAAAGCAAATAAGTGAGGCACAAATGTAAATTACATCTCCAGGTTCACATTAGAGGTTTGCAAATAATACTGAGCTAATGGTTATTGCAAAGGAAAATAGCACTGGGATCAATATTCTATACAGTGGAAGGCGATACCTCTCTCTCTTTTAATCACCTCATTGCAGAAATGGCATTGAAATTTGAAATCTCATTTTCTCCATTTGTACAAATTGAACATAAATCACTATGAGTGAGGGGAGGTGGCAGGCAGCTTCACTCTTTGCGGGATTGCATTACTAATTAGTGTTGGGCTAAAGCCCTACACAGCCTGGAGAGGCTTCTCGAGACCTCTGGCCAAATGCAAGATGCTTTGGAGAGTCTGGATGTGTGCAAGGAGGGGCCGGGCCCCTCTAGCGGGGAGTGGGTGAGGCCGAGGTCAGCCATGCAAAAGAAGGGAGATGAAGGGCAGATCCTCACACATGATGCCATTTTCTGGGCTAGGACAGCAGATCTCCACCAATTAATTCTCTTAGATTTCAGTGGAATAAGAATGGATAGGACCTTACTGTTCCCAGGAAGGGGCAAGGTAGATGTTGGCTTGCAAAATTTGCCTTTCATCTGTGGCTGCAGGAGTAGGGAGCAGGGTACCAAAGGATGAACAGCCCGGCTTAAAACAGGCACTGCTATATCAGCTCCCAAGGCCACCTCCTGTGTCTCAGCACCAGTCTCCACTCCCTTCCCTCTGCCCTTCCCTCGTATACACTTGCACTGAGTGGCTCTTACGGCTCTAAGCTGGGTGATAGATATTATTTACAAAGGATATTCAGAGATGTCAAAGGGCCTCTGATATGTACCCACTTCACTTCCATTTTCTCAAGTTGGTCAAATGTTACTTACACTGGACTTGATTTATTGGCTATGGGGTCATCATGACAACAGGACTCAAGACCTTTCTCACCCTCGCTAGGCTGACATAACCCATGACCGTGCATTTCTGGGCTGGGCAGATATGGGAGAGTATGCCGTATTTTAAACAAAAGGGTGAGAAAATTGACATCTAAACTGTGGTAGGTAAGCTGGGCACATTGATTCATGCCTGTAATCCCAGGACTTTGAGAGGCAGAGGTGGGAGGATCACTTGAGGCCAAGAGTTTGAGACCAGCTTGGGCAGCATAGCGAGACCCTATCTCTAAAAAAAAAAAAAAAAAAAAAAAAAAAAAAAATTAGGCATGGTGGCATGCACCTGTGGTCCCAGCTACTCTGGAGTTTGAGGTGGGAGGATTGCTTGAGACCAAGAGTTTGAGACTGCAGTAAGCCGTGATCATAGCGCTGCACTCCACCCTGAGCAATAGAGTGAGACCCTGTCTCTTTAATTAATTAATGAAAAAGTAATACTAAATTTGGTAAGGGGAGAGGAGAGGAGAGGAAAGCAATGTGTCAACTCGGCTGGCAGAACTTCTGGATTTAGGACTTCGTTCTTTTTTTTTTTTTTTTTGAGGTGGAGTCTCACTCTGCTGCCCAGGCTGGAGAGCAGTGGCACGATCTCAGCTCACTGCAACCTCCACCTCCCAGGTTCAAGCGATTCTCCTGCCTCAGCCTCCCGAGTAGCTGGGATTATAGGTGCACACCACCACGCCTGGGTAATTTTTGTATTTTTAGTAGAGTCGGGATTTCTCTGTGTTGGCCAGGCTGGTCCCAAAGTTCTGACCTCAGGTGATCCACCCACCTCAGCCTCCCAAATTGCTGGGATTACAGGCCTGAGCCACTGCACCCAGCTCCGGATTTAGGACTTTGCTCTTCAAGATTTGGGAAGACAGCACAGGGAAGAGTAGCCGAGACCAAATCCTTGATGTGTCTTTGCAGTGGCCGCTTACCCTTTCCCTTGAAGTAAATAACATTCAGTTGGGTGATTAATGGAGGATGTTTACTTCATTAAACTTGAAACCCTGAGGGCAGGATTAACTGGAAAAATATGTATATATTTATATGTGAGGCTTCTCCCATAAGGGCCAATGTATATAGATGAGCCAAAAATGGAACAAGCTAGTATCTGGTAATGTGGGCCTCAGCAACAGCTACTGACACCCGCATCCCCCCATGGAGTTTAGAGGTCCCTGTAAGACTGGAGGAAGATGCCTCTTCACTGCAGCCAGAGTGGCCATTTAGAAGGCCACCGTGCATCCTGCTGCAGGGAAACAGGATGGTCAGGCAGTTGCAAAGCCAACAGCACTGCAGACATTCCAGGCACATTCTGCCCTCCATTGCCTGTCACTCCATCCTCACACTTGGGGAGAAAGGCAGAGTGACTCCCGGAGACTTACCACCCAGGGAACTTTCCGTCCTTTGCCTCATCCTCAGCAGTGGCAGGAGGAGTTAAAAATAGGGGAGGTGAGGGGGAAAACTGGAAACAAGGTTCATTACCTAAGGTTCCTCTCATCCATTTCAATAGATGAAAGCAAAGAAAATAAAGCAAAACCCATCCAAACAGTAAGCAGGTGGTGGCCACTAATAGAGAAGAAATAAAAACCTTTTAGAAATCAGAGCCGACTACCAAACACACTGACAAAGTGGAATGAAAGTTCTGAACAATCAGTTCAAAGAAAAAGGTGTTTGAAATAAACCCTTAAAAACATTTCAAATGCTGAAGGAAAAAAAAAAAAAAGCTGCTTTAGGTATTTGAAGCCAGGATGATTTAATCTGGAGATGGGACTTTTTGGATATTACTGGAGGAAAAAAGAAAAAAAAAAAAGAGATTGAGAGAATGAACTGAGGAGTCCTTGAAAGTAGTGAGGTTCAGAGAACAAAACCCACATCGGGTCCCCACGACTGCCAATCACAGCAGGTTCACCACCAACTCCTGGGTTGACCCGGGGCTTTTAACCTCCCCATGCCTCCATTTGCCCAGCCATAAATGGGGGTTACTAATAGGCATGTCCTCTCACCCTCAAGATCCCCAAGGAGGTTTAATAGGATAATGGACCTGATCCTATTGATGGAGAATGTGTAACTGCCGCATTGTGACCCCTACCTTTAGAGGCCAATCAGGTATCCTCCTCCCAGAGCCTTTCCAGGACCCTCCCCTATTTGGTGAGTTTCAACATTCATTCAATCATTTCCCATTACGTATGCCTGCTATGTCGCTATTTAGCAGGCATGGTGGCACCAGATGACAGAATGAGGAAGGAAGAACACACGGTGTCCTCCCTCAGGCTGAGCACAGGTTGAAGGAGGCAGGTGTATTAACAGGTGATCATATAACAGGGTGCAGGAGCATGCCTGGGATGTCTCAGGAGTGCAGCCCAGAGAGGCTTCCAGGAGGAGGTGATGACTAAGTTTGTTTCTGGTAGAAGGGCAGAAGTAGCTGGATGTCAAGGCTGAGAAAGGTATCTCCAGCCAAGGTAACAGCATGGATGAAGGATGAGTGGAATGAGTTTTGTGACTTGTATGGGAGGGTTTTGGGGTGCAAGGACAGAGTGAAGGCAGAAGAGCCTGGAATGGGAAGCAAGAACTTCAGCAACGCGTAATTGTTTAGTTCAAGAATTGCAATTGGCTGCTGGGTCTGGAGGTTGGTAATGAATAAATATGGAAGCTCCCCAGTGATTAGCAACTCTTGTTTTTCTGAACGACTCTCTTGAACAGGTGGTTTCCATCTTCGAGCTCATGTCATTGGTAAGGAAGGGAGGGTGGATAGGGCAGAACCACTCTGCAGGCTCTAGCACAGTCTTTTACAACAAGGGAGGGGCGAGTCTGGTTTTGTTTTGTTTTGTTTGTTTTTTATTTATTTATTTATTTATTTATTTATTTTTGAGATGGAGTCTTGCTCTCTTGCCCAGGCTGGAGTGCAGTGGCATGATCTCAGCTCACTGCAACCTCCGCCTCCCAGGTTCAAGCAATTCCCCTCCTTTAGCCTCCCAAGTAGCTGGGATTACAGGTATGCACCGCCATGCCTGGCTAATTTGTTGTAATTTTAGTAGAAATGAAGTTTTACGATGTTGGCCAGATGGGTCCCGAACTCCTGACCTCAAGTAATCCACCCGCCTCGGCCTCCCAAAGTGCTGGGATTACAGGTATGAGCCACTGCACCCAGCCTGAATCTGGGTTTTATCTGGGGAGTGGTCTGTGACCTTAATCATGATGGGATTTGCAGTCATCCTGTACCACACCCTATCAGATATTTGTGCCTCACTTATCTGTTTATGCAAGAGCTAGAAGGATGGGCACATAGGAAAACACTTTGAAGAGAAAAGGATAAGAAAGTTTGGACATTTGCTTGAGTGAAAACAAAACCCAAGACTCTTAATACGTAGGGTACCAACAGGTCCCAGTTTACCCCGGGGGGTTCTGGCGTATACCTATTATCTCTTCATCCTGTCCACTTTGGATTTGTCCCAGATGATTCCTTTATTAGTTTTAGCAAAGTGGTGTTATTTATTATTGCATTAAAATAAACCAGCAAGGAGGTAGCCTGGGTAGCTCAGTTGGTAGAGCATCAGACTTTTAATCTGAGGGTCCAGGGTTCAAGTCCCTGTTCAGGCATGTTCTGTGGCTTTTGGTACCTAATTCTGACTCAATTTTTTTTTTTTTTTTTTTTTTTTGAGACAGTCTCGTTCTGTCGCCATTGCAGTGGTGCAGACTCAGCTCACTGCAACCTCCGCCTCCTGGGCTCAAGCCATTCTCCTGCCCCAGCCTCCCGAGTAGGTGGGACTGCAGGACCACCACACCCAGCTAGTTATTTTAAGAAGACTTTCCTATAGATGAATTCACATGTGAATCTGTAGCAGGTGGACTTACAGATTCTTCTGCAAAGCATGATTTTTCATTGATATCAGATGACTGTTTCTTTGCTAAATTTCTAAAAATTTTTTCTTCCAAGTTTTTATTATGCATGTGCAAACACGTTGTGCCTGCACTTAATGTATTGGCACTTGAGACAGAAGAAAAATTGCAAATAGTTCAAAGGCTATTTTATCAGTGCTATTAGAGGCTTCACAAAGAAAATGCGTAAGTTCTAATAATTGGTTCAAATTTTCACTTCCCATTCAGGAAATCAAATTATTAAAGTTTCTGGAAATTCATTCTAAAGAAGGTGAAACATCTGATCTTATTGTTAATACTAGTAATACTCCAGTTTTTTAATGAACTTGTTAATTTAACAGTGAAGATGAAGTTACTAAATTTTGTGGCGATAACACCCACTCAAAATTTGGTGAAGCACAAATTCATGGTAAAAAGCAATGTCAATATAAAATTAAGAAACTTATGACACACAAATAGGCTTGAAATTTGTTTTGATGTTCATATAATTCACAGCTTCCTCCCACTCACTGCAATGTTAAATCAGTTAAAAATTGTAGTGGTTTAAATTTACAAATATTTGTGTATACTCCGTCCATTAGAGCAATCAAACCACAATATTTCTGCGATGAAGTTTATGATGAATCTTACAAAACAGTGTGGCAGTATGGACTTTTTATCTTTTTGCTGCTTGCCATCAATGGGGGTTTTCAAGAGTTTGCACCTTTAAAGAGTTACTTTGTAAATCAACCTACACATTATGCAGTGGTTTTGAACTTCTTTTATAAATAAGTCTGTAAATTGTGGTTATATTTTACTCAACACCAGTTGGATATATTTAATCAAAATCTTGAAAGAATAGAGTGCTCAAAAAAACTTTGTCTTTTTTTTTTTTTTTATTTATTTACCAGGACTCTGACTAGTACAGGGACCCCTGGATGAAGCTGTATCCATAAACATTTAAAATTTTAAAAAGTATTTAGTTATTTGTAATTGTTGAAAATGAAGCTTGCAAACAGGAAAATAATGAACTTTATCCCTATAACAGAAAGAAAATAACTGAAAAAATTAAAAGTTGAGGGCTCAAAAATTATGCAAGATTTCCTGTTCAAAATTACGATTTCTTTTTGGAATACCTTGACCTATGGGAAGAATTTTTTGATATTTCCATTTTTATGTGGATAAATTTATATTTTTATTCAATGGAATGAAATGGAAAAACCTACGATTTGGAATCATAAGTTGAGACAACTTATCTGAAGAGTTTTTCACTTTAAAAATACCTGCCAAAGTGCTTGGGAGGTAAAAAGACAGTATATAAGAAAATATTTGGGCTAAAGTATTTATATATTTTAATCTGAAAAAATAGAAAATTGCAATATACTCTAGCAGTTTGCTCTGAATTTATAAGACATCTCAGTAACTTTGGAGAAAGTATTTTCTTAATTAGAAATGTTATAATCTTCAGTAACATTCAATTGAGGAAGTTAACAGTTTCAAATTTATTAACAACAAAATGCAACTTTAGTATTTTTTATATGTAATACTTCAAAAAGCATTAAAGTACAACTTTGGGGAAGAGTATATGATATGCAACTTTATAAAAAAAGATTAAAAAATAAATCCATGTCTAAAATATACTTTCCTTAGGCAAATACCATGATATAATAATATTAGAAATAGATACGGCAAAAAAATAAAATATATGCTAAACAGTATTGTTCTGCTAATGGTATTGTTTAGCATTCAAATAAGAGATTCAATAAGATAAATTATTTTCATTTTGCTTTCACAGAAACAGATAGATGTTATATTTATTTGGTAGAAGGAATTTTATTTTTGAAACTATGTTTTAAATAAAATTATTTTGTAAGTCCACAAATATCAAGTCAATATATTGGTGAATATGTTAATATTTTAAATTACATCATTTTGATTATTCCCAGCACTATCTGTTACTCTAAAAAATGTGAGAGTGGCCTCCCTATAATAGAAATAAAAACTGAAGAACTACTCAGTCAAAAGAGTTAAGAAATGGATCGAAGAGTCAGAGAGCAGAGGGAAGGACAGGAAGACAGAGGGAGGGAGACAGGGTGAGGAGTCCCAAGAGACAATAGTGAATCCATGAAAATGGCCCAGGGACCTCATCATACAGGGTGCCTCTGGTGGCAATTGCCCACCCACTCCTCCCAGCCCCATTTGGAAAGAAATAATGTATCAACTGGAGAGACAGTACCGTCAATGGTTGATTCTTTCCTTTACCCATTCATCTCCTACCCACTGGCTGCATCATTCATAGGTTCATTGACATAACCAACCACAAAGCATTTGTTGGGCATTTACTATGTGCCAGGCACTGGTGATATGCAAAATGGAATGAGACTAAAGTCAGGGTGTGCATAGTCTAGTTCCAGAGCAGGGCCAGGAAGCTACCAACTGGGATGGAGGTCTGGGGGTGGGGGGGACACAGAGGAGCATCTGCTTGTAAGAGGGGACTAAAGAAAACTTCTCAGGGGGCTGATGCCAGGTTCTCCAGTTGAGTCAAGCTGCTGCCTCCACTGCCACCCCCACCGCTGCTTCCTCCTCCTCCTCTGGGAATGCTAGTTTGCCTGTTGGAGTTTTATATAAAAATGCAAGCCAATGCTCTCTGCTTTTGATACTTTTTAATAGTAAAAGAAGAGGCTGGACATAGTAGCTCACGCCTGTAATCCCAGCACTTTGGGAGGCCGAGGTGGGTGGATCACCTGAGGTCAGGAGTTGGAGACCAGCCTGGCCAATATGGAGAAACCCCCATCTCTACTAGAAATACAAAAATTAGCTGGGCGTGGTGGCACGCACCTGCAATCCCAGCTATTCAGGAGGCTGAGACATGAGAATCACTTGAGCCCAGGAGGCGGAGGTTGCAGTGAGCTGAGATCATGCCACTGCATGCCAGCCTGGGTGACAGAGTGAGAGAGAGCGAGACTCTGTCTCAAAAAATAAATAAATACATACATACATATATACATCTATACATAAAAGAAGAGGGAGGATCCAGACCCCAAAGAATTTCCTTTGGTGTGGTTTCCAACTCCTGTTTCATTCCTGTCTAGTCTCAGACCGTGTCCTGGGAAGACTTTTAGGACCCAGTATCCATTTCCTATTTCAGGTTCTTTGTGTGTTGTTTCTGGGCACAGAAACAAATCCAATTCAAGCAAATAATGCTGTCATCGGGATCTTGTGCAGGCATCAGAGGGGAGCAGGCCTGGCCAATGGAGTGCTCTGTTTGAAATATCTTGCGACCTTCAGAAACATTTGTTTTTATTCAGAAGCGTTCATTTGATGCTTCCCTGACCCACACAGTTTCCCTATGGGCTTAAGCTCCCATTTGTTAAAGAAACAGATGGGAAAACCAGTTCAATTTGTGTTTGTTTTAGCATTTAAGACAGCTTACCATGAGATGGTAGAGTTTGGATATTGCAGGTAGCAACATGTTCTTTTCAGCAGGCGTGCAAGGGAACAGAATCATACAGTTGCTTTAGAGAGGTGGAAGCAGGAACCCACCCAATTCCATGGAATAAATCAGTGGTTGGCACAGAAGTGGAGCCCTGTGATACTCTGTTCTAGTCTCATATAATTCCAAGGAGTCAGTCTAACATAGGCCGGGACACTCAAGCATTGGGCAGATTTTGCCAACTGCTGTTGGTTTTCTCATATGTCTCCTACCTTATTTTCGCCTCCCCTCCCATTCAAATGGAAATGATTCCATACACAAGTCAGCTCACATAGCTTATTACTTTGTTTTGATTTGCTTTGAGACAGAGTCTCACTCTGTCCCCCAGGCTGGACTGCCGTGTCACAACCAAAGCTCACCTCAGCCTCAGTCTCCTGGGCTCAATTGATCCTCCCACCTCAGCGTCCTGAGTAGCTGGAATCACAGACAGACACCATCATGGCTGACTAATTTTTGTATTTTTTGTAGACATAGGGTCTTGCTATGTTGCCCAGACTGGTCTCAAGCTCCTAAGCCCAAGCGATCCTCCTACCTCAGCCTCCCAAAGTGGTGGGATTACAGGCATGAGCCACTGTGCCCAGCCCATCTTATACCTGATACAGCTTCATCCAGGGGCCCCTGTACTAATCATGGTTCTGGCAAAAAAAAAAAAAAAAAGACAGCACACTCAGTGTGTTAATTTAACAAAGACAGTTTAATAATGGGACAATTTATGGAGGTGAAATGGTAATGGGAATTGACAAGAGATGATGAAATTCCTCAGTGGACCAAGGTGGCAAGAGGAAGAACCACGTTCCTGGGCTGGGTGAGACCTGCAGCTGCGGGAGAAGGGTGCTCTGCCAAGAGCTATGACTACAGGTAAAGGGACACAGCCATGGCCCAAACCATGGAGAGGCAGGAAGGAGCCAGACTAACCAATCCCCTCACTGCTGACCTCCATCTGGGCCTTCCCATTGGCCAAACCCAGCTGAAGACAAGAAAATCTAGGTGATGCGGTCTGGAGAGGCCAGTCTCATGGCACAGAGGGTAGGAGGGAGAAGGAGGGAAAATGAAGGGTAAGTCTGGAGGGGTAAATAGAGTAATACCCTCCTGACTCAGGCACTCATGATCCATCCAGAACTCAAGAGGCTATTTCTCCCACTGGTGGCAGAAGCAGAAAATGCTCTCTTCCAATGTGGTGGAGCTTTTTGGCAGGGAACTTGAAGCTTTGTAGCTTCATCAAAATCCAGCGTGGGCAACAGCCTGCCAGTACTGAAGTTCTTAGTTTTACCAAGCCAGCCAAGTGTGACTTCACATCGTGCCACCATAGGCAAGAGAATCCAAGAGCTATGTCTTGGGGGCATTAGATTTGCTTTTTTTTTTTTTTTTTTAAGAGATTTAAAAAGTAGAATCCTGACCTGAGAGTCTGAAAACATGGGCTCATGTTCCAGGCGGCTGTGGGACTTTTGATAATTCTCTCTGGGTGTTTTCTCATCTGTAAAATGAGGAACTTGGGGGTAGAAGTTGGTTTAAGCCCCTTTTGGTTCTAACATTCAGTAGATCTTTAAATCAAAACCAAAAGACTATTAGGAGGCATGATAGGCTTCTCCAGGTGAATGTCTGAACCAGCCTCAGAAATGAGTCCGTGGGGAGGAAGAGGAGGTTCTGAAGTGCTCAGGGCACTGGATCAATTGAGCATCACCTTGTCAGGATCAGAAGGTGGGGAAGAGGATTACCACCATGCAGCGGGCTTGCTCCCGTTTGAAATGCTAGCTCCTCTCAGATGTCTCAGAATGCTGCAGGGTTTTTTGCAGGCTAAGACTAACCCTAAAGATTCAGGCAGCATCCTTGTTTTCTCCTTTTCCAGCAAGAGGAAGAGAGATACTTGAGTCTCCTTTATGTGAGTTCTTGTCAAGGGAGATGGTCAATCAAATTCTTTTCCTGTAATTCCTTTTGACCTAGTCCTTGAGGGTATCCTGACCCCTAAAGGGTCCCCTGAGCCCTCCTTTTACATCTATCACCCAAGTCAGTTGAATGTGCAGTGAAGGGTAGAACTGAAGACGAATGATGTTTAGAAAAGAAAGAGATTCATGGCCAGGTGCGGTGGCTCACGCCTGTAATCCCAACTACTTGGGAGGCTGAGGCAGGAGAATCGCTTGAACCTGGGAGGCGGAGGTTGCAGTGAACCGAGATTGTGCCGTTGCACGCCAACCTGGGCAACAAGAGCGAAGCTCCGTCTGAAAAAAAAAAAAAAGAAAGAAAAGAAAAAGAAAGAGATTCACAAACTAGAGATCTCTCTTGCCTACGTGTAACCAGTGTAGGGCATGAATAGCCTACCTTGGCTAATCTCTTGACCTGTGACTTGCAGTGGCACAGCAGTCAATCACTGTGGTCAGTCAGCTCAGAAAGGTGCATCTGTGCTCCACTTGCTCTTTTATAAAAACAGCCCCAAGAGCAAAAGCTGTGCCAGTTACACATTCTGAGAGCAATCAAGATTCCTACACGGCACCGTTAATTGTTGACTATGATAACACATCTTGTTATCAGCTTTTCTTTAATGAATTCCTGAATAGATGTCATTAGACATTAAGTGCTACATTACTTCCTCTAAAGAGAAATATTTAAGGAAAAAAAAAAATCATGTCCTGAATCAGCCCTGAATGCCATCCTTAACAATCTCAAACCACACTGTAGGATCCTGTTCTTCTTAGCGAGATGCTCACATTCACTTCTTTGCCTTCTGAGAATATGGATCCTTGAGGATAGAAATGAAGAGTAGAGATTCATCCCAAAAAGGGGGCAAGAGAGTTTATAGTCTTAAGAAATTGACTGGATCCCCCAGGAAACAGGTAGCCGTGATGAGGTATAGATAAACAATCTCAGTTTGTCAGCACCCTGTGTAGGGAATTAAACTCACAACTTCCATGTTAATGATACTTTCACATTTAATTTCCTGTGTGCCACACTGAAAATGTATCTGTTGAAAGCGGAATTTCACTCCATAGAGCTGTCTTATTAAGTGAATGCGTGCGAGGTTGTACCTGTCACAACAAGATTCTGGAAGCTCATTTAGAACTATAATTTGGGGCATGGGGGAGGAAGCAGAAAGGTTTGTGCCTTGTAGGACTATCACTGTTTTCTCGATAACATTATTACCATTGGTAATTGGTTACTCATTAGCACTAAGCATTAATTATTAATATTAATAAAAGCTGTGTTAAGCGCCAGTGGTGTGCTTTCTGCTGTGCCCAACATGGGACCCTCTAGATCGTCAGTTTAGCAGACAACACGCTAAACGTGAAGGCAGATACAGACTATGACTGTCTGGATTTCTATCTGGGATGGTCTTTCTTATTATAGGACATTGCCTGGAGTTCTGTCTGGGAATGGGCTTACTTATTACAGGACGAGAGAGCTTTGCATAAGTAGACGATGCATTGAAGCCCTCATGGATATAGGAAAAGTGTACATTAGCAGGAGAAGTGAAAGTGTCAAACTCACTACTCAAAGTGTGTTCCCAAGATGGGCGGCATTGTCATCCCCTGGGAAGTTATTAAAATGCAGAGCCTTAGGCCCCATCCTGGACCTCATGAATAAGAATCTGCATTTCTATGCCCTCCCAAGGTGATGAATATGCACGTTAGAGTTGGAAGACCGTCATTCTGGAGCAGTGATTCTCCAGCTTTTCTGCATGTTAGAATCATGTTGGGAGTTCTGAAAAATCTCAGTGCCCAAGCTTCACCCCAGACCAATAAAATAAAAATCTTGAGGCTGGGTGCAGTGGCTTATGCCTGTAATCCCAGCACTTTGGGAGGCCGAGGCAGGTGCATCACAAGGTCAGGAGTTCGAGACCAGGCTGACCAAGATGGTGAAACCCCGTCTCTACTAAAAATACAAAAATTAGCCAGGAGTGGTGGCAGGAGCCTGTAATCCTAGCTACTTGGGAGGCTGAGGTAGGAGAATCGCTTGAACCCAGGCGGCAGAGGTTGCAGTGAACTGAGATCACACCACTGCACTCCAGCCTGGGTGACAGACCGAGACTCTGTCTCAAAAAATAAATAAAAAAAAATTCTTGGAGGCTGAGACTAGGCCTCAGGATGTTTTCAAAAGACCCAGGTGATTTCAATGGACATCAGCTTTGAGAACTTCTGCTCAAGAAAACAGTGACACTAGGTTAACATAGAATTCTTTGAGAACCTGCAGAAATCATATTCTAATCCTTCGAGTAGATCCAAGATGGCAGTACATATACAGGTGCTCTGTTCTGCCCTGCACACCTCCCTTTGACAATGCTCCCCTCTCCCCTCCGCACCCCTGCTCATCATCCTCCAAGAGCCCCCAGCTGTTCAAGGAACCTTGGCTGGCCCTTCTTGGCCCTATGTTCGCTTGCTGCTTCCCTGAAGGTCTCTTGGACCAGTGTTCTCTTGCTGTCTTCCAACTTTTGTTGCTTGTTCCCCCCTCCAGGTAAGATCCCTTGTCTAGGATTTTTTGGCTCTCCAGCAGCCTCTGTCTTTTCCAAGGTTCAGATTATCTATCAAGGTAGAGGGGCTGGGTGGTAGGAAAGACTGGGGAGCCTCACTCTGCATCCTCCTCAAGGTAGAGGGGCTGGGTGGTGGGAAAGACTGGGGAGCCTCACTCTGCATCCTCCTGCACTTTAACAGTAGCCTCTACAGATAAGGACCTTACCAGTCTTTTGAATTGAGGGAAGCCTCCATTTCTTACCTCTAACATGATGATGCTAATACCTACCTTACAACTTTCCTTGTTAAATTCTAAAGCACTTATCACACAGCTTCTTATTTCCTTCTCCTCCTCATTATGCAATCAGTCCAGAAAGGAGACCACTGATGTGGAGGCTAGTTGATAAAGTCAGAGCTGACCCTACAGGAAGATAAAGTAGAAAACTGTGCAGTTGTGATTGGAGCATTCTAGGGAGCATTCTCCTGACTTTTGAGAAAAACTCAAATCTTTTCTCCTCTCAAATCTTTTCTCCCTTTTTTCACAATAGTATAATTTTTTCTTTGTGCAGTGGTGCAATCTCAGCTCACTGAAACCTCTGCCTCCAGGGCTCAAATGATTCTCATACTTCAGCCTTCTGAGAAGCTGGGATTGCAGGCATGTCCCATCACACCTGGCTAATATTTTGTATTTTTAGGAGAGACAGGGTTTTGCCATGTTGGCCAGGCTGGTTTCAAACTCTTGACCTCAGGTGATCCACCTGTCTTGGCTTCCCAAAGTGCTGGGACTACAGGTGTGAGCCACCATGCCCAGCTAATTTTTTTTTACTCCTAGGCACATTATTGCAAAGAATAAGGACTACATATTCCAGCCTCCCTTGCAGCTGGGTGTGAAGATGTGACTAAGCCTGTATGTCAGTTTCCAGGAACCGTCCTTGAGGGGTGGCTTGTGCATGCTGTTGCACTCTTCTTTGTTCCTTCCATCATCCTGCAGCCTGGAAAATGAGGACAGTCATCCCGGGCCAGGAAGCTGAGGACTATCCTTAGAGGTGTGAGCAATGAGCAGGAAAGGACCAGAGTTCTTGAGATGTTTGAGTGGACTTGGTTGATGTGAACATGAAATGAGCTTCAATCTTGTTTAAGTCAGTTGTCTGGGCCTGTCTGACATTTGTAACCAAATCTAATCCCAACTGATGCACCACCTAAAGTTTCTTCTCCACTGGCCAAAATTCCACTTCTGAAGATCTACTTCATTGGACATTAAAGACTTTCATCAGCCTTTAGGAAAGCTCTGATAAATTACAGATTCCACAGGATGGGTTCGTAGTTTAAATCCTTACAAGCATTGTTCTTAGCACGTTGCCCAGCCCCAGAAAGGTAGACAGACAGCATTGAGGAGCTGAAAGGCAGGGGGAGGAGCAGACAAATATCTATCCCTTTACCATTCTGCCAGCTGCTCTTTCGGAATAACTTGTCTTGGGGCCCATGAGGACAAGGGTTGATGATCTTGAATCTGTTTCCTTTTTTTCAATTTTCTAGTATGAACACTTTCATACATATAGAAAAGTTAAAACAAAACAAAACTTTTCAGTGAATACCCATACACTCACCACTTATGTTCAGTTGGTAACAATGGAATATACCTGATTTATCACAATCTGCCCATCTATTTGTCCCTCTGCCTATCCATCAATCCAGCTTTTATTTTTATTGTATTTCAATGTAAATTGTGCCTGTCAGTGCACTACCCCCTGAATACTTCCCTGCTACCTACATCTTGTTCAGTTTTACATTTTCTTCTCTGTTTCTGTTCAACCCCCATTTCCTTGCAAGTAAGGGGAGCAGGAGCTGTGGAGCCAAGAACTGTGACCTAGAGTCCACATAGGTAGGGCTTGTCTTGTCTATTCCAAAGCCTGAAGTTATTGGGCAGTTAACAGCAGTGGCAACCAAAGTAAGACAGATACATTGTTCTTTTGGAGCTATCTTGCTTCCATTCTCTCTCTTCCTCTTCAAGATGGGCCAAGCCTGTTCTCTACGTTTCCTTGAGCTCCATAGGTCTCCCCCTCCTTTCCTGACTCCTGATTCATCCCATTTTATGACTTCTTGAGATGCAAAGATCATTCACTCCCCTGTAGCCAGAATCTTTATAACAACTCCATCCTTCTCTTCAACTAGCTCTTCCTCTATAAAGCTCTGCAGTGTAGCCTTCCTCCCTTTGTCCCATCCTTAGGGCAGCTGGCCAGACATGCCAGGGCTGTCACGCTCAACCTTTGTTACCCTAAAAATAATCAGTTCACCTCCTCTTTGCTCAAAGCTCATGCTTTGCTCTGTGTCATCTTTCTTAGTGTTCCCTATGGTTGCAACTCAGCCTTCATCAAAGACCTAGTCTCCTGAACATCCTCCTTCCCACACTCTGAAAATTTCAGAATATGAGACCTCCTAGCTCTGAATAGGAAATGAGATCCCTACTCAGGATTAGGTCCCCGAGCTTTCTAGCAACAACATAGGTGCTTACTGGGGTTTGATGAACGCTGCCATGGGTTGAGAACGGAGAATGTGCCAGGAATCCTCTAAGTACTGTGCACACATGCATGCTACATCATTTTATCCCCGCAACCACCCTTCCAGGTCAGCTATTTCTTCCCCCCTTTTTCAGGTAAGAAAACTGAGGCATAGAGAAATTAAGTAACTAATTCAAGCTTGCCTAGGTAATAAAAGTCTTCTAGATGTGGGGTTTTGTTGTTGCTGTTGTTGGTTTTGAAACAGGATCTCACACTGTTACCCAAGCTGGAGTGCAGTGGTGCAATCACAGCTTACTGCAACCCCATCTCCTGGGCTCAAGCAATCCTCCCACCTCAGTCTCCCAAGTGGCTGGGACCACAGGTGTGTGCCATCATGCTCAGATAATTTTTGTACTTTTTTGTAGAGACAGGGTTTTCCCATGTTGCCCATCCTGGTACCAAACTCCTGGGCTCAATGGATCCAACTGCCTTGGCCTCCCAAAGGGCTGGGATTACAAGCATGAGCCACCGCGCCTGGCCTAGGTGCATTTTTTTTTTTTTCATCCGATTGGAAAGAACAATTTCTGTGCAGAATGTGGGCCTCATGCTTTGTAGAGTTAGAATTAAGTTTATGTTTTCATGTTGCGGGTTTTTGTTTGTTTCCTATGGCAATGTTTTTCGTACTGGAATCTTCAGACCTCAAGGGTTCACGGGCATTCTTCTGTTTTACCACATTTTCTTTGTAAAGAGCTCTGCGCATTCTTCCAGTTTGAGAAACTGTGGCTTAGAGGTGAGGGGGTGGGGTGGGAGTGGGGGCTGTCCCTCACAGCCTGTCATCTCCTCACTGTCACGGCCTCCTAGACTATACCCTGGGCTGTTTAGATAGCTGTGCCCCTTCAACTTAGTCTCACAGTCCAGAGTAATTCATTTTCTTATCCACCTGATCTGCATTTCGAGTTAGAAGCAGAGCCAAGAAAGGAGAGAAGAACTCAGGGGAAAAGGAGAAAAGGAAGCAGTTGTATTCCAGGTAGGGGGAAGACATAAGCAAAGACCCAGAGCTGAGCATTTGCTGTTCTGAAACAGCAGAGGGGCTCCTCTTCTGGGATGCAGGACTGGGCAGGGCAGCTTACCTGCAGAGCCTTGACTGCCGAGCCAGGGGATGTGGACAACGCTGTAGGCGATGGGGAGCTGGAGAAGGAGCAGGTAAGGAGGACCCCATCGGGGTTCCAGTCTCCAGTGAGACCTCAGAGGTACCAGGAGGAGACAGGCGAGGCAGCTTCCGAGGTGGCAGGATGTGAGATGAGGGGTGGACACGTCCCTCTTGCCTGGCCCACCAAGGAAGTGACGCAGGAGAAGAGATTCCCCTGGTCTATCCCTCAGCCATAAGAAGGAAAACACACACCTTGATGACTTGGCTTAGCCCTCAGACCCTCCACCTAGATTTGAGCCATTCTGCCTCTGAAAGAAACATGTTTAATTCTGTGTTTTGAGCTGTCCTCTGCTTTGGCGCAGCACGGGCTGGAGTGAGGGATAATAACTATGAACTGCAAGCTTTGAAATCAGGGAAGTGTGCTGGAGGGTTTGCTGTGTCTCTCTCAAGCACCGAGACCATTTCTGACCTCGTGCGTGAGCCGAGGAGACACAGATGAGCAAGAACAGCTGGCCAGTGTGCCAGGTCCTCTCATCTAATGATCGTGCCAGCGTGCTTAGGGCACGTGCACATCCAGCCTGCCTGCCCATGTGAAGGCGAGGCTCTCCCCTCCTGCCCTGCCTTGGTGGGCCTCTGTGATGTCACCACCATGTGTCTGGGCTTTCCAAAGAACCCATACAACATCAACCACACTATAGCCTTCGATGGCCAGTGGACAAACTAGGAAAATGAACTTTCCCATTTGACAAAGGAAAGATAAAGAGAGAAGGACCCAAAGGCGGGTCTGGGACTAAGTTGGACCCCAAGCCCCTTGGCGTGACCGAGCCCCAGCACAGCTGTGACATTGGCAGCCAGCATTTCAGGCACAATAATAATTCTTCAGATCAAAGCAGCTCCGTCTTTAGACAATTATAGTAAAATTGAAGCTCTCCTCTAAAAGAAACACATGCTCGTGTTGTGTTTTCCCCTCTCCCCCCTCCTTATTTTATTCTTTATGAACAAATTGGTTTTCAGGGCTATAGAAAGAACCGATTGGAAGCTTAAATTCTCACTGTCTACCCAGGGGTGGACTCACAGGGGTGAACATGTAACATCTGAAAGCTGACTTTTTTTTTTTCCCTTAAATTGATATCCAAGAATAAAAGAGAGAATGGTTGGAGAAGCTGATCAGGAATGAATAAAAGTCTCCTTTTAAGCTGAAATAACCCCCTCCCCCATCTTCCCTCCAGAAGAGCTGGACTGTAATTGCTTGCAATCACTCGGCACAAATTGTCTCCTCGTATTTGCTTTTTAATTTTGTATAATCTGGTCCATTTCGCTCTCTCTGCCTTTGAGCTTAACCTCTCTCTCTCTCTTTCTCTCTTTCTTCCACTTATTCATTCCCTTTTTCTCTTTCCCCCTTTAACTCTTCAGGACTGTGTAAAAATTAGTAATAATTCCCAGTGATATTTGATGGCTTTTACTAAGCAAAGGCACTTAGGAGAAAAAAAAAATACAGAAATACACACACACTCAAAATGGAAAGGATCTGGTTTGCATTCACTTAAATGTTCATTTCTGCATCCAAAGTATTGTTTATTTTAATGCATTAATACTGTTTCTTAAGGCATGGTAGACGTTTTAATAAATAAGTAGACTGACCCCAAAGTGAGCAAGAAAAGGAGTCAGAACAAGAAAGGTAATTTCTCAGAGTCACTGCAGACCATTTTTTTCTGGTTTCCAGCAGGTGAGTGTCTGCTGCACTTGCTCTTGCTGTAACAAACGCCCCTTCCGTTTAGCGCACTGCACCTCCAACAGCCACCTCCCCAGCCAGGGCTTGCCCTTGTTCTTATGCTGGTGCTTCATGATATGAGGGTCAGTGAATCTGGAATAACACACACCTGTGGGTCTGACTCACTTTCCAACAGTACAAAAGGTGATAGGAAGGTGGGGGGCGGGGTTCGATGGGGGAAAATGTCCAGAGGAAACATCCTCAATGGGCAGAGAAAAGAAGAGAAAACGAAAAGAAGGGGAACAGCAGGAGGGTATAAAGGGAAGCAAACAAAATGAAAAGCACAGGTTATACCAGAAACGATGAATGGGATCCAGGCTCAAATCTCTGCCTTCTATCATATCAGCACCATAGGCTCTGGTCTTCTGAGAGAAATTAGAGGTCAAGAGAAAGAATGTTAGTAGACAGCCTGGCTAAGAGTTTGATTTCTGTCCTGCTTCTGATCCTTACTGTGTGACTGTTCACAGCTTACTTAACTTCTCTGTACTTTAGTTTTCTTTTCTGTAAAGTTGAGGGGACAATATCACCTTCTTTATGGGATTACTTACATGAAATAACAATTGTAAAGTGCTTGGCATGGTTTAAGCACTCAGTAAATGTTAACTATTATTCCACTGTAATAGCAAATGATTTAAGGTATCAGGGTTCAATCAGGGAAGCAGAAACTATGAGTATTATGGACTAAGAAATTTTTTATAGGCATTAGACCTTGCATAATTGTGGGAGGAGTTGGGGCAGTAAGATCTGGAAGGGGAGCTGGAGTATCAGAAAAGTCACTGGAGAATTCTAACAAACATCTAAAGAAACATTAACACCAATTCTACACAATTTCAATGTCATCCAGAAAAGAAGCACTTTCCAATTCATTTTATGACAATAACACTATACTGATACCAAACCCAGACTAAAATAGTACAAAAGAAAACTACAGACCAGTATCTCCCATGAACATAGAGGCAAAAATCTTTAACAAAGTATTTGCAAATAGAATTCAACATTATATAATGAGAATGATACACCGTGACCCAGTGGCGTTTATTATAGGGATGTAAGACTGGTTAGGTATTGGAAAATCAATCAGCAAAATCCACCACAATAACAGGCTAAAGAAGAGGAATGTATAATCACATGATTATATCAATTGATACAGAAAAGTATTTGACAAAATTGAATACCTGTTAATGATAAAAACTCTTAGAAACAAAGAAATAGTAACTTCATCAGCTTTATAAAGAGCATCTACAAAAACCTACAGCTAGTGTAATACTTAACTGTAAAAGACTGAACCTTTTCCCCCTATAACCAGGAACAAGGTAAGGATGTCCACTCTTAACACTCTCGTTCCATGTAGTACTGGAAGTTCTAGTCAATGTGTTAAGGTCATAAAAGGAAATCAAAGGTACACAGATGAGAAAGGAAAAAAAAGAAGTATTTTTATTTGCAAAAGACATGATTGTCAGCATAGAAAATCTCAAGGGATAAGGAAATTTAGGATTAGAATAAAAATGTTTGTAATCCCAAGGAATCTACAAAAAAAAAATGACAAAGCTTTTAGAATGAATAAGTTACTTCAACAAAGTCACAGGGCATAAGATAAACTTACACAAAAGCAACTGTATTTCTGTATACTAATAATGAGCACATATAAACCAAAATTAAAAATACATCATGTATCATAGCTAAAAAATATGCAGGTGTAAATCTATCAAAACATGTACAGGACTTGTATATTGAGAACTGTAAAGTGCTGATGAAAGAAATCAAGGAAGATCTGAATAAATGGAGAGACATTCAATGTTGATAATTTGGAAGACTCAACATAGGAAAGATGTCAATTTTCCTCAAAATTGATATATAGGCTTAGTATAATTCCTATCCAAATTCCAGCAACTTTTTTAATATATGAAAATCATTCAAAAATACTTTTGGAAGGACAAAGGAACTAGAATAGCTAAAGCAGTTTTGAAAAAGAAGAATAAAGTGAGAGGAATTATCTAGCCAGTTTAAAGACTAATTAAATAGGTATAGAAATCAATGTTGTGTGGTATTGTTACACGGATAATGAAGAAGAATAGAGAACCCAGAAATAGACCCATGCAAATACTTACGAATGATTTTTGACAAAGGTATAAAAGCAGTTCAGTGGAGAAAAGATAGCCTTTCAGTGACTGCTGCTTGTATACGTGAACTTCCATGGGTAAACAAAAGTGAACCTCAATCTTGGTTTACACCATACATGAAAATGAACCCAAAGTGGATCACAGAATTCAATGCAAAGCATAAAACTATAAAACTTTTAGAAAAAAAGAAGAGAAAATCTTCAGTATCTAGAACTACAAAAGATTTCTTAGACTTGACACTAAAAGCATGGTCCATGAAAGCAAAACTGACAACTTAGACTCCAAAATATTTAAAAACTTTTACTCTATGAAAGGCCTTAATAGGAAAACAGAAAGAGAAGCAACAGACTGGGAGAAGATATCTGTAAACCACATATCCAACAAAGGACTGGTATTTAGACTATATAAAGAACTCTTAAAACTCAACAGTAAGAACATAAACAATCCAATTAGAAAATGGGCAAATGTCATGAAGAGACATTTCAGCAAAGATGGTATATGAATGGCAAATGAGCACATGGAAAAATGTTCAACATCATTAGCTATTTGGTAAATACAAATTAAAAGGGTGATGAGATATCATTACAAACCTATTATAATAAAGAATTTAAAAATAGTGACTGCCAAATTCTGGCAAGGATGCTATATTAGTTTGTTCTTGCATTGCTGTAAAGAAATACCTGAGACTGGGTAATTTATAAAGAGAAGAGATTTAACTGGCTCACAGTTCTGCAGGCTGTACAGGAAGCGTGATGCTGGGCATCTGCTGGGCTTCTAGAGAGGCCTCAGGAAACTTACAATCATGTTGGAAGGCGAAGGGAGAGAAGGTGTATCACGTAGCCAGTACAGGAGCGAGAAAGAGGCAGAGAGGTACCACCCACTTTTAAACTGTCAGATCTCACAAGAACTCACTATTGTGAGGACAGCACAAAGTGGATGGTGCTAAAGCATTCATAAGAAACTGCCCTCATGATCCAATTAGCTGCACCCAGGCCCCACCTCCAACACTGGGAATTACACTTCAACATGAGGTTTGGTCAAGGACACACATCCAAACTATATCAGATGCAGAAAAATCAAGTGACTTATACATTGCTAGTGGGAATATACAATGATACAGCTACTCCAGAAAACAATTTGGGGGTTTCTTAAAAACAACAACAACAACAAGCAATTATACCACCCTACAATTGCACTCCTGGATATTTATACCACAAAGATCACTTATGAAAACTTGTGTTCACACAAACATTATACATGACTATTTATAACAACTTTATTTGTAATAGCCCCAAACTAGAAACAATCCAGTTGTCCTTCAGTGGGTAGATGATTAAGCAAACTGTAGTGTGTCTATAACATGGAATACTACTCAGCAATAAAAAAGAACAAACAATTGTGTAGTAAGTTTTTTTTTTTTTTTTTTGAGACGGAGTCTCACTCTGTCGCCCAGGCTGGAGTGCAGTGGCCGGATCTCAGCTCACTGCAAGCTCCGCCTCCTGGGTTTACGCCATTCTCCTGCCTCAGCCTCCTGAGTAGCTGGTGGCGCCCGCCACCTCGCCCGGCTAGTTTTTTGTATTTTTAGTAGAGACGGGGTTTCACCGTGTTAGCCAGGATGGTCTGGAACTCCTGACCTCATGATCCACCCGTCTCGGCCTCCCAAAGTGCTGGGATTACAGGCTTGAGCCACCGCGCCCGGCCCAAAAGAACAAACAATTGATATAGGCAACCACTTAGATGAACCATGTGAGAATTATGCTGAGTAAAAAAAGCCAGTCTCAAAAATTTACAGACTGTAGGATTCTATTTACATAACATTCTTGAACTGAGAAAATTATAGATATGGAGAACAGAGGAGTAGTTGCCAAGGGTTAAGGAGAGAGTGGGAATGGGAGGGAAGAGGGTGTGGCCCAAAGGAGAGCTCCTTGTGGTGATGGAACCATTCTGTATCTTGACAGTATCAAAGTCACTATCCTGAGTGTCATATTGTACTGTGATTTCGGAAATGTTATCATTGGAGGTGGTATGGTTTGGCTTTGTGTCCCCACCCAAATCTCATCTTGAATTGTAATCCCCACAATCACCATGTGTCCAGAGACCGGGTGGAGGTAACTGAATCACGGCGGTGGTTTCCCCCATGCTGTTCTTGTGATAGTGAGTGAGTTCTCAGGAGCTCTGATGGTTTTGTGAGGGGCTCTTTCCCCTTCACTCAGCACCTCTCCTTCCTGCCACCTTGCTTCCCCTTTATCTCCTGCCATGATTGTAAGTTTCCTCAGGCCTACCCAGCCATGCTGAACTATAAGCCAATGAAACCTCTTTCCTGGCCAGGCGTGGTGGCTCACACCTGTAATCCCAGCGCTTTGCAAGGCCAAGGCAGGCAGATCGCTTGAGGCCAGGAGTTCAAGACCAGTCTGGTCAACATGGTGAAACCCCATCTCTACTAAAAATAAATTACAAAAATTAGCTGGTATGTTGGCATGTGCCTGTAATCCCAGCTACTTAGGGGGCTGAGGCAGGAGAGTTGCTTGAACCCAGGAGGTGGAGGTTGCAGTGAGCCAAGATCGTGCTACTGCACTCCAGCCTGGGTGACATAGTGAGACTTCATCTCAGAAAAACAAAACAAAACAAAAAACAACCTCTTTCCTTTATAAATTACCTAGTCTGAGGCCGTTCTTTATCGCAGTATGAAAAGGGACTAATACAGGGGAAACAACAAATGATACATATACATTTACCTCTGTATTATGTCTTCATGTGAATCAACAATTAAAAAGATTAGTTTTTATAAAAGGGAACTCACCACATCCAGTGACTCTATGAACTTTTCCATTATTGAAAATTAACTTTTTGTGTTTTCTCTGGTCTGTTTGGAGGAGTTATTCAGTATGTCTCACATACGTGTCTACTCTTTCCTATTTCCTCATCTTATTGATACCCACCAATAGGGCAGATAGGTGTGATTGAAAGCAGACAGGAGAGTTTCATTAACTCCAGTAATTAGGCAAATGAGCTTCTTCGGTAAGTCGCTCAAAACGCCATAGACGGGGATGTTTATTCTCCGTGTCATCGTAGGGAGGTTTCAGTTGTTACTAATACGAAGACTTACTGATATGTTAAAATGATATCAATTCCTTAATTATTTAAAACAGGGAAAAGAGTTTACAGAGCAGGCAATCAGAAATCATTTTGTTTTCACTAAGAAGGAAAAATATCACACAAAAGCATAAGAAAATGAGATAAAGGTTGGGGGTGACCTGGGGTAAGGGGAGGTGACCGAGGGCACCACCCCGCATTGGGACAAAAAGTGGGGGTCTAAGGAGAAGTTCAAAGATCAGGTGTAAGCTGAGGTGGGTGGATCACCTGAGGTCAGGAGTTGAACTACAAAAATTAGCAGGGCGTGGTGGCAGGTGCCTGCAATCCCAGTTACTCAGGAGGCTGAAGCACGAGAATCGTTTGAACCCGGGAGGTGGAGGTTGTAGTGAGCCGAGATTGCACCACTGCCCTCCAGCCTGGGAAATTGAGCAAGACTCAGTGTCAAGAAAGAAAAGAAAAGAAAGAATAGAAAAGAAAAAAGAATTATACTTGGGTGTCTTAGCAGGGAACCACTGTGGGGCTGAAAATGTGTATAGAAAAGGAAGAAAGAAAAAGAGAAGAGGCATAATAAGAGAGGGAAGGGGGTTTGAGAGCAATTTCTATAAAGATAGTTGTTTCTGTTGACTAACCAGGAAATAGAGAAATGAAAACCAACAGTCATTTCGAGAACAGGTGTCTATTGTGGGATGCTGCAGGACAAAATGGTTCAAGCGCCTTCCTGTGAAGCCAGCACCTATAAAGTGCTGGAGAATCTGTTAAACGCCTGAGCTTGTGTCCCTTATTTAGCTAGCTAGTGTCTCCATCTTCCGGGGAAGAACGTTGGGATGGAAAGGAACTCCAAGCTTTTTGGAGCTACCCTGTGTGCTGAGAGCTTCCCATGCATTCCCTCTCTGAGTCATCACCATGAAGTAGGTACGACTCTTTCATTTTTATTTTATTTTTTGAGATGGAGTCTTGCTCTGTCGCCCAGGCTGGAGTGCAGTGGTGCAATCTCTGCTCGCTGCAATCTGGGCCTCCCAGGCTCAAGGGATTCTCATGACTTAGCCTGCCCAGCGGAGTTGGGAATACAGGCATGCACCACTATGCCTGGCTAATTTTTGTATTTTTAGTAGAGACAGGGTTTCACCGTGTTGGTCAGGCTGGTCTTAAACTCCTGACCTCAAGTGATCCACCCACGTCGGCCTCCTAGAGTGCTGGGATTACAGGAGTGAGACACCGTGCCCGGCCGACTCTCGTTTTGTAAGTGTCTGAATGTGGTTCAGAGAGGTTCAGCAGCTTCTTCAAGGCCTTTCTAATAATGCAGATGTGCGTAGAAGGAAACTTTCCAGCTCACGTGATGCAGTCAAAGCCAGGAGCTCTGGGGCTACCTGATGAGCGAAACAGTCCTTGAAAGACCAGACCTCAAGGTCTCCATTCCTGATGCCAGCATTTTCTCTTTCATGGGGGCCTCGCATCACCACTGCTTTGTCCACCAGGCTGGTTTCCAGAGAGATGCCACCTCTTGGAAGAAAACTGTCGCTTTCCTCTGTAAAACTCCTCCAAAATAGGAAGAGTGTTATGCTGGTTGTTTGGGGGAGGTGGTGCAGGAAAGGGAAGAGAGTGGTTCTTCCCGTTTGCTCAGAAGCACAAGGCTCCGCTACCCTCTTCTAACCAAAGTAATGCGTAGATTTCCTTCCACCTGAATGTTATCTCCAGTCTGTCCCTTTCAACAGCCCCAGACCTTTCTATTACGCCTCGCTGAAGCGGAGTTATGGGGCAACCCTCTGACTTGGCTGTTCAAGTATTTTGCCTGGAATATAATTGCAAGATTTAAAGGGGAGGCCAGCAGAGAATTATCAGTTTTTAAAGGGCATGCATATGGTTTTCAGTATGATGCTTAGTAAGTCTGTGTTCAATAAATAGTGCAGCTTGATTAAATCTTTTCCATCCCGATAGAAGGTAAATCTGGATCCCATTCTCCAGGCCTTGGAGCGGCACTCTATTAATTTGGAGGTTGTAATTTTCATTTTGACGTTGGAGCAGCTACTCTTTAGAACTGAAACAGAAGAGAGAGAAGCTTGTGGTTCTGAGTAGCACCTTCTTTCTGCCAAAGCTGGCTGTGGTCTTGCCTATCAGAACATAGTGTCCTATCTTTTGACAGTCGTTAGTGGTAAGCGTTCTGTGTAAGAAAGTAATACTCACCAAGGAGACCCAATTGCTGTGGATGTTTTCCTGTGGATATGGCTGCTGGGACACTTTGTCTTTCCTTTGGGTAGTATGGAAGGTGATCTATGTGACTACATGGGTCTTCTGTACTGCAGAAGAAGATAAAGGAGGAAGGAAGGGAGGGAGAAAGCGGGGAGGAATGTATCTCTTCTATTTGAAAATTAATCTCAGTTTAAGATTTTTACAAATTGAGAAATCTATTTCTTTTCTTTCCATGGACTTGAAGAACAAGGAACAAGGAAAATATCCCTATCTCATGACCCTGTCAAGTTCTCAGGGAGATGAACATATGACAGACTGTGGGACATTCTCGCAAAAGTGGCGAAAGGCTCCTGACTCCTGAGGAGGACTCTGCTGCCCGCTGGCCCCGTTAGACGGAGGGCTCCCCTGGCATCCTATTCTTGTTTGGAGCTTTTCAGAGACCACATATGGTCTCCAGGACTGGAGGAGTCGGAATCACAGTTCTTCCCAGGTAAGGGATATTTCTGCTTCGGGTTCTAAGAAATCTGAAGAACAACAACAACAAAATAAATAACGCAATGTGGTTTGTCAAGGAACAACCAGCACCTGGGTAGTGGCGCATGTGCCATGAGTAGGTATAATGCTGGGAGCGCGTACCAGCCCAGGTGAAAGGATTGCTCCAATTGGGCCCTCTCACACCAACCAAAATCAGATTCCCTCTGTAGAAATAAATTGGTAACTGCTTCTTAACAAACAAAGCTTTGAAGTTTAAAAAAAAAAAAAAAAAGCAATATTTTTTAAAAAGAAAGAAAATTACAAGTGTATTTCTCCTGACACAGTTTTAAAAGCTGTTTGTAGCTGATTTACAATGCTCATAGTATTCAGCTTTTCATTTGAAATTCTAATAAGTCCTTTGAATGGGTTGGAGCTTGTTAGAAAGTAAAAGGAATGAAATGACTTCATTGAATTATGAGCTTTTGCTGGCTTCCACATACACATCCTGGGTCTCTCTTCAGCGTCGCCTTTCTTTTCATGGAATGTTCTTGAGTTGAGACAGGCAACAAAAGGACCTCTGGGGTGGGAAGAATGTAGAACCATCATGTATGTTCCGTTTTATTTAGCCCCCCTGGGTCTTTATTTTCACTCTTTAGTTTGCATGTTCCTATGATGCACTAAGGAACTGGGTGAATGATCTCTATTCTCGCAATCAATTTTCCACTTTTTCCAAACTCTAAGAATGCAAATGTAAAGTTCCTGGGAAGCCTTTGGACCTCTCGGATAAGGGGTGCTATTTTTATGAACTAAATGCATTCACCTTTGCTCCAAAAGCAGGTGTGGCTGGTGTGAAAACCAGGTCTGTGTAGGTCTTCGTTTCTATCAAGGGGTCATTCTAATTTTATGAGCTACTCCATCTGTGATGGACACCCGACAACGTCATGATGGTTCAAAAAAGAGTCACATTGGGATTTGTAATGACAAGCTTCCATTTGTAAATCGTGTGAAAAATAAGTAGCATGTTCTTGGCAAAAAGGTCTTTATTCTCATTTGGTCTGACCTTGGAGAAGATAAATCAAAGCCAAGTTAATTTTCTATTGTAGATTTTTTTTTTTAAACTGTCTTATACTTGAATATTCTAGCTTTCCCAACACTGTTATCATAAATGATGGAAAAGTCTTGAATATTTGCATAACATTATAGAAGATTTGTGACTGAAAGGACAGGATGTAACTTATGCAAAGCAGATACATCTTTTCTTTTGTGTTTGTAGTCTCGCTCTGCTCCCTGAGCCACACACACTCTTTATTGGGTGGGATGGGTGGGGGGCGGTGAGGGGGTGATACCCTTCTAACTGGGAAAAGGAAGCAGTAATTGTGAAAACTTAGAATGGACTGGGGAATTAATAGAAAAATAAAGAAATTGAGATGTGTGTAAACGGCTTTTTTTTTTTTTTTTAATTTGGCTGTGAGAGTGAAGAGACAGAGTCTCATTTTTGCTAACCTACGTCAAATTTCTGAGGAAATTGCTGAATTGAGTAGCTCGAATGGTCCCGTTACTGTATTAGGGAATTCAAAGAACAGGAATGAACTCCTCTTGAGATATTTATTCCTTTGGGATCAGCATCACTAAGTCTGTCGCATGTACTTCAAAGAACCTACCATCTTTGTATCATCTGTAAAAGAGATTCAGGTGGAACATGGTTCTGTCTGGATTTTCTCT
This sequence comes from Colobus angolensis palliatus, assembly GCF_000951035.1. NCBI lineage: Eukaryota > Metazoa > Chordata > Mammalia > Primates > Cercopithecidae > Colobus > Colobus angolensis. The sequence goes on from NW_012112697.1 coordinate 2,567,649, forward strand.
CTAGAATAAAAAGTCATGGGTACCCAAGATTGAGACCAAGATGTGGTGCATACTGTAGACTCTTAGAATGTCTCTCTTATCTGTTGTTGCCATGCACACCATCCCAAACCACAACGGTATGAAACAGCTGTGATTTTATTATGCTCATGGATTCTGAGCATAATAAAGACTCAAGAATTTGGGTAGGGTGCAGTGGGAATGCCCCACCTCTGCTCCCTGATGTCTAGGGCTGAGCTGGGATGCCTCAGGGTGACAACAAGATGGGCAGCTCACTCCAGAGCCTCACTGATACGGTTTGGCTGTTTCATCACCCAAATCTCGTCTTGAATTATAGCTCCCACAATTCCCACATGTTGTAGGAAGGACCGAGCAGGAGGTAATTGGGTCATAAGGGTGGGTCTTTCCTGTGCTGTTCTGGTGATAGTGAATAAGTCTCACCCTGCACAAATTCTCTGTCGTCTGCCGCCGTGTAAGATATGCCTTTCACCTTCCACCATGATTGTGAAGCCTCCCCAGCCATGTGGAACTGTGAGTCCTTTAAGAAATTGAGATACGTGTAAACAGCTTTGTTTTTCTTTATAACCTCTTTTTCTTTATAAATCACACAGTCTCAGGTGTGTCTTTATCAGCAGCATAAAAACAGCCTAATACATTCGCCTTTCCATATGGAATCTGCGGGGCTGGGACTGTCTGAAATGTTTGAGATGGTTCCTTCACTTTCATGTCTGGCTCCTGGGCCAGGACGGTTAAGACAGCTGAAGGTGGCTAGTGTTACTCTGTTTTTTGATGCAGTCTCTTTGGGTGACCAGCTTGAGTGTCCTTCCAGCATGGAAGTCTCAGGGTAGTGAGACTTCTCATAAGGCAGTTAACATTTTCCGGAGCAAATGTTCCAGGTTGAGGGAAGAGGAACCTGCTGGTCCTCTTAAAAGCAGGGCCCAATCTGGCACAGTCACCTCTTCCACATCCAGTTACACAAAGCAGTCACAGGCCAGTGCAGATTCAGGGGGGATGGAACAGTAGACTCTACCTCTCAATGGGGAATCAATCAACTAGTGACAACTTTTTTGGAAACAACCAATCACATTGGATTTCATGCCCAGAGGGCCAACCGACAACCCGATAATTCAGTCAACACATGTTTATTGTACCTATTATAAATGGCCAGTTACAGTGATAAGTAACTCAGATGTGGGACTGTCCTCTTAGAGTTTATAATTTAGCATGAAAGACACACATTAGGTGAATGGATGGATGGGTGGCTGGGTGGGTGGGTAGGTAGGTGAGTAGCCAGACAGACAGATATCTCATGTTCAGTCCAACCATGGGAGAAAGACTGCATATGATCTGATGCTTGCAGCAAAGTGGACCAAAGGTAACCTCTTTGAGAAAGAGAGATTTAGGCCACGTCTTTTTTTTTTTGAGACGGAGTCTCGCTCTGTCGCCCGGGCTGGAGTGCAGTGGCCGGATCTCAGCTCACTGCAAGCTCCGTCTCCCGGGTTTACGCCATTCTCCTGCCTCAGCCTCCAGAATAGCTGGGACTACAGGCGCCCGCCACCTCGCCCGGCTAGCTTTTTGTATTTTTCAGTAGAGACGGGGTTTCACCGTGTTAGCCAGGATGGTCTCGATCTCCTGACCTCGTGATCCGCCCGTCTCGGCCTCCCAAAGTGCTGGGATTACAGGCTTGAGCCACCGCGCCCGGCCACTGCCACGTCTTAAAGAAAGAGTAATAAGAGACTTAATGACTTAATGTCTGGTGCGTTAATAGAAATGGTAATAATTGGTTGGAAGGCAGCACTTTGTAATAACTTCAGTACCAAATGAAAATTTCTTGCTCCCAGTTCCTCACTTCATTTGCAATCCTGTTGGTCTACCTTGAAACTTCAGACAGGCATGAGCCTCTCCCTTAAGGTAAGTAAATCCAACAAATGGAAGGCCCACCCAGATTTTGGTCTTCACAAATGGCTTAGTTTGGGAGTAGGAATGGTTTTCCTAGGATCACCATTTGCAAGAAATTCTTACCTATCAAAATGGACTGATTAATTGAGAAGAGATTCTTGGCTGAGTTGAACTAAACCATTACCTCTTCATGATGAGACAATATTTTTGGCTCCTGAACAAGATGGAAAATCATTTAGCTACCTAGGACTGCCTACCTGCCTCAGATTTTTTAGTGTCTTTCTGCCAGCTAGAAGAGTTCATTATATTTTTAATGTGATTAAAAAATTAAAATAAAATGGTGATTTTTATATACAGACGTTGATGAAAGATGTGTTTTTAAAGCAGTAAATTAAAATCTCATTAATATTTCAGTGAGAATATTTTGTGCTTATCTGTTTCATCTCTATTTTTGACCTATGGCTTAGAGTTCACAGCATGAAGGAGGTGGTGAAATCTGTTCACCATAAAATGTTAATTATAAGTAAATTACAGCACAAACGTTCAATCAGACACATTAATTCTACATAAAGTGACTTATTGTAGCAGAAAATTTTGAAATGTGACTGAATTTTGTAATATTTAGTCTCCTTTTTCTACCTCTCCCACTGATTCCCACGTGTTTATCCCAGAACCTCTCAGCTCTTTGTGTACTGCTGAGCTCAATCTACTTACTATGTTTTCAAAGTTACAGTATGTAGCCCTCATCTCTCCAAATGATTCTGAATTGTCTGTAAATCTGTTTGTCCATGGCAACTTAAGCGAAATCTTTGATATTTTTCAGGCAGAAAGTTGGGCTGAAAAAGAAGGTGTTGTGTTTATTGCATGGAACAGTTCTCCCCTAAAATATGTTCAAAATATGCACACGTGTGTTATTGTTATAGTCATTTCCTCCTGTATTTAGTTCCTTTTTTAAAAACATTCTTTTATGCCCAAAAGCTTATGGATCGCCCATCTGGGATCTTTTCCCAGTTAACACAAATACTAAAAGAGTCAAAAATCTAATTCAGAGTAGCAATAACCAAAATAATAATTTAGAAAAATGCTTAAAACACCCAGAGTGCAGGTGGCTCACTCCATCAACGTGTTAATTGTTCAGTAGTAGGAAAAATACAGAGGCTTTCTTGAACAAGAATGCCTTCATATATTCATTTGGTAATTAGAAATAAGAATGCTTATCAATGTTAACAGGATATTTAATGTATTGACTAGATGCCTTCAGGTACTGGCTATAGGAGAAGCCACAGATTTTATGATATACTAGGGAGAAAAAATTTTCATTACTTGGTGCCACTAACAGTCACCTCAATTCAAGTAACAAGTAGTCTAAAGGAATTGCATCGTAGGGGTTCTCGACTCTTAGTTGCCCTCCATTGTAAAGCATTTTTTGATGGATCTGGCCTGTGTCCTTCCACTTACCAAGTCTTGTATATCCCGTAGTGTAAGCTGAAAGCTTGGGTCACATTTTGGAAACACCCCAGTTCAGATCAGGTGCCTGTCGTTTTCAAATCAGAAGCTGCAGGCCCTTGACTGGCCTCATCTCACCCACTGAAGCAGCATCATTACTCTGGACATGTATTCTGTGGCCTCATGAGAGCCTTGTGACTTAGTGGAACACAATGTACTGTTTGCCTACCGGTGTCTTGCTTCTGTATTAAGGATCCGTCTTCCCATTAGTTGAAGGTAGAGTTTTTGCTTTGCTTTGTTCCCTCAGATAAGCCATTCCATTTAATACTCATGAAACTCAACAGAAGGCTAAAGCAGCCAAGAAAAATAAAAATGCTCTATACACTGCATTAATAAGAAAATGCAGAAATGGGAATCATAGCACTACTAGGAGAAAAAATGACTCCCCCTGTAAGAGAGATGGGGGAAGGAATTTCCAATTTGCTAATGGCAGAAGCTGTTAATCTGCAAATGCATGCAGGCATTGGTGAGTTCTCCTTCCACACGTTCAGGAAACCTTGAGGATTAAAATATCAAAGAGTCTGAGTTAGGGATCTGGCAGCATCAAGGGAAAAGAAGCATCAGTTTCCTAAGAGGCTAGATCTTCTAAAGAAAATAGCAGAGTTTTAAAAAATGTAGTAAAGTCAAGTGATTGCTACTTTCATTTGATACCATAGGCAAAATTATGAAAAACATGAAGATGAAAACCACAAACGTTCACAACAAGGTGTTAAAAGCCTGTATTTTTTCTTTATGGAATGACTTTTTTTTTAATAAAAATGACACAGGTCTACTACATAAAATTAAAAGTGGTAGAATACAAATAAAGCAAAATTTCATCAAAACTTCTACCACCTAAAAAAGTCTTTCAAATCTGGTGAATGTCTTTCTAAGCATTTGTTTTCCATGAATGTATGAAAGAAAAGAGAACAGTGAGACAGATAGAGAATAAAAGATTCAAAGAGGTTAAGAAAAACAGATTTTAAAAAAGGGATTGTGATGACTGTAATTAACAACACTGTGTTGTTTACTTGAAGTTTGATGAGAGTGGATTTAAGGTACCTTCACCCCCAACAAACACACACAGTAATGGTAATGATAGGTGGTGATAGATGTGTTAATTAATTTGGCTGTGGTAATCAGTAAACAATGTATATGTACATCAAATAATCACACGATACACCTTGAATATGTACAATTTTATTTAAATATTTTAAAATAGGGTTATGCGTGACAAAGATCAGAAGTATTACTTTAATGGTTAGATGTTGTTAGATTAGAATTTAACAAAAAATAAATATAGAGGTGAAATTGAAGAATTTCTGATCCTCAGAAGAAAACATATTTTTGCCAGAATATAGTTCTGAACATTCTATGATTAAGAGAAAAAATGGAAAAAACCTTTTTCTAGATCAATTACTTTAACTTCATGCTTCAGTATTAGACAATATTGACTGACTCCTTGCTTAAAAGATGAGAAAATTAGCACACAGCTACTCAATTTCCTTGCCTTGCCTCCTTTTATTATTATTTTACTTCAAGATTTGTAATATTAGTCATCTTCTCAAGTCATATTCATTTTGTCATATTTTATACTTCTATATTAATTACTAAGTGCTCAAGTTTTTTAGATCCATGTTCTTCATTGTTGTGTTTTTTATTTACCTTTAGTTGGATGAATTTTATTTTTAAGAAGACTTTATATTATTGTTGTTGTTGTTGTTATTTGAGATGGGGTCTTGCTATGTTGCCCAGGCTAATCTCTAGCTTCTGACCTCAAGCAATCCTCCCGCCTCAGCCTTCTGAGTAACTGGGACTCCAGCCACAAACCATTGTGCCCAGCTTGTTTTTAAGAAGACTTTTAGAAGATAGTTAGATACTCTATTCTAATTTCTTGCATGTCTAAGAATGTCTATTACCTTTACACTCAAGGTACACTGTGAAGGCATAGAAAATAAAAGTAAACACACAAGAATAAATGAATAAATGAAAGGATGCATTAGCTGGGTATAAAATTAGAGGAATCACACTTTCTTTCCCTCAAATTTGTTAGACATTTGTCCATTGTCTCACAGTAGTGAATACTGTCCTTTGACCACACAGTTGTTATATTTTGTTTGATTAATACATGGGCTCATGGGTGTCATACTCTGAGAATGTTTCACTGTTGCGATTATATTTAAACATCAACTTGACTAGACGTTATATTCTATGAAACGTACTTCCTTGTTCTTTAGAACCTTGTAAATACGGCTTTCTTGTGTTTTGGATGTTATGGAAAAGACTGAGGCTTATCTAAATTTCCTGTTTCTAGAGTACTTGAGTTTTCTTTCTGAATAAATACAGAATTTTTTAATTTGTGCTTTAAGATGTACTCAGGATCAAACAATTCATATCAGTTTCTCATAGAATATACTGTGAGTAGAGAATACAACAGACAGAAAAAAAATCATATATAGGAAAAAAAATGAACGTGCCTTAAAAGAGGAAGATACGCACACACACATGTGTATATATATACCTTCCCCTTTAAGCACATTCTTTTTTCTCCTATATATGATTTTTTTCTGTCTGTTGCAGTCTCTACTCCAGAAACATCTATTATTTTCTTCTACTATTACCTTCCTTATTTTTACTTTTCCTTTTCATTCACTAAAGACTTTCTCAAGCCTTTGCCTTATACCCATTTTTCTATTTTCAGTCACGTCTACTCCATACTGTCTGTACTAATTTATTTGTTAGTTCTATGATGATGTTTTAGTCCCAAATTTGTTTCCTAAGTTCCATAGTCTTTGTTTTAAAAAATCACTATGTTACTTTAATAGCTTACCACTTCGTTTCTATTTTGGTAAATGTGTGCCATATTTAACTATTCTACAGCATAGTACTGAAAAAGATAGTTGTTTTCCCTTGGGTTGTATTTTCTTCCAGATGGGTGTTTCATCTCTTTTGTATACCTCATTCCCTTTTTAAAGTTATTATCCTCAACCTTAATGTATAATCTTTTGGCATCCTGGCTTAATGTGAAGTTTTCTTACAGATTCTTTACCCTGGATGGGCTCTGAGCATTAATATCTGCCCCTGCCTCACAAACACACAGCAAGGCTGTCAAAACCAACATCCAAATGTGCTGATTTGGTAAATGTCCTTATTGGCGACAGATTGTGGATAAAGAATGTTTCTCATGTTCTTTTCTTTCAGGGTTCTAGCAGGCCCTTCAGTTTGACCAACTCCTTTATCTCACATCAACTGCTCAATGTTTTTAAAGTCTTTTTACTATTTTTTTTTTTTTTTTTTTACAGCACAATGAAGTTGTTTTCAGCTGAAGCTTTAGTCTGAGAGGGCAAGTTTGCCATTATTAAGAACAGAGTTCCCTTCATGCTGTTATTTATTTTGTTCTTGCTTAATACGTGGAGCTCTATGTAGACCTCTTTCTGCTAATAGATATTGAATAAATTCTTCTTGACCAACTTCCTACTTTACCTGAGACCCTTCTTTCCTCTTAGCAGCAGTTTAATGTGTTCCACCTGTTGTCTATATTGGGTCTTTAGTGGGAAGAGGTGGTCTGATGGGCTGTGTCTCAGAGAACCAGGGACTCGGCTCCTTTTTATGAAATTCTGTTAAATGTCCTTATAGAGGCAATGTTCCTGCCTCTAGCAAGAGGTGGAGAGCTTCTAATCTTGAAATTGTGTTCCTGACTTAACCCAAGATGCCTACATACCCCTTGGCTTGCTTTTCTTCAAACTAGGGGGTATTCAGGGAACATTCTAAGTGTTTTCTTTACTACTTTCTATTCTGTGATTCAGGGTACAGTTAAAAGCAGCATTGTGGTACACCAGAATCATTGTCCCACTCTTCCCAAGCTGACTTTTTTCAAGATTATGGCTTGAAGTTTTACCAGTTTCTTTGTTTGATGGTTGCTGGTGTTTTCCTGATTTTTTTCCACTACTTCTTGTTCCTTTTATTATATGTTGGATCAGAGAAATTCTTTTTTGTTTTACTTTTAAGTTTAGGGGTACATGTGCAGATTAATTATATAGGTAAACTTGTGTCATAGGGATTTGTTATACAGACTATTTCATCACCTGGATATTAAGCCTAGTACCCATTGTTTATTTTTTCCTGATTCTCTCCCTCCTTTCACCCTCTACTCTCTGATAGGCCCCAGTATATGTTGTTCCCCTCTATGTGTTCATGAGTTCTCATCATTTAGCTCCCACTTACAAGTGAGAACATGCAGCATTTGGTTTTCTATTGCTGTGTTAGTTTGCTAAGGATAATGACTGATATGGTTTGGCTGTGTCTTCCCACCCAAATCTCATCTTGAATTGTAATCCAGACTGTAATCTCCACGTGTTAGGGGAGGGACCTTGTAGTAGACGATTAGAACATAGCAGAGGTTTCCCCATGCCGTTCTCCTGACAGTCAGTGGGTTCTTTTATGAGATCTGATGGTTTTATAAGGGTCTTTCGCCAGCTTCACTCTGCTCTTCTCCCTCCTGCCACCATGTGAAGAAGAACATGTTTGCTTCCCCTTCCACTATGACTGTAAGTTTCCTGAGGCCTCCCCAGCCCTGAGGAACTGTGAGTCAATTAAGCTTCTTTTCTTATAGATTACCCTGTCTTGGGTACTTCTTCATATCAGCATGAGAAAGGACTAATACAATGGCCTCCAGCTCCATCCATGTTCCAGAGCAGGGAGATTCCATGATCCAAATGTACTCCACCATTTCCCCCTCAAATTTAAGATTCCACACCTTAATAGATGATAACTTTGTGATACTGAGGCTATGCAAAATGAATGATTGTGTTGTCTTCATTTCAGAAACAGATCCTCAGAAAAGATTTCAAGTAAAATTCATTTATTTGTAAGGTGATCCCAGGAACTGGGAGAAGCATGAGGAACAAACAAGAAAAGGGTAGGATGATAATAAAGAGAACATTATCCAGCAAGTTTCAACTGTGGGCAACAGGAACTTCATTTGAAGACAAAACTCATGGAACATGAGTGTAGAACTCACACCTCACAGTTACTCCACCTCAGGGGAAAGGGAACTGGTGTATTTTATTTACACACTAACCCTGCTGTGCATTTGGACACCTGCTCCCAGGTGTTAATTCCCTCTTACTTCCTGCCTACCACAGGCACAGGCAGTGCAGCAGCCTCAGAAGGTCAAAGCTCTCAATAAGTGAGACTCCGGAAGTTGGAATCTGGGTTTCCATGCCCTGAAATGATCAAATCCAGAGGAAGATTTTACCATGTCTTCCCCTTTGCTGGGGCACACTATTTGATTGTGAATTTCAGGGATCTTGCATCTGGGTAGAGCAGGCCTGGGAGGAAGGAAGATCATCTCAGGGCTGCTCAGATAGTTCCATTTGGCTGGTTTCCTGCTTGATAAGAAGTAGAGACCTTGACCATTGATCCCTTCTAGTTGATATGGTTATAAAATCTCTTTAAATTCAATGAAAAAGTCAGGGGAAATATCTTGGAAGGCCTGAAAAATGGTGAAGGGGTGCTATTTTGGTCAATAAAACTGGAAAAATCATGGATGTTCCCTCTCTCTTTCTCTCTGTGTATATATATATGTAGATATATATGTATATACACGTAGATATATAGATGTATATACACACACGAATTATATATTAGAATTATGTATATACACATATAGAACTATATATACACATCTATATTCATTATATATGAAAAGATTTTTTTTTTAATTTTTCAGACAGAGTCTTGCCCTGTCACCCAGGCTGGAGTGCAATGATGCGATCTCAGCTCACTGCAACCTCTGCCTCGCAGGTTCAAGCGATTCTCCTGCCTCAGCCTCCCAAGTAGCTGTGACTACAAGCACCTGCCACCACGCCTGGTTAATTTTTTGTGTTTTTTTCTTTTCTTTTCTTTTCTTTTTTTTTTAAATAAAGATGGGATTTCACTATATTAGCCAGGATGGTCTTAATCTCCTGACCTCATGATCCTCCTGCCTTGGCCTCCCAAAATGCTGGGATTACAGTCGTGGGCCACTGCATCTGGCCATGAAAAGATTTTTCTAAGAGGTAAGCACAGGTCAGGTGGCGCATACACAATAAATGTGCATGGTGTTGCATGCTGCACTTCACTTGAGAGCTTTAAGAGTGTTGCTCAGTTGCATCCCCATCAGTTGCTATTTGATGTTCACCAAAGAGAGCACATGTTTTTTGGAGGCCACTCACATAAATGTGCTCCCTTGGAATTCAACCTTCAAGCAATACCCTTTTATAAAGATATACTGATTTTAATTTTAGAAGGAGCATAACTTTTGGCTGCTGGACCTGTCATATATCTGAATGGAGTCTTACAAATGCATCCCGTTTATGCTATGTGAACTATCTGACCTTGTGGTTAAAAAGTGGCAACTTACATTAAATCTCAGGGAAAAAACTTAAAAGATTTCCAGACTCATTGAATAAGGTAGAGAGAACAGGTAGAGAAAAATGGTCATTTTAGATACAATATAGTCAAGGGATTCTAATCATCTGTTTTGCACAATAAAGTGTATATACAGAAAATTATATTTTAAAAGGCAAGTATACTTCAGAAGTCCCACCCAAGGGGATCAGATCTGTATGTATATTTGCGGTAGAGGGAATAGCAGCTTTTTACTTCCTGGTACTTGACAAAATTAAAATCATTATTTTAAAATGTCTGAGTATTTTGTCTAATATTTTATTGAGGAAAAGCTGAATCTAGGATGTCAGGTGGCAGTGATGGGAGAATGTGTAACATTTATTGACTAAGAGAAAGTGAAGGACTTGGCGTGGTGGCTCAAGCCTGTAATCCCAGCACTTTGGGAGGCCAAGCTGGGAGGGACGCTTGGGCCCAGGAATTCAAAATCAGTCTGGGCATCATAAAGAATACAATTATTTTATTTTACAGAAAATAAAAAAATTAGCTGGGCATGCTGGCACACACCTGTAGTCTCAGCTACTTCTGAGACTCAGGTGGGAGGATCACTTGAGCCCAGCAAGTAGAGGCTACAGTGAGCTATGATCATGCCACTGCGCTCCAGTCTGGGCAATAGAGCTAGACTGTCTCCAAAAAAGAGAAAAAAAACAAGGAGTAACTTAACTGGCTAAATATATGGTGGAATTTTATGTGGATAGTTTTGAATCATTACTCTCCATATCCATAGAGTAAGAAAAGGAGGGAAGGAGGAAAATAGATTTCCAGGGAATGGGAAAGAGAAGGAATGCACCAAAGACACAAGGCTCGAAATGCTGCCTTTAGTTTCCATTAGCAAGAGATTTGGGTCAGACATAAGGAATAACTTTTTGTTAGGCAAAGTGATAAATGATCACCGTGGATCTTCAAGGGATCTTGTAGTATGTCCACTGGAGGAGACTTTTAGAGAAGAAATGACCATCTTTTACAAAAAGTTTGCATGAAAAAGCCAGGCAATAGGTTGTACGTCATTATCATGTCCAGGAACTCTGATTGTTCTCTGAGTGGGGATTGTCTATTTTTTAAGAAAAATGTACACACAGGCACACATCTCCGTAACTTCCATCCACAAAGCCATTTTCTTACTCTTCAAATCTTTACAAGTATGTCATAAACATTTGGGCTGCTCCCCATGCTTGCAAATTTGTTTCTTTCCCTTCTTTGTGTTATTGTCACATAAAGAAAGCTTCAGATCCAGCCATGAACTTAAACGTTGTTCTGGGCTGAATTCTGCCCTCTGAAAATTCACGTGTTGAAATTCTAATCCCCACACCTCAAACCATGACTGGATTCAGACACAGGATCTTTAAATAGATAATAAAGTTAAAATGAAGTTGTTAGGGTGGGCCCTAATCTAATATTACTAGTGTCCTTAGAAGAAGAGGACATTGGACAGTTTGGGCAATGTGGCGAGACCCCGTCTCTACCAAAAAAAAAATGAAAATTTAGCTAGGTGAGGTGGCACGTATCTGTAGTTCCAGCTGCTCAGGAGGCTGGGGTGGGAGCTCACTGCAGCCTCAAATTCTTTGAGCCCAGGAACTTCCCAAACATCCATTGCCGAAGCTCAACAGACTGCAGCCCTTATGCCTGGATCCTGCGCTCATGGTGCTCCCCTTTATTCAAATCTGGGCCTTTGGCAAAAAATTAAGGCGATGGGGAAAGAGAAGAGTGGGCATGGCCCTGAGGTGGGTCAGCTACTCACCTGAAGAAACAGGTCTCTTTTAAGATTACCATATACTGGAAATTCTATCCAGAATTCAATACTGAAACACGAGTTGCTTTTCTACTTTTCTATTATAATCACCTGTATCATCTCATGAGTTTTTTTTTTTTTTACTTACATGGTTATCTATGCACACAAAAAAGTTATACTAAAGATACTGTTGACATTATTTTTTTTATGATCTTGCAATAGCGTTCCAGCCTGGGCAGCAGAGTTGTCTCAAAAAAAAAAAAAGGAAATTGGATACTAATATGGACAAAGGAAAGACAATAAAAAGATGCAAGGAGAAAAGGGTCATCTATATATGAAGGAGAGAGGCCTCAGAAGAGACCAACCCTGCCAACACCTTGATCTCAGACTTCTAGCCTCCAGATTATGATAAAGTAAATTTCTCTGGTTCTTTAACCCATTTATGCCTAGTGTTCCATTATTGGAATGCTAAGCATATGGGAGTTATTTATATCCTACTACTCAAGGTCATTGTTAAGGTCTGATTGCAGAAATTCAAAAAAATTGCAACCTCAGGCATGAATGGGTTTAATCCACCCAGCCTGTAGCCCTGTAGCTATAGCAGCCCTGCAAACTAACATGCATGTCCCTTCCCTTCCACACTCTTCCTTTCCTTTGCCTTCTCTCGGGAGAAACTTGTCTCAGCTCCCTAACATTTCTTTGATTCTAGTCATCTGTAAACACACCCAGCCTCCCTTCTTCAGGTTTTGGTACTGAGAGCCGTCATTGCCTGCCTGCCTGACCCAGGTCTCTCTGGAGAAGGCGAGAGACCTAGAGTCCTGTTAAGAGTGAATTCTAAGACACTGTTGAGAAAGTTTCCATCTGCACACGATGTTGAATTCCACCATTTTCATTTTTCACAAAAAGTGCGTGTTTCAGGGAGGCCTTTTGCATTTGTGCTTCTGTAGCACATTTCAGTTTACAAAGTATTTTTGCAGATTTGACTTTGCTGAATCTTCCCCACATTTCAAGTCAATGGCTTTTCAAGACACTGAGACTCAGAAGGGTAAGTAACTTAATGGAAATTACTCAGCTAGGAAATGACAGAGCTGGAATTTGAACCACGGAGAAGATACATGTTGTCACTGACTCCCAGCTCAGGGTGGTTGGCAGTGGCTGCTTTCTAGGGTAGCTGATTTCTCTCTCCTCTGAGCTGGACTTGCGTGAACTTCCTATTGGCATGAGTCGTTACCTCTGGTTTGGAGTTTGCTTGTGAATCATTATTGCCCCAACTAAATTGGAAGCTCTGGGGAGGCAGGTTTTGGGCTGTGCTTGCTGTTTAGTTATGGGGTTTAGGGAACATCTGTTGATTGGTTGGCTGGATGGGCTCTTTCACTGAAGGACACAGCACATCTCTTGGCATCTGGTTTTCCAAAGACACACACAAAAATGACGGAGTTCAGGATGATGATCTGGTCTTTTAGACAAAGGTTAGGAGGGGGAATGTATAAAAATAACACCGTGGATTGACATTATATTACAATAATTATAATTATTAGACCCTGAATTTATATAGCATCTCTCTCTCCCTCACTCTAAGGGGCTCATAGTCCATTTGTAAGCAGTGGGCCTTATCCTGCTGCTAAATAGAAAATAAATTGCTTATCTCTTGGAAGAGAATTAACTCTTTCAGGGCACTGGGGTACCATTTAGTAAATTAGTAATCCTCTAAATGGCACTCTAGATATGTAACATCCCCTATATAAACCTGGAAAATGAACGTGTTCCCAGTGCTTAAAAGAAATCAGGGCATGCCAAACAGAAATCAGACAGCAAGCTTAAAATACAAATAATGTGCTTATCTCTCTTCCGTAATAACTTTGTGTTCATTCTCATGGAAATCTGTTTGTGACTAAAGATGAATCTATTTGCTAAAAGCTGGCACTTCTGATCTTTTAATCTACTAATATGAGAGCAATAAAGAGGAAGGGGCAGATGATAGGAAAAACAGAGTGGTGGTGTTTATACACATGGGAGCTGCGGGAATTTGTTCAGCTAAACAGATTTTGAGAGACTGATGGATTTTTTCAAAGCTATTTGAAAGGCTGGCCACGATGGTTCCCTTAGGTCCTGAAAATGTTCATCTACTTCCAAAATAGTGACTGGTGAATGGGAATTAGCCACATAGATCTCGTTGGAACCATTAGTAAGGTAGGTAGAAGCAGGCACCACTATGAATCAATAATAGCTATTTCTGACTTAGAAATCCAACTCTCAATCTGTCAGAAATGAAGTTGATGAAATTAACACAAACTCGGAGCTTCTGGAGACTTTCCACAGCAGGCATGGAGAAATGGGAATGGTTAATTGGTGCCAAATGGGTCTATTTTTAAAAAAAAAGTATGTTGACTACAGTTTTTCTGTCTTGTGTTCGTTTTCTGTCTCCCAAATTGATGGTCTGGTCACTTCATCCCATGTAAAATTTTTGGAGTTCACCCATGGACTCAAATGCCTCTGGGACACACTGGTTTATCTGGGTGTTGCTCCACTGAATTCTGATTGTAGTTCAGTAACGCAGTATTGATATCTGGGTGTTGCGCCACTGAATTCTGATTGTAGTTCAGTAACACGGTATTGATATCTGGGTGTTTTTCCACTGCATTCTGATTATAGTTCAGTATCGCGGTATTGATGTCTGGGTGCTGCTCCACTACATTCCGATTGTAGTTCAGTAATGCAGTATTGATGTCTGGGTGTTGCTCCACTGAAATCTGATTGTAGTTCAGTAATGTGGTATTGATATCTGGGTGTTTTTCCACTGCATTCTGATTATAGTTCAGTATTGCAGTATTGATGTCTGGGTGTTGCTCCACTGCATTCTGATTGTAGTTCAGTAACGCAGTATTGATGTCTGGGTGTTGCTCCAGTGAATTCTGATTGTAGTTCAGTAACATGGTATTGATGTCTGGCTGTTTTTCCACTGAATTCTGATTGTAGTTCAGTAACGCAGTATTGATGTCTGGGTGTTGCTCCACTGAATTCTGATTGTAGTTGAGTAATGTGGTATTGATATCTGGGTGTTTTTCCACTGCATTCTGATTATAGTTCAGTATCGCAGTATTGATGTCTGGGTGTTGCTCCACTGCATTCTGATTGTAGTTCAGTAACACAGTATTGATGTCTGGGTGTTGCTCCGGTGAATTCTGATTGTAGTTCAGTAATGCGCTATTGATGTCTGGGTGTTGCTCCACTGAATTCTGATTGTAGTTCAGTATCGCGGTATTGATGTCTGGGTGTAGCTCCACTGAATTCTGATTGTAGTTCAGTAATGTGGTATTGATCATTGAGACTTTCAGTTTATGTGCAATGAGATAGAATTTGGAAACTGGCGGTGTCTTACTGACTTTCTGATTTGTGCTTCTGGGAAAGTCATCAGATGGTCAGATGGGGTGCTGCCAGGCAGTTTGGCAGTTCAGTAAACACTCTATGTTTATTCCTCCGAATTGTGTACTGCTCCCATCGATGAACCCTCACTTAGTTTCCATGTACTTATGAACAACGCACTTGAATGCTAACAACCATGTATGTTCCTCCATCTCAACCCCATGCCTACACCGTAACCTCTTTTGAAGCCTTGGTCCTCCTCCTCTTTTTTTTTTTTTTGGTCCCTCTCCCCTTCCTGCCCTACTGACAGTCAGCTACTGGGGGCCTCTTTATACAAGCCTCAGGCTTTCAAGGCAAATATGCCATGTAAGTCCAATTTCAGCAATCCACACACCTCTGAGCCCCTCAAACTCCAAGGAGCACCCTTGAAGAGAAGAATCCGCAGGCTGCTAAAAAGAAATCAAAGGAGATCAGCAAAACATCTTGAAAGGGGGAAGGAGGGGTGAGCCACGCAGACTAACAGCCTCCATTTTCCAGGAGGCAACCTGACTGGCAACAAAAATAAACACTAATGAGAAAAATGTACATTCAGTCTAATTATATAATTGTAGTCTGCTTTTCATACATCACACAGGGACTGAAACAGTATAGCATTGGGAAGTAGCTCAGTGATTTCCCTCATGCATAGTATGCATTTTGCCTTTAGTTGCTCTTTGGCACAAGTAGAGGTCCAAATAAACTGGGCTGGAGGATTCCATGCCCGTGATTCCTAAACGCGCACTTCATCTCAAGATGAAGGTCAGTTGCAATAGCACTCTGAGCTCAAAGGTAGCAAAATCAGATGAACAAAGCTGGCATGAAAAAACAGAGCCACTAGTCCATCTCCCAGGTGGCTCTTTTAATATTCCAAACTGCATTTCATCATTCAGCAGCGTGTTCAACTAAGGAGCCCGGTCAGCATCGCCCTTCTGCTGGCTGACTCTTCTAACTTTCTAGCAAGTAACACAGCTGATAGATTTCTCACCCCGCCTCTATTGCTGACACTGGACCC
This sequence comes from Colobus angolensis palliatus, assembly GCF_000951035.1. Taxonomy (NCBI): domain Eukaryota; kingdom Metazoa; phylum Chordata; class Mammalia; order Primates; family Cercopithecidae; genus Colobus; species Colobus angolensis. The sequence continues at coordinate 2,583,620 of NW_012112697.1, forward strand.
TCAGAGAGTTTTGCAGGAAAGAGAAAGCTAGATTCTATTAGTTTGCTTTGGTTTGGGGAGGAAGGCAAAAACCCCCAAGATTGTATCCTGTGATGGTCTGAGACAGATAAGCTGCTCTTGTCCAAATCTCCATCCTTTCCTTTTTGGTATTCTATCACTCACAGGTTTGCACTCTCAGTGCAATGGGAGCTGCTGGCTTCACTGCTTTGAGCCTCTGTCACCTTTGTCTCTGGTTCCGGCTGTCAGTTCTCTTGTGTTTTGTGAGTCTGATTTTCTCTCCAGTGGAAAACACCATCACTCTCTAGATAGGAAGTTTCCATAAAGGAAATTGTTGGGGCAATTACCACACATTTTATTCTCAAATTTTTAAGAGGATCCTGAAAATATGGAAAGAGCTTAGAGGTTCTAAAATTCTAATTTAACACAAATCTAGTAATAATAATTAAGGGTTTTCATTAATGTGATTATTCCTCCACTTCATCACTGTATCAAGAATTTTGCTTCATTCTTGAACTTTGTACAATCCACAGGCAATGCACAGATATGTAATATAACTGCATGACGTTTATTGTTTTTCCCTGTCAACATGGAAAAGTATTAATGCATTACAGTTTAAACTACATTTGGATGATTATTTCTTTTATCTAGTTATGTACATTTTGTAACTTGCTTCACATGTTCTCTTTTTCTGATTTTTGTTACTTTGGTTCAAACGCCCAAGATTGTATTTGAGCCATTATGAGTTCATAGTGATTGATGGACTTATCCCAGTGACTTCATTATCAGCATCCACCCTTCTGCAGAGCAACATCTTTACCAGGAAGAGCCCATTTTTGTTTTCTCCATTTGCTGTTAATCTGACTTTGTGATAATGTCATCAAGCCTTATTCTGTACTTTTTCTTGAGCTGAAATTCTCTGGAGCTACGAGTTGCAGGCATGGGAGAGAGTGATAAACTGGAACCACAGAATTAGGCAAATACACTTTTGACATTCTTCTGCCTTGGACATAAAATTGATGGACCCACATTTGCCATTTTTTTTTATGTTTAGAGCAATCCCAGAAGCACCTGACATTCAAATCAAACTCTATTAGAACACCCAACTCAAGAAAAAGGAGCCAAGTAAAAAGTTGAACATTGATGTCCTTATTATATTTGGTATCCAGTGGTTTCAGAAAGTAGCATGATGATAAGAAAGACTATAGAAGAATTTGCAAGGACCACTTTGGTTTGCAAATATTTTGAAAAATTAAAATGCATTCATGCTTAATGGGGAAACTTTGCAAATAGGTCAGACCTGGGAAATAGTAAGATTTGACTTTATTTTGATTAACTTTCCCACTTGGAAACAGTTTTAGCTTCCACATACTAGTAAACATAGACTTGTTGGTGAAAATACCAATAATAATTATTATGTCATTTATGTAGAAATTATACATATTAATTTTGACTATTTGGAACAAAATTTAAATGTCAAAAATAACGGGGGGAAATGTCTTCTATAGGAACAAAAGGATGTAACACAAAATGCACACACTAATACTGATGAGGAAAAATATTTGGGGGAGTCTTATTTAATGTATCTTAGGAATATTTCATCAAAAATATTTAAAATAAAAATAACGCTTTGGGGCATGAAGGGATACACTTCAGTTTCCCACCACAATGACATATGAAACCCCTTATGCTAACGTCAGATAAAAAGGCATGTTATACAAAATCCCTTTCCTAAAAATAGTTAATTGGTATAATACTTTTTGTAGTTTGCTAGTTAAAGATAGACACCAGAAAGGGAACTGAGCATTTGTCCTTGCCTTTGTTACTAGTTAGTTGTGTGACCTTGAACCAGTCATTTAATCTCTCTGGCCTTAAGTTTTTTCATCTGCAAAATAAGGTATTAGGTTGGTGCAAAAGTAAATGAGGTTTTTGCCATCATTTTCTTTTTTTTTTTTTTTTTTTGAGACGGAGTCTCGCTCTGCCGCCCAGGCTGGAGTGCAGTGGCCGGATCTCAGCTCACTGCAAGCTCCGCCTCCCGGGTTTACGCCATTCTCCTGCCTCAGCCTCCCGAGTAGCTGGGACTACAGGCGTCCGCCACGTCGCCCCGCTAGTTTTTTGTATTTTTTAGTAGAGACGGGGTTTCACCACGTTAGCCAGGATGGTCTCGATCTCCTGACCTCGTGATCCGCCCGTCTCGGCCTCCCAAAGTGCTGGGATTACAGGCTTGAGCCACCGCGCCCGGCCTTTGCCATTATTTTCAATGGCATAAACCTCAATTACTTTTGGACCAACCTAATATTACTCCAAAATTAAGTTTCTACTATTTGTAAGAAGTCGTGTGCTTCCTACGCATCAGAGCTTCCAGACTGGGGTGTCAGACAGACTGCTGAGCCCCAGGCCTCCCCAGAGCCTGTCTAGCCATACAACTGAAGAAATTTGAATCTAAGAGAAGCAAGACCAGCTTGAATCAGTTCAAGGCATCCCTGGAGGGAAGAAAGGTGTGATTTAGAATTTAGGGGAGTCTGTGTCACTGGCGGGTCCTGGGAAGCTCTGTGCCTCATCCAGGGAGAAGACAGGATCGCTTTGGTGTCCAGCTAGCAGAGCATGGAAACAAACAGTGGGGAGCCATTTCCCACACCACCCTCCCCTGACTTCAGCCAGGATGTCACCTGGCTTCCTTGCATCAAAGTCACAAAGAACAGCGCAGCCAAAGCAAGGGAAAGTGAGCTGGTGGTAGCAGAAGTCACAGCTTCTTGTTAACCCTGGTGGCAGCGGCAGTGGGTGGGGAGCTGCTACGGTTTGGCTGTGTCCACACCTAAATCTCAACTTGAATTGTAGCTCCCATAATTCCCACGTGTTGTGGGAGGGACGTGGTGGGAGATAACTGAATCGTGGGGGTGGTTTCTCTTATACTGTTTTCGTGGTAGTGAATATGTCTCACGAGAGCTGATGGTTTTATAAGGGGAAACCCCTTTCACTTGATTCTCATTCTCTCTTGTCTGCCGCCATGTGAGACGTGACTTCTGCCATGATTGTGAGGCCTCCCCAGCCACGTGGAACTGTGAGTCCCTTAAATCTCTATTTTGTTGAGAAGGAGTTTCACTCTTGTTGCCCAGGCTGAAGTGCAATGGCATGATCTTGGCTCACCGCAGCCTCCACCCCCGGGCTCAAGCGATTCTCCTGCCTCAGCCTCCCGAGTAGCTGGGATTACAGGCATGTGCCACCATGCTCAGCTAACTTTGTATTTTTACTAGAGACAGGGTTTCTCTGTGTTGGTCAGGCTGGTCTCAAACTCCCAACCTTAGGTGATTCGCCCACCTCGCCCTCCCAACGTGTTGGGATTACAGGAGTGAGCCACCGTGCCTGGCCACCTCTTTTTCTTTATAAATTACCCAGTCTCAGGTGTGTCTTTGTCAGCAGTGTGAAACAAACTAGTACAGCAGCCATCCCCAGTGCACTGGGCCATGGGAGCACTCGCCACCCTTTCAGGGAGCCTCAGCAGGTAACAGGGCTCTGGTGCAGACACTGGTGCTGGGAGGATGCTCTTGAGGTCTGCAGAGGCCACCCAGGGTTCAGCAGCAGATACCCGTGACCACAAATGGCAGATTCCTAAGGTCCTGAGGGTGACTCATTGGTGAGTACCTGTGAGCCCCAACCCAGAACAGGGGAGAGCTTGAGTGGAGGCCTTGGTTCTAGGATAGCAGGTGAGATACGCAATGGGAACTATGACTCACGACCACGGCTTTATCCCAGAGCTTCTCAACCCGGGCAATTTTGTCCTTCAGGGGACGTTTGACAGTGCCTGGGGGGTAATTTTGTTTGTCACAAATGAGGGGAGAGAAGTGCTAATGGCATCTAAGGACACAAGTTGCTACTGAGTACAGCTCCACCACAAAGAATGAATTGGGGCGGGCACAGTGGCGCATGCCTGTAATCCCAGCACTTTGGGAGGCCAAGGTGGGCAGATCACCTGAGGTCAGGAGTTTGAGACCAGCCTGCCCAACATGGCGAAACCCCGTCTTTACTAAAAATACCAAAAATTAGCCGGGCCTGGTGGCGGGTGCCTATAGTCCCAGCTACTCAGGTGGCTGAGGCAGGACAATCGCTTGAACCTGGGAGGTGGAGGTTGCAATGAGCTGAGATCGCATCACTGTACTCCAGCCTGGGCGACAAGAGTGAAACTCTGTCTCAAAAAAGAATGAATTGGTTCAAAATATCGGGAGTCCCAAGCCTGAGAAACCTACTTGACTTCCTTTGTGCCAATCCATCATGCAGGTGTGACCTGGGAAAACTGCCTGGGTGCCCCTGAAAGCTGAACACAATGCCAGCCAGCCAGCCGTCTAGTTCAAACAGTAATGAAGCTGATTCCACGATCCTAATAACTTCATAATATCACTAATAACAGCGAACATACATTGAGTCCTGTTTACTTCCTGCCAAGCACTATTGATGCATTTCAGAGGTATTCATTCATTTAATCCACCCCACGACTCTACTAGGCAGGTGTGACTCTTACCTGCAATGCTTTGTGTAAATAGCCATGCCGCCCCTGACTGGAAAGCATCAGCCAAGCTGCTTGTTTTCCCAGTTTGAGTGGGCACCTCAGGCAGACCCACCCAGAGGACTGTTGAAGTCACTGACCTTCCTCACCTCTGCCATTGTCCCAGCAACTGGAGAACAGAAGGCCAGCCCAGCACTCCCAGCCCCCTGTTCCACATCTCGAGATCAAACCCAATTAGGTTATCTGACCACCTCCAAAAACACATTATTGTTTTCTGCAGAACAACAACAACAACAACAAACAAACAAACAAAAAACAAAAAACACACCATCCATAGATGAGTCCACATAGCACAAAGTCAAGTGGAAAAGGGTAGGAAGAGAAGCCAGGAACTTGAAATTTCTATTAAAATAGATCATTAAAGTCTCCAAAGTCTGTTTTTGCCTCAGTTACTCAAGCAGATGCAGATTGTTTTTAAATTATGCAGATAATTGGGGCAGGGTAGCCCTAACCTGTTTCCATAGGACCTTAGTAGATAAACTTAATGAGATGGACTAATTAGTCCTCAGCCCCTGTTTCAGGGGCTTTGGTTTCCTTAGAGGAACACCACAGACCTCCCGTTCACCTTTCATCTCAATCAATCCTCTTGTATTTACTAAGGGCCCCAGGAGTGGGGCATGGGAGGTGTAGATCATTCAATTTGTCGCAGCACATATTTTCAATATTATGATAAGAAGACAAGGGACCCTGCATTTTGTCAACTTTTGAGTCCAAGATCGATCCGCAAATAGATGGGCCTCCCTGCATTCTGAATTACAGTGTGTTTGGGCGGTTTATTGACAGTTGATAACTACTGACCACTAGTCCTGATAGAGTTACAAAGGTCAGGTCAAGGGAGGTCAGAGCCACAAAGGATGCCTCCTTCTCTTCCAGCTCGCCCCCTCCCAGAAGGGACATGCAGACCAATAACTAAGCCACCTGTAGGGTCTGAAGGCTCTTCCAGTCTTTCTCCCTCTGGCTGTGTCATGACATAACCCCAGTGCAGCCATGTCCTCTCCGGCTTTTACTCTGGCCACTGCCCTGGGAGTTACACAGGTGGCCAGGAAGCCACGGCTCACCCAGTAGGCACCGTGCAGCCACAGAGTGGGCTCAACTCAGTCTCCCGCTGCAGGCTCACTCCCCAGGCCCTTCCAGAAGCATCATTGCCAGCACAGGCTGGGCTTCTGCCTTGTAACCTCAGAGAGTTAAGGACACACAGAGGCAAAGGAAGTGGCAGGCTTCATGGCTCCCCTAGGAGTGTGGTCCCCCTGTGTGTATGCAAACCGCTCTTGGCAAGCAAAAGTTTAATTAAAAGCCTCTCAGAATGCCTCTCCAGCTGGGGTGGGCCTCGGTTGCCAGGAGGGGCCTTATCAAGTGGATTTGAAAACTTATAAACGATAGTCCTTGTTCCCAGGATATGTCATCTGGTCTGCCTCGTTGGGTGCCTTGCTGAGGAAGAGAGGAGTGGGGACCGTGTGTGTTTTTGATGTGGTATCCATTGTCTACTTGCAAGATGCAAATTATATTCAAATTTGGTTCCAGTGTACAGGGTGCGTGCGTATACCCCACAGCAGCCCTCAAGCAAGTGACTAATGGGAACATGTGTTTTTTCTATTTTTCTAAGTCTGGGAGAACAAGCGGGTGGAGGGCTGAGCTTGTGGAGTTTCAAATCTCTTTTTGCAGGGGACATGCCGCTGTCTGGAGTGATGGTAATACTCAGTGACGGCTCCATGGCAGCGGGCCCTGACCTGCCTAGATGCCCTGCTCCATGGAGGACCTTGAGCTGAATAAATGGTCCTGCCTGTCCCTTCTATCCACCCAGCCAGAGAGAAACCCAGGGACACAGCAGGGCTCTTAGGACAGTGGGGAGGCCCCAGCCTCTCCCGCCCTGTGTCTTGGCCAGGTGTTAGTCTCAGCAGGACCTCACTGGGAGCTAGTAGAGTGATTATCTCAATATGAGTCTAGTTGGTACTGCAATGATCTGTGTTTTTAATTAGATGATTCTTAACTGTCTCTGTCAGGTCAGCTGTGGGGAGGCGTGGGAGCTTGAAAGTGACTTCAATAAAACCTGTCTATCCGGAGCCTTATGTAGCCTCTTGCAGCCCAAGGTAGAAAAAACAAACCAAAACAAAAAACCACTGAACGATTCTAAGATGCTCTTGGGATCACGAACAGTTTCTGCTGCTCAGGCCCTGTTGCTGACATTGCTGTGGGTGCAGCAGCGGGTCATTCTGTATCTTAATGGCTTCTACTTACACCTCGATCCAGTGGACAGGAATTACATGGCAAAGAGGCATGAGGTGACAAATAAGAGCTCTTGCATAAGGGAAACATTCTCTTCATATGTGAATAACAGAATGCATGAATCTTGAAGTGCTGGGATTTGAAGGGATCAGAACAGATCGACTAGATCAGTGGATCACATAGGATTCTCAAGAGTCTTTTCAGAGGGAAAGGAAATGGGTTGGGCTCTGGACTCCTCACCCCTTTGTCAAAGAGTCTAGCCCCAGTTGATTGGCTTTATATTGTCTGTTTCAATATCCAGTCTACCGAATGGAGTTATGCTAACTCCAGCCACCTGATAGGGGCTGCCTAGATTGCTGTGCGGAAGACCCCAAGGCCAAGTCTCAAATGTATGAGAGAGAGCATTGTAGTCAGTAGGTAGAGGATGGGAGAATAATGGCCTAGAAACCATGCATTTGCTATCCCTAATATCAAATTTCTTTTGAAAAAAGGGCTCTGAGATTATAGAAAGTTTGAAGACCACAAAACTCTATGTCTTGTACTTAGACAGAAATCTTCGTGCATATGTAGGGGGAGACACATTTTGATTTTAAAGACGGAACTTCACGTGTGCTCAGGGTAACCTCGGAACTCAGAACTCACCAGTTCTGAAGAACTTCTTGGTATAAGAAAGCAACACGCTGCCTTCATAAACTCAAACCCAAACATTCCCCTTGCCAAATGGAAGAGAATCTTGGGGATGAAACTAGAATCCCAAGGTCTAGTTGCCTCTGCAGACACAGAGACTCACCTCCAATGACACTAATGGGAGACCCCAGCTTGTCCCATGAAGGTCATCACCTGCCTCCTTACATTTGGTTTGAGGATTCCTGGGGTCCAGGTACTTAATACATTTCCAGTATTGTAATCAAAGTGCATCCCTTTGACCAAATTTCTCGAGTTTTCTCTCCCAAGGAAATAAATCATGGAATTGTACATAAAAGATAATTCATTACATCATTATTCTAAATGATAAGAACTGGGACTGTGTGTTTAACAATCTAATTAAATTTATAAATAATGACACATTTATGGAATATATATGTACTTTTATAATCGGGAGACTTTTTCTTTTCTTTTCTTTTCTTTTTTGAGACAGGTTCTCCCTCTGTCACCCAGGTTGGAGTACAGTGGTGAGATCTTGGCTCACTGCAGTGTACACCTCCCGGGTTCACGTGATTCTCCCACCTCAGCTTCCTGAGTAGCTGAGATCACAGATGCATGCCACCACAGCCTGGCTAATTTTTGTATTTTTAGTAAAGATGGGGTTTCACCATATTGGTCAGGCTGGTCTTGAACTCCCGACCTCAGGTGATCTGCCTGCCTTAGCCTCCCAAAGTGCTGGGATTACAGGTGTGAGCACCGTGCCTGGCTGATACTTAAAAACAAAAACAAAAACAAACAAACCAGATTCCAGTAAAAATCAGAGTGCTTTATTTTTAAGAGTATCCCTAGAAACAGACTACCTTAGCATCTATAAAGGAAAAGCAAGGTGAATTTTCTGTTAATATCCGTTTAGGGCCAATAGACAAATTGCATAATTCAGGCTAAAAAGAAATCCACTCTTTCTCTGTCATTAGATGTTTGTCCTTCTTTATCACAAAACTTACTTCAAATTTCCATTTCTGTTTGCTTCTATCGAGACAGTGAAAATCCACACCTTATGTTCTAGAGCAGCCACCATTGTGACCCACTAGCTGACCCATTTTGTTCCCACTATGTGCCAACAACGTTTTGAGTACTGGAAGCACAAGGTAATTAGTGCAACATCCCTTCCTTTGAGGGACTTTTGGGGGTAAGGGGGGCACAGAAATGGAAACAATTAAGAAACAGTGCCATGTGTTACCTGGTTCAATGCACCGGCCACTACTTCATGCCAGACATTGTCCTAAGTATGTATGTGTCACCTCTCTGGTTCATGACCTGCAGCAAAGGCACTGTTGCCCCATTTCAGTGATGGGCTCGTTAATGGCCCACAGGCTCAGCAGCACAACTGACAGGTGGTAGAGCCAGGGCTCTAACCCAACGATACTCGTCCTTACTCCTGTTATAAACCCTTGAGCCAAAATGATGTTGGAATAGAAGAGGAAACTTCCTCTCCTCTGCCTGCGGCGCAGAAGCACCATGTGCAAAGGGATTTTCTTTTGATTTGTTTTATTCCTGCTGTATCCCCAGCACCTAGAACAGTGTCCGGAAAGAATGCAAGGTGGATGTGGTGTAGCTGAGGTAGGTTTGCCGGATTTAGCAGAGGAAATAAAGGACACCCACTTACATTTAAATTTTAGATAAACAATGCATCATTTTTCGTCTAAGTATGTCTGATGCAATATTTAGGGCATACTTTAATTAAATGGATTCATTGTTAACTGAAATTCAGATGACACTGGGCATTCTAGGGTATCTGGCAACCCCAGGTCAAGGCAGTGTGAATGGCAGGTTGTACTGAGTTGAGTGGAGGAGGGCCAGCAGGGTGACCCGTGCCTGTAATCCCAGCGCTTTGAGAGGCTGAAGAGGGAGGATCACTTGAGGCCAGGAGTTGGAGACCAGCCTGGGCAACATAGCAAGACCCTGTGTCTAAAACAAAAAATTAAAAAATTAGCCAAGTGTGGTGGTGCATGCTGCATCCCAGCTACTTGGGAGGCTGAGGCGGGAGGATTGCTTGAGCCCAGCAGGTCAAGGCTGCAGTGAGCAGAGATCACACTACTGCACTCTAGCCTGGGTGGCAGAGCAAGGCCCTGTCTCAAACAAACAAAAAAGAGTGGAAGAGAAGGCTCTCATGAATTACACAAGTCAGGGAAGGCACAGCCCCAAGCCAGCTGTGGAGGAGTGAGGACGCTTGGTTTTCCCAGGGAGCTGTGAGCAGCCTGCTACAGACAACCAGACGAGAGAGCAGAGCTCCCACTGGGGGCCTGTGGGTCGACATGTTTTTTCCATCTTCAAATTTTAATTAGTTCTCAACGCTTAAAATCTGGCAGTTTTATATTTTTAAAAATTGGCTTAAAAAAAAATCTGAAGGTCTTGGCCAGGTGCCGTGGCTCATGCCTGTAATCCCAGCACTTTGAGAGGCCAGGAGTTCGAGACCAGTCTGGCCAACATGGTGAAACCCCATCTCTACTAAAAATCCAAAAATTAGCTGGTCATGGTGGCAGGCATCTGTAATCCCAGCTACTCAGGAGACTAAGGCCGGAGAATTGCCTGAACCCTGGAGGCGGAGGTTGCAGTGAGTCGAGATTATACCATTTCACTCCAGCCTGGGCAGAAAGCGAGACTCCAACTCATTAAAAAAAAAAAAAAAAAAAAATACTGAAGGTCTTTATTTCCAAATGACATTTGATGGAAGGTGAGTAGCAGCCGTCCCCTTGGGTGTGGGGGGACACTGGACTCTATTGGCTTCACTCTCCTATAACTTACTTTACCTACTTTGTTCTCTTGAACCATAGAACTTCTGTGCTGTTGTCTCCAGAGTAGGGTGATTGGGAGAGTTGCTAGATATGGTCTATAAAATTGACAAAAGATGAAAAAGAAGGAAGGCCCTGCCATGGGTGTAAAGAGCCTGTAAATCATGCTAAGGGTTTTCCTCTAGACATGGAGGGATCCACAGGGAGTTGTGTACACCAGGCCAGTGGCATACCCGGATGTCCTTTAGAATGTGACTCTGGTGGCCTCATGAAAGACAGGTGGGAGCAGGCAGTGACTGGAGTCTGTTGGAGGCCCGCGCAGTATTCATTGAATATTTAACATGGTGAGGCTGACAGGGAGAACGCAATGGAGAAGACAGTTCCCGTAACTACTGTCTTCAGATCCTTGTAGAAGGGCCTCAGAGCCTCTGGAATCCAGAGGATTGGATTCTACTCCTGAGCAGGTTGTACACATGTGAATTTCAATGGGGAGCATGGTAGGTTTAAGGGATAATGACATGTAGTGTTCCATATTTATTCTATCTCTCTGTCTATTAATTTATTGATGGTGAGGAGGGAGGAGGGAGGCAACAGATGGAGTTAGAAATGGACATGACCCTGCATTTGCTCTGCTAACTCCCCTTGGTTTAAGGCAACGTGGCTATTCCTCGGCCCTGCATGCCTGGCTGACCCAGGCTATCCTCACTGGTGGCTGGGGGCAGATGCATTCGTAATGGAAGAGGTGAACTCACTGTTGGGGGTTCGAGGGAGTGCGGGGACTCCCGCACTCCCTCGAACACAGTGTTTTCTTCTGTGGTAATAAGATTGTCAGGGCTCCTTCCTGGCCCGTGCCTTGCAGGCACCGATGCAGGCTGCCAGAATGGGAAGCTCACTCTTCTTAATTAGTCCTAATGCAGTCGAGGCTGTTTTCTTAGCCTGACCAAAGGGAATAGTAATTAATATGGTGGGAGAGACAGACGGAGAGTTCAAGGCCGGCATGTGTGCCCCCGACCCTGGGGTCACTGGGGAAGGGGAACCTGGAAGACAATAGCCTGGCTCCCGCAGGCCTGGACAAAGGCTGGCTCTAGTTCTCAAACCTCAGCTCACTGTGGCCTTCCCATTAACGAGAAATTCTGTCCTTTCACTCCTGGCAAAGGGACCCGGCTTAGTAGACCTCCCAAATAATATGTGTGTGTCTATGTTTGTGCATGCGTGTGTGTGTGTTTTAAGGGGTAATTTTTTCTCCCACTTAAATAAATTCACGAGGCCTGGGGGAGTACCTGTTTCTTTTCTTTTCTTTTCTTTTTTTTCCGAGAGAGTCTCGCTTTGTCGCCCAAGCGGGAGTGTAGTGGCACAATCTCAGCTCACTGCAACCTCCACCTCCCAGGTTCCAGTGATGCTCCTGCCTCAGCCTCCCAAGTAGCTGGGACTCCAGGCGTGCGCCACCATGCCCAGCTAATTTTTGTATTTTTTAGTAGAGATGGGGTTTCACCATATTGGCCAGGCTGGTCTTGAACTCCTGACTTCGTGATCCGCCCACCACGACCTCCCAAAGTGCCAGGATTACAGGCGTGAGCCACTTTGCCCAGTCAAGTACCTATCTTAATGCTAGTCAGTGGCTACTGTTGCTGCTGGTAGGGCTGGATTTGTACCACCAACATGCAGGGCACAGGACTCATTTCACCCCAGGTCTTGCATAGCATCCTGGAGCTAGGAGCTTGGAAATGAGCGTGGCTTTTTGCAAGCTGGAAAGAGGCTATCCGGGTGGGAGCAGGTAGCTGGTGCCCAGGTACTGCTGCCGTTAGCGAGCTGGGTGGCAGGCAGGCCAACAATACACAGTGAGGACAGAAGCCAGAGGCAGTGACAGCTCCACCTCCCAGCGAATCCCAACAGAGAGAGGGAATGAGAGCCCCATAATGATGGTGAATGGGATGCAAGCAACTGTCTCACTCATTATGGATGACCTTACCACTCACAAATGACAGGTAGACACAGAGCCCTGAATAAGTGACACTATATTGCATTTGCAGTGCCTCTTCCTTGTTTGGAGATGCTGATCTTTCCAGCAACAAAACTTAGTTCTTTTTAGGTTTTGCCCTCTACTTTCCTTTGGCTTGTTCTTCTTCTCTCTTTTGCTTTAATTAAATATTGCTGCCTAACTCAGGTCAGCAGCAATGTCACCAGCATCAGCCATGAATCATGGCCGAGCTGACATTTTAAAAATGGCATCGTCAGGGTAGCAAGCGCAGGCCAGACACCCAGGCACAATGACTGGACCCTGTAAATTACACTAAAAGTCTAATCAGAATAATCAACACGCTGACATCTTTATGCATGTGGGCAGAACTCAGGGAAGGAAAAGGTGCTGACTTGGATTGCTCCGAGATTTTGCTTACAGCAGATTCTGGCACTTTCTGAGGATGCAAACAGAATCTTCAAGGTATATCTTTTGAGTATCCGGTGACTGCTTTCCCCACATTTACATGCTGTGATTAAAAACAGATATAATGTGTATCTCTCAATAGCATGTTGGTTTATATGCAGCTCATGCAGCCGTCATATTTTTTTCCTGCAAACCTCCCACATACACATAGTTCTTGATCAGTGCACGTACACATGAATGGCTGTCTCTTTCTCTCTCTCTCTCTCACACACACACACACACACGCACACACACATGCAGACACACACCCTATGATTATAAATTTGAATACATTCTTGGGTACTCTGGCTACAGAACTGCATTCAAACTCTGTCATTATTACAATGGTTTTCATAATTCTGACCAGTTCTGTACTAATCCCCATGAATGTGATTTCCTGAGGCCAGACAGGATAGCCACCTTTTAGCCCAGGCCATTTATCACCTTTCTTGCTCTATTTTAGTTTTTGACCTTTTCTTTTTCTTTCTCAAACCTCCCCCTACCCCTGCCACCTCCTTTTTGTCTCTCTAGTTTGCAAACAAACAAACAAGCCCTCCTAAAGCTTTGTCCTCCCTGACTCCAAGGGGTGCTCTTGGCCGTATATAATGCAGAAAGAGCACCTCCCAGTGATTAATTGGCCCCACCAGGTCACAGGCACAGAGAGCCCATTTGTCACCAGTGAGCTCTGGCCATCACAACCAGGCTGTACAGGGCCGGAGCCCAAGGGTGAGTGCTATTGGTTGGCTGGAAGGAAGAAGGGGGACACAAAGGGAAGAAAAAGTGAAAAAAAGAGGATCACGGTTGATAGATAAGAAGCAGAAGCATTTTTTTTTTTTTTTTTATGGTAAGAAAGTAGACTTTGTTTTGCTTTCATGGGTTTCTCATGTATTGGGCACCTACTGTGTTCCAAGAGTGAACAAGATATCGTCCCTTAATCTGGTAGTGGTTTGATAGATTTGACCCATCTGATTTTTGCAATGCTCTCGAGAGAAGGATATGGCTGATATCTGTGTGCTAATTTTTCAGATGGATAAACAGTGCCAGGATCTCTGTGATTTGCCCATGGCCGGGTGATTATACCTCCTCCCCTAGAGCTTGTTTTGTTCCATCACACACGAGAGGGGTCCATCAGACTGACCCACCTGCCATCGCCTTGAGTCCTCCTGCAGTGCCCTGACTACAGAACAGCCATGAAACCCATTAACTCCTGGATATAAACACCTAGGCTCTGGTTTCACTTTTCGCTTTTTCGACACACCAGCCATAAGGCCTTGGACAAGTCACTTTAGCGCTTGGATCCTTAGTGTTTTCATCTATAAAATAGGTTGCATGCCCTTAGAATTGTGACGGTTATATGAGATTATAAAACCTGGGGTATTATGCTTGGCATAGATTAAGCAATTCATAAATTGATAGGTGTGTAAGGTACCTATGTATGTATTTCTGTAATCATTCTGTAAGGGCCGGGCTGTCTGGGCACCTGCAAGTGGCCCCAGCATCAGCACACATCCCAAGGCACAAGACTGGGGAGAGAGATAACTAAAGAGATAGATGTCTACAAAGTACTTCCCAGGAATATACTTCCCCAGCTTCTCCCTCTCCATCCTCCTGCTACAGTGGTTCCTACTGCCAAGCATTTGCTCAAGAAGAACTTGCTGATCATTCCATTGGAAAGCACTGTATCAGGTGCTATGCACTGGTCAGGGCAGAGAGGGCAGGAGGCGGGACAAGGGCAGTGACAGAAACACAGCAGAAGAGAGGGTGCGGACAGGCAGGACGCACTCCCGCGTCCGCACTCCCGCGTCCGCACTCCCGCTGCTGGTCTTTGGCCCAGTTATGAGACTCCCTCATGGACATGTCCTGCTTTAGAAAGCTCCAGATAAGTAAGTCCAGCCCAGTGAACAATTTCAGGAAAGGGAGATTTCTATAGAATAACGAACTCTTTTTGCTTTAAAAAAAAAAAAAAAAAAAAAAAAAGATGGTGAAAGATGGTGATTACTTTTAAGTCAGTAGTTCATACTAGTTCTGTTTTTTTTTTTTTTGAGACAGGGTGTCACTCTGTCTCCAAGACTCAAGTGCAGTGGTGCAATCATGGCTCACTGCAACCTCAACCTCCTGGACTACAGTGCTCTTCCCATCTCAGCCTCCCAAGTAGCTGAGACTGTAAGCATGCACCGCCATGCCCCGCTAATTTTTCATTTTTTATAGAGACGGTCTCGCTATGTTGCCCAGGCCAGTCTCAAACTCCTGGACTCAAGTGAACCTCCCACCTGGGCCTCCCAAAGTGCTGTGAACAAAACAATCAGTAGCCCAAATTGTTGAGCTGCTCTGCAAAGTTGCATATGCAGGAGGTGCAAGGAGGGCCACGTTCAAGCTACCAGAAGCCCCTGGAAGAGCAAAAGCTAGAAATGGCCTCTGTGTATCAGACACTTCCTCCTTATGAGGCACTGAGTTGGGCACCTTGCATGAGAGATGTCACTCAAGTTACACAGTGATGCCACAGAGTGTCATTACCTCTGTTTTACAAATGGGACAACTGAGTCGGGAAGCATGACTGGTGGGTGACTACTAATAAGTGGTCTGAAGCCTTTCTATTTGTTAGTATGCTTTTGGGGTGAAAGTAGTAAAAATCTGTTTCAAAGTGGCTTAAATAATATGAAACAGTTTTGTCTCACCAAACAACAAATGGAGTGGTAGCATGGGCTCTCAGATGGGCGGATTCAGTGGCTCATTGGTGTCATCAAGAAATTTTTCCATTTCTTCCAGATAATGCTCCTCTTGATATGTTAGCTGGCCCTTCCTTCAGGTCCCCTTTGAATGGTAATATTGGCACAGAAATTAACATCTCACAGAGACCCAATATGGTCCAGAGATACAAAGGTACAAAGGAAGCATCAATTTCTAGATCTCTCTCACCTTTTTTTTTTTTTTTTTTTTTTTTGAGATGGAGTCTCACTCTGTCTCCCAGGCTAGAGTGCAGTGGTGTGATCTCAGCTCACTGCAACCTCCACCTCCAGGTTCAAGCGATTCTCCTGCCTCAGCCCCCACAAGTAGCTGGGATTACAGGTGTGCACCACCACGCCTGGCTAATTTTTGTATTCTTTGTAGAGACAGGATTTTGCCATATTGGCCAGGCTGGTCTGGAACTCCTGACCTCAGGTGATCTACCTGCCTCGGCCTCCCAAGGTGCTGGGATTACAAGCATGAGCCACTGTGCCCAGCCAGTTTCTAAACCTCTTAACAGCAAACTTTTCCCCAGAATCCTTCAGCAGGCCTTCCTTCCATTGGGACATATGACCAGACCTAAATGTATCACTGACAAACGGAGGAGATCACAGTCTGCTCAGTATTACCAGCACCCAGTGTGGTGGACTGTGCAGGATAAGACTTGGGTAAGTCGAAAAAGGATGAAGGGGAACTGGAAGTTGAGGCAGTAGTTACCATTGTCAGCCACAGCCAAGACTACAACACTCTCTGATAGCAAAAGAGGAAATGTTAGTCTTCTAGCTATAAAACTATGTCTATCCAATACTCAGCAAAATTGAAGGAATTCTGATTTTTTTTCCCCTAACAGCTCTTGAATAACAAAGGGTGGTGTTATGGGATGAATTTTGTCCCACCCCAGCCCCTGCAAAAAATCCTATGTTGAAGTCCTAACCCTCAGTATCTCAGAATGGGACTGGATTTGGGGATAGAGTCTTTGAAGAGGTAATTAAGTTAAAATGGTGAGCCCTAATCCAGTGTGACTGGGATTCTTGTAAGAAAGAAGGGGAGATTAGGACTCAGAGGGAAGACCATTTGAAGCCACAATGAGAAGACAGCCAAGGAGAGAGGCCTCACGCAAAACCAACCCTGCCAACACCCAGATCTCGGATGTCTACCCTCCCAGAGCCTGGGAGGCTTCCTCACAGAGAAAATGAACAAAGTAGCCTTTGTTATGGAAACCCAAGCAAACTAACCCAGGAGGATTGTCTGTTTCACAGTTTCCTTCAAATCCACAATAGTCACTGGAGATTGGGAATGACAGAGATGGTAGAGGGAGTTGGGAGGATGACTGCACATTATCCAGAGGAAGGAATACAGCAAAGAGGCAGAGGAAGGAGGGCACATGAGTATTGGAGAGGAAATGTGAATGCCTTTGGAAATCTGGCCCATTGGGCTTTAAATCTGGACATAAATCTGGATGCCAGGAAGTCATGAGGCCACTGACCGCTGGGAAGTTGGAAGGAAAAGTTGCTTTGGGCAGAAAAATGACTTTGATTTGGGAAAAATTCTTTTTATTCTCTGTTAACTATGAAATCAATAATTTATGTGTTTTCTGTGTGCCAGTCACTGTGCTTGGGCTGTGAAATGGATAGTCGGGGCGGTCCCTGACTTCAGGGAATTGGTATTTACTAAGAGAATAAGTTTAGCATGAGTGGTGGGAGGAAGGTTAGTTTCAGACATTTGATTGCCAACCTCCAAAGCTCTGTTGTCGGGAAGTTTAGGATGTGCTGGAGCCATTGATTTGTAAAGACAAATGATCCCATCCAAGGGTTGAGCAGAGGAAAGTATCTGCAGAGGTGGCCTCCCAAATAGAAAAAAAAAAATGTTCTGAAAACATCCTGTTTGATTTCCACGAATTATCTTCTTGGGCTTCTTAAATGGGAGAAGAAAAGAAAAAGATGCTTAGATTTAAGTAAAAATAGGTAGAAAGTAAGAACATCCAGAAGATAAACTATGCTGCCTGTTTGCCCCTGAAGCGTGGTAGAGGAAATGTACCGTTCTGATGAGGAAGCTCCAAGCAGGTGCCAAGTCTTATTGCATGTTGTGATTTGTCCTGGAATCTTATAGGCCTTACCAGGAAACATTAGGAGGTTGCTCAGATGGAGGAATCTAGATGGGTTTCATGCAGGCTTTTCTGAAGTTCTATGAAATCTAGGGCTTTATTCCCTCATTATAGGTCAAGATAGGGCTTTGCCTCAAGTTTTGCCCTGAGCATGTGTGCTCCTGAAGAAAGAACCAGATCCTTCCATCCTCACCCAGACAGAAGCCCTGGAGAGATGAAACTAGGGTGGCCCATCCATCAACAAACCTAGGTTCCGCCACAAGTGCAGGTTCTGTATCAGTCAAATGATACAGGAAGGTGATGCAGATCCACAGAGATGACTATTTAGGTTCTCCTGCCTAGAATTTCTTGTCTTTTTCTCTGTTGATATTTACTGGCATAAAATGTTGTACATTTTGTACATTTATCACTATGGCATGGATGTTTCAAGGATGACTGTAAATGAAATATGGATGTGTCCTAAAGATATTTATGTAATTTAGCAAAATTATTTTGCAAATTCATTCAAAAGAATCTGCTCAGTTCACATCTTGCTAGCATCACAAAACATTTCACAAATCACACCTTAATGTGGGAACAAGTACACATTACTTCAACATACCAAATATGTGAATGCACAAATAGTGTTTAAAATATTTTATACAATACATTGTGATCACTCTGTTAAAATACCAGTTTCTAGAGAAAATTGATTCACGACAAATATCTAATCACAGTACCCCGTGAAAGCTGCATTTTTTCAGTATCATTTAATGTTTCAAGCCAAGAGATTTGGATGGTTGTCTCATTTTGTTTTCCTTTTTTTTTTTTTCCCATTCATTTGCTGAACAATCATCTTCTGAAACATCCCACTTCTGCCGTGGTATCAACTGACACGTTACCAAAAAGATGTAAATGATTTAATTGAATTAGTTTAATTAGGTAAATTAACAGTTAAGCATATCACACACAAGCTTGTTCTGTTTCTACCACGTTATGGAGATAATTTAGTACAGAAGGAGAATGGGCATGACCAAAATTCCAATGAAATGAGCCAGACTAGCTGGCAGAGGGGGAAAAAACACAAAGATAACAGTTGCTGGAATTAAATCTGGGTAAATAATTTATGTGCTGGATTCATTATGTAATTTGAGTCGTAGACAACCAGTTGATAGTCAATGAACGTGCAAAATCATTGCTACTGAGTGGAAGCGTGAAGATGACCGAAGTGTTTCTGACCTTTCCCGAAACATATTCCCGGGAAAATTCCAGCGGTCCTTGGTAATTTAGGCAAACTGAGGCAATGCCAGCCAGCTTGGTTAATCAAAAATCTGAATTAAAACAAAAAAAAAACAAATGAACTGTGGTTTGATGGCCTTCAAGTATATGCCATGCCATTAAATCAAACAAAGCAGGGGTATTCAATCTCGGCAATATGGGCATTGTTTGGGAGGACTGGCATTGGAGGGAGTTTCTAGAGCATTGCAGGATGCTTAGCAGCATCCCTGGCATCTACCCGATAATGCCAGTGACACCGCCTTCCCTGCGGTGGTGATAATCCAGATGTCTCAAGACACTGCCAGATGTCCCCTGGGTGGGGGTGTCAAAATAACCCTGGTTCAGAACCACTGAGATAAAACCATTGAATACTATCTAATATGAATTGTGAGGAATTCAGCTTTGGTAAATTATTCACAGTGAGTTGTAACATTCATAGCACTTACATAGAATCTTATATAAAATTTGAAAATATTTATTGCCTCAAGTATTTGAAACATTTCCTGCTTGGGCATAGTGGCTCATGCCTGTAATGTCAGCACTTTAGGAGGTTGAGGCAGGCAGATGGCTTGAGCCCAGGAGTTTGAAACAAGCCTAGACAACATAGCGAAGCCCTGTCCCTATATACAGTACAAAAAATTAGCCAGGAGTGCCTTTAGTCCCAGGTACTTGGGAGACTGAGGTAGGAGGATTACTTGAGCTCGGGAGGTTGAGACTTCAGTGAGCTGTGATCATGCCTCTGGACTGCAGCCTGGGTAGAGACCCTGTCTCCAGAAAAAAAAAAAAAAAAAAAAAATTTATATATGTCTGTTAATTCTCATTCATTCATTTGGCAAGAAGCAGGTATTAACCACTAAGCACACAGTATCGTTGGATTCAAAAAGTATCAACAACCTCACGGACAAGGAGTTCCAAGCAGACTTGTGAATGAGGAAATCACATAGCCAAAGCTGAGCACAGAGGGGCACACCTATGATCCCAGTTATTTGGGAGGCTGAGGCAGGTGGGAGGATGGCTTGAGCTCAGCAGTTCAAGTCCAGCTTGGGCAACATAGCGAGACCCCATCTCAAAAAAAAAAAAATCATATGGCATATAGTAAATGCTGGCAGAGGTGGGAAGACCGAGGGAACCACATTTTTAAGAGAGCCCCAGCCTTAGGTAAATAGCTTTTAGTTCTGTGTGGCAGCAGGGGTGACCACCAAGGCATCAAAGCCTGAGCTGAGACGTTCACTGATCTAGTGGCAATGAGAGAAATTGGGAGGCTTTAAGCAAAGGAATGTTACATACAGTCAGTGTTGACTTCTGGAAATAGCAAAGGTTTTAAAGTCATACTCACATGAGTTAAATACTGATGTTGTCACTTGCCAAGTGAGGCAAATTGTAGATTTCTGAGCCTCATGTCCATATCAATAAATAATACCTACCTCACTGCACATGGTGAGTGAGACAGTGTCCATGGAGCATTTAGCATACTATCTGCCCCATAAAAGTCACTCAATAATTATCAGTGCTGCTTTCCTTCACTAGCCGGTCTGTCCCACTCAACAGCTTGCTCGTACAGAACACAATGGAAAGCCTATGTTTCCAAGGTTTGCACTCCCCAACATCTGGGTTGTGTTGTCAAACGTCACTGAAGTTGTCCAAAACCTTGCCACTGGATTTTGTTTACTCTAGAGCTGAGCGT
This sequence comes from Colobus angolensis palliatus, assembly GCF_000951035.1. Taxonomy (NCBI): domain Eukaryota; kingdom Metazoa; phylum Chordata; class Mammalia; order Primates; family Cercopithecidae; genus Colobus; species Colobus angolensis. The sequence continues at coordinate 2,604,029 of NW_012112697.1, forward strand.
TTAAATCCCTTAAATTGGTAACGTCAGTTTGACGTCCATGTTAATCTTCCACAAGATTTCAGGATCTAGAATCTGGAGGTGGCTTTCTCTGCCACATACCCAGGTTTGGAGCCAAATGTGGTCATTACCACAGAAATCAGGGAGGACGTGGAAAAGTACCCTTTGGAAGAAGTGATTTTTTTTATGTACAAAGGAATGTAAATGTTTTGCCAAGCAAGTTTCTGGCAACAGTGCCTCCAATGCCGGTATTTTCGTGCTGTAAGGAAGCAGCGACAACCAAACAGAGGAAATGGGAGACCTGTTTTACATTTGGAAATACCAACAAAGCCACATTCCCACCCCTTCTGCAAATGTATCACTAACGTACACAATGCTTTGTATATATAATGGAATGAAGGGCTAAGCTGTTTTCTGTGGGATTCTGACATGTCTCTTTCTTTTTCTCACACACACTCTGCAGTGATACATCTATAAATGAAGGGGACATTTCCAAGAACACATTTCATTGTCAGAAATATATACACACCATGTAGAACAAACACAGCCTGAACAAAGATGTCCTGTTCCCCCAACCACTCCTTCCCTGGGTACCCACTTCTCATCCTTTCCCGTGACAGTGGGACTTCCCATTCCAGGTAATTGGTCCAGGTAGCTTCTGGGAGTTGAGTCTGTAGGGTGGCTGCCCTGAAGTCACTCAACAGCAGTCCTGGTACCACCGTCTACCAGCTGCAACTGATGAGGAAATCGGACTCTTCCTTAATCCCTTTCACGCCCTGGGGTTTATTCTCAGAAGTTGATCTAACTTGTGGATGTAATGGCTATAATAATGTGCAAGTTCAGATTAACCCAAAAGGGAAATGGCGAATTCCCTGTGGCCTCTGTCCATCTTTTAGGATTTAGAAGGTTCTAGAAGGAATGGTCAGCTGCTGTGATTTATAGCTCCATCCCATGACCTACTGTCTTTCCTTGCATCCCACAGCCTTTTCTTTTTTTTTTTTTTTTTTTTTTTTTTTTTTTTTTTTTTTTTTTTTTTTTTTTTTTTTTTTTTTTATTTTTAGTAGAGACAGGGTTTCACCATGTTAGCCAGGATGGTCTCCGTCTCCTGACCTCGTGATCCACCTGCCTTGTCCTCCAAAAGTACTGGGATTACAGGCGTGAGCCACCACACCTCTTTTTCCTTTTTAAAAAATTATTTTGAAATTATTTTAGACAACAAAGGTGGCAAACATTTTTCAGAGAGTTTCTGCGTATTCCTCACCCAACTTCCCCAATGGTAACAATCCTAGATAACTGTGGTGCAACTATCAAAATTAAGAAATCAGCTGGGCATTGTGGTGCATGCTTGTAATCTCAGGTACTCAGGAGGCTGAGGCAGGAGGATCACTTGAGACAAGGAGTTTGAAGACAAACTGGGCAACATAGCAAGACCCTGTCTCCAAAAAAAAAAGAAAAAAAGAAATTGCTTTTCTTAATTAATGGGCACAATACTAATACCAAGTACAGATTGTATTTGGATTTCACCAGTGTTTTCACTCACCCCCTATTTCTTGGATCCTATCCACAATCCTAAATGCAGGACAGCTCTTAGCTGTGCTTCCTTCCTCTCCCTTAATCTATGACAGGCTCTCGGTCTTCCCTTGTTTTTCATACCTGGACACTTTTGAAAAGTATTGTTCCATGGCTGGATAGAATGTGTCTGAAGCGTCTCATGATTTGATTGAAGACATGCTTGTGTTTTGGGCAGGAATACCAGAGGTGACATGCCCTTCTCAGGGTGTTACATGGGGGGTGCGTGATGTCAGTGTGGCTTATAACTGATAGTCGCTTTGGTAAGGTGGTGTCTGCCAGTTTTGCATGCCGTAAAGTTACTGCTTTTCCCTTTGTAACTGTTATGTATGTTTTGGGAGATACGTTGAGATGATGATAATATCCTACTTCCCAAACTTTCGTCTGCTACATTGAGTACCCTTGGCAGCACTGGTCTTGCCTACGACATTTATGATGGTGGTATCCTCACAGGGACTTTTCCATGTTCTCCCTAAAGTTAAGAAATAAATTTTCTTAATGAATGAGCCCAATACTGGTTTTCTAGTCCTCTCATTCCATCTATGTTTATTCATCAGCCTCCCACAACCTTTGGGCTGACTGTACACAACATTTTTATTTTCACCTTGTAGAATTTCTCCTAATCTCCCACCGTGGTCCCTATAAAGGATTCTGTAAATATTTTCAGAAGTGGAAAAGAAGAGGAGAAAAGCAAAGTAATAAAAGTGCCTACAGTGATCCCAATCTACGCTCACCGTGTGACTTTGAACAAGTCACTGTCCTGCGAGCTTCTGTTTTCTCTTCTTTTCTTTTTTTTTTTTTTTTTTTTTGAGACAGATGCGTGCTCTTGTTGCCCGGGCTAGGGTGCAATGGCACGATCTCTCAGTTCACTGCAACCTCCACCTCCCAGGTTCAAGCAATTTTCCTGCCTTAGCCTCCTGAGTAGCTGGGATTACAGGTGCCCATCACCTCGCACAACTAATTTTTGTATTTTTAGTGGAGATCGAGTTTCACCATGTCGGCCAGGCTGGTCTTGAACTCCTGACCTCAGGTGATCCACCCACCTTGGCCTCCCAAAGTGCTGGGATTACAGGCATGAGCCACCGTGCCCAACCCCATTTTCTCTTCTGAAAACGCCATCTCTAAGCCCCTTTCAGCTCTAAAATGCTGTGATCCTATGACAGGCAGCTGGGTTGTGATGGAATCTGCAGCTGGCGTCACCAAACCGCCCAACAGTGAGATGAACGAACATGGGGCGGCGACAGGACAGACAGGGGAATTCAGGAAGGGGAGGAAATGGTCTATGAATCTTTTACAAGCACTAGGGATACTGACATTAATAATACTTTCCACACGGAGAAATACGTTGGAGGGAATGCTAAGGTTTGAGGAGGAAGCAGCTCCATTTGGGATGAGGTCTTTTATCTTTGCCTGGCCCTTGAAACATACGAATCAGCCCTTTTCTCCCCAGATTGAAGAATCCATAGTGTGCGTTTCCAACATCTGTTTCATTACTTTGAATCAGGCTTAATACCCATTTAAGGCTTAATGATTGCAGAATTATACTGGATGTAAATATAGTTTTTAACAGTGTGGCTTAAAAGCTGAAGTTTCACTTTTATCCTCTTTATAAAGCTCACAAAACATGCAGACCTCAGACTAAAAATTTTCTTAATGTCTTATAAGCCAAGTCTGTTTCTTCTGGTTCGCAGCTCAGAGCCAATTTCTATTGATATTTTAAATATACAATTAGAAATTACTGATTATTTTGCCTATCTTGCTAGCTGATTTTAGAACATCAGTCATTATTTTAAAAAAAACTGAGGCCGGGCGCGGTGGCTCAAGCCTGTAATCCCAGCACTTTGGGAGGCCGAGACGGGCGGATCACGAGGTCAGGAGATCGAGACCATCCTGGCTAACGTGGTGAAACCCCGTCTCTACTAAAAGAAAAATACAAAAAACTAGCCGGGCGAGGTGGCGGGCGCCTGTAGTCCCAGCTACTCGGGAGGCTGAGGCAGGAGAATGGCGTAAACCCGGGAGGCAGAGCTTGCAGTGAGCTGAGATCCGGCCACTGCACTCCAGCCTGGGCCACAGAGCTAGACTCCGTCTCAAAAAAAAAAAAAAAAAAAAAAAGCTGAGAGAGAAACATTTGGAACTAAAAAGGGGAGGGAAGTTTGGCTCCCAGGGGTGAACTGTGAGTGCTGGACTGGCCTGAACACCCAGGAGTTGATCATGGATAGCGGTCTTTGTCAAAGACAGACAAGAATCCAGAGATGAGGAAAATTAAAATTTGTCCCCAGCTGGGGTTATTTAAGCCAGTTCTTGTGAAACTCCTTTCCTAGCTAGTCTGTTCTCACATCTGCTGGCTAATAGAGGAATGTACTGGTTTGGGATCCAGCCTCTGGTTTTGTTTTGTTTTGTTTGAGACGGGATCTCACTCTGTCACCCAGGCTAAAGTGCGGTGGCACAGTCACAGCTCACTGCAGCCTCGACCTCCCAGGCTCAAGTTCTTCCCACCTCAGCCTCCTAAGCAGCTGGGACCACAGGCACGTGCCCCCATGCCTAGTGGATCTTTTTAAATTTTTGTAGAGATGGGTGTCTCCCTATGTTGCCCAGGCTGGTCTCAAACTTCTGGGCTCAAGCACTTCTCTCATCTTGGCCTCCCACTTCCCCCAGTGGGATCCTACCTCTTAATGACCCTTTTTAAATAGAGAACTTTTGAAATATCACTGTCATAAAACTGCTTTGGTTAATATAAGTTGGAGAATCACAGGGAAAGTGAGGGTAGGAGAACGAGTGGCCAGTTTGTCACAACTTGTAGTGAAGATTGTGTTATTGATTAAACTGTGAGTTTGGTTCTTTACAGACAGGTACGTCCATCTCTCAGTGACTGCTGTACTGTGAATTCCATATATAGTGCCTGGCACATAGTAGGTAATCAATAATCCGTGATGCATCAATAAATGGTTAAAGGTAGAAATTATCTCTGTGTGGGTTAGACCCTGAATTATGGTCCCTTTCATTTACCTTTCAGATAATGGTTGGAGCTAGAGGTAACCTAAAAGGAGTATCTACACTCGAAGGTCTATGCCTTAAATTCATATACTGCATTGTAACAATATTTTTTCATAATGTGTTTCTTGGAAGGTTAGTAGATACTATTCAGTAACGGAGTCCTGTGGTCAAAGTGTGAACTCCGAAAGGTTAAACAGTTTTTTGTTTACTTTTGTTTTTAACTGCAGGACTTGTCAGGGCCTTTGATCATTTGCATGGCCGTTGGGATTTACTGAGGGAGGCATAAGCACTTTGAATATTGATTCTTTGTTTTCTTAAAGTATCCTTCATTCTAATAATCCAATGATCACAATTTGAGAAACATTGTTTATAATATGCAGATCATTTTTACTTGGGTAAGTCATCCTAGAACATTTGGTTTCTCCAGTCTTTGACCTTGAACTCATTACATACGTGTAGAAAAATTTCCAAATCAAATGCATAATGTGAACAATGCCCCTAGGTACACAAATACTTGTTCAGTGGATGGATAGATGATGGATGGTTTAGTGACTATATCAGAGTAACATTGTTAGATAAATGACATCATCAGCACCACGATCTGGAGAGTTCTTGAGATTTCTCCAAAACCACAGTGTTCTCACTTTGATTGCCTCTCTCCTCTACTCCAGCCCCCAGCATAGAGCTACTCATTACCTTTTGCTGATTGCAGGAGCTTCTAAGTGCTGTTTTCACATCTGGTCTAACGGCCCTCAAATCTGTCCACACCCAGACCTGCTATATCTCGGGGTCATTTACATGGCAGTCTTTCCACAGGGTGCCCAGAGCCCTCTCCAACACAATCCCATCTCGTTCTTCCAGCCTCATCCTCCTTCACTCCCTTATGTACAGGTCACATTTCACCCAAACCAACCTCCCCTCTGTTTCCCAAGTTTCCTTTGAACTTTCTCACTCCTGTGCTGTTCTTTGCTCTGTTTTCTGTCTCGAATGCCTGGGGAATCCCACGTCATTGATGGCAAGGGCCTCTTGAACTATTACCTATTTTTTCACTTTCGTTCTAAACCATCTTCTTCATAAGAATGTCTCTAGTCCTGCTATTTTCTGAATCTCTGTGGCCTTCTCTGATATCACTCATAATCGCCAGTAATCCATCTGTTTGCCCCGTTTCCACCTTCCTGACCAACACGTACACTGTATTGTGAACTCCTGCAAGGCAGCATTCTCTACTTTTTTCCCAGTACTTTGCACACAGTGGGCCCTCAGCTAATAGTTGGTGAGCTGAGCAGTCCTGTTAAGATCCATAAATGCATCCGTATTATTGCTCTTCAATAGCATAGCACAGAGAGACAGACATAGATCTTGCCGTAAGAAAACACGTTGCAAATAAGAAAGCCCAATTATCTTCTAGAATTTGGAAGAGTCAAATGTACTAATAGGCTACGATGTTGCAGAAGTTCATTTTAAGTCTGTTGTTCCGAACCTGGGTGAAATACTTCTCTAGAAACAGCATCACACGTGGTGGTTGTGTCTCCCACCAGCCCACAAAAGCCTATTTAACTTGTAATGTGTCTAAAGTCCGATACTAATAGCAGCCCCAGGGGTTCATCGGCCTCTTCTCTCAGGCCATCGGCAGTCTTAACACTACAGACCTTGCCCTGAGGCAAAGTACGAGGCCGGGATGGAAGAGGATAAGGTGGATGATAGGGGGAAAGGAAGGGGAGGGGAGGGAGTCGTCTACTGTAAGTAAGAATGAGGTAAGCACAAATAACATGGCCATGACAAACTGAGCAAGGGAGTCCGTCCAGTCTGCCATGGCAATTCAGGTGGAATGGGTACAGTGCACTAGTGCAGGGACTTCAGGGGACAAACACATTCTCTGACATTTACTTGTTTTTTTTTTGAAACAGTCTCTCACTCTGTTGCCAGTGTGGAGTGCAGTGGCGTGATCATGACTCACTGTAGCCTTGACCTCCCAGGCTCAGATGATCCTCCCTTCTTAGCCTCCTGAAGTAGCTGGGACTATGGGTGTGCGCCACTGTGCCTGGCTAATTTTTGCATTTTTTGTAGAGACTGGGTTTTGTCATGTTACCCAGGCTGATCTCAAACTCCTGGGCTCAAGTGATCCACCTGCCTTGCTCTCCCAAGTGCTGGGATTATAGACATGAGCCACAGATCCTGGCTGATATTTATTTTTATTGGAACATCTTTGGAAGACTACCTATCTATGCCTCTCTTAGAGGTTTTTAATTGCTCTTCCTTAAGTTTTAGCCCCAGTAGAAACTAAATACATCAACAAAGAAACCAAGAAAGATTATTTCAACCCATGGAGGCGCCTGCTATCATGTAGACTGGAGATCACAAACTCAAATGTCTAAGGGGGCAGGCAGGCCATGAAAATTCATGAAACAGGACAGGAGTATGGATGCTGAGCGTGGTGGTAACCTGCAGGGTACATGTCGCATATAAAGGACCAGCTTGAACTAAGCTTCAGTCACATGTGCACCCAGGGTTCAAAATATTCCATGTTTTCAAGAGAAGCCATCGATCTTAATTTTTATGTACTGTCTCCTAAATTTTATATGCTGATAGTTGAATTTAAAATTTTAAAACAAGGTAGACTGACACACACACCCCAAACCCCTCACAGGCATACAGATACACTTTTGGATCCTACCCATGACATCTTTGCTGTATATGGTCATATTTCACTTAATGTGGTCCTGAAAAAAAAATAAAGAAGTATAAATGGAATTTTTGTGGAGAGAATCATATATTCCCATTTGATGGCCATTAAAATTTCAGAAAGGTATTCCCACAGATAAAGATTTTTTGTTCAACAACACTCTTGAAAAATCATACTTCAGGGAATAGTTTACGTACGTATTTCAAAGGGCAGGTGCCAATTTCTGATGAAATTTTAACAATAATGCACCAATCTCCTATTAAATTTAATTGCCAACCTCTTTAAATCCCACTGTACAAGAAGTCAAAAAATTGAGGACAGTTTTGGCCAAGGACTGAGATTCTAAAGACGGAAATTCACATCAGCGTTTCTGAAGTCAACTCTAGCATGTGGTTATGCCTAGTTTCTTCGGATTCTCTATTACAGGGCCCTGTCTTTAAAATTCCAGCAGCATGAAAGTTGTCCAGTTGGTGGCCATCCGTGACATATTCAGAAGTGCTCAATGCCAGCGGCAGCTCTAGGAGAGCAACCCACATCCATCTTATGTATCAGAGCTCTGTGCTATGTCGGTGGGATGACAACTGGATATTTACAGCCTGGCATTTTGATTATTCGATGCTGAGCTGTAGTTCTGCGCCTGCCACTGGGAACCTGGGCAAGTTACTTCGAGTCTGTGTGCTTTAGTTTCCCATCACCCATGGGTTGTTCTGGGAAGGAGATGGAATCGTACTTGTGTGTGTAGCACGCACGTTTTATACTCGGTAGACAGTAAACACTGTGATTCTTCGTTCTTAGGAATACCATTAGTATCATCAGAGGATGCAGCCTCTCTTGTTGGGTCCTTCCTCCATCTACTGGATATTATCCTTTCAGATTACACTGGTCCAGCAGCAGGAGATGGGACAGCACTCATCTGGGCTGTGGCTACAAACTGAAGACATTTTTTTTAAATTGTAGGTACATAGTAGGTATATATATTTTTGGGGGGTACATAAGATACTTTTCTACAGGCATACAATGCATAATAACCACATCAGGGTAAATGGGGTACCCATCATCTCATGCATTTGGCCTTTCTTTGTATTACAAACAATTCAGCCATACTCTTGTAGTTTTGTTTGCTTTGTTTTGTTTTGTTCTGAGACAGAGTCTCTCTCTGTTGCCCAGGCTGGAGTGCAATGGCACGATCTCGGCTCACTGTGGCCTCTGCCTCCTGGGTTCAAGCGATTCTCCTGCCTCAGCCTTCCGAGTAGCTGGCATTACAGACAGCTGCTACCATGTCCAGCTAATTTTTGTATTTTTAGTAGAGATGGGATTTCACCATGTTGGTCAGCCTGGTCTCAAACTCCTGACCTCAAGTGATCCACCCACCTGGGCCTCCTGAAGTACTCAGATTACAGGTGTGAGTCACCATGCTGGCCTCTTGCAGTTATTTTTAAATGTACAATAAATTATTGTTGACTTTAGTCACCTTACGGTGCTGTCAAACACTAGATCTTATTTATTCTATCTAACTACCTTTTTGTAGCCATTAACCATCCCTACTTCCCACCTGCCCACCCTTCCCAGCCTCTGGTAACCATCATCCTACTCTCTTTCTCTCTCTGTCTCCATGAGTTCAATTGTTCATTTTCAGCTCCCACATGTGAAGTTTGTCTGTTCCTGGCTTATTTCACTTAACATAATGTCCTCCAGTTCCATCTATGTTGTTGCAAATTATAGGATCTCATTCTTTTTATGGTTAAATTTTGTAGCCATTAACCATCCCCACTTCCCACCTGCCCACCCCCCAGCCCACTACCCTTCCCAGCCTCTGGTAACCATCATCCTACTCTCTTTCTCTCTCTGTCTCCATGAGTTCAATTGCTGTTCATTTTTAGCTCCCACAAGTAGGTGAGAACATGTGAAGTTTGTCTTTCTGTTCCTGGTTTATTTTGCTTAACATAATGTCCTCCAGTTCCATCTATGTTGTTGCAAATTATAGGATCTCATTCTTTTTATGATTGAATAGTACTCCAGTGTGTCATGTACCACATTTTCTTTATCCATTCATCATGGACCCTTAGGTCACTTCCAAATCTTGGCTGTTGAGAACAGTGCTGCAATAAACACGAAAGTGCAGGTATTTCTTTGATACACTGATTTCTCTTCTTTGGGGATTATACCCAGCAGTGGGATTGCTGGATCATATGGTAACTCTATTTTTAGTGTTTTGAGGAACCTCCAAACTGTTCTCGATAGTGGTTGTGATAATTTACATTCCCACCAGTAGTATACGATGCTTCCCTTCTCTCTACATCCTTGTCAGCATTTGTTACTGCCTGTCTTTTGAATAAAAGCCATTATAACTGGGCCACGAAGACAGTTCTTAAAACGAGAGGTGCAAGCATGTTCCAGGAGTCAAGATTTTTTACCATGTATCTGAGGCATGGCTGTCCCCAGACCAAATGAAATCATTTTTTTCTTGTCTGTGGCCATATCCAGGGTGGATGACTCAGCCAGGATATGTCTTCTCCTTGCTGAGATATATCACTGGGGTCTCCAGGGAACCCTAAGGTTTTAAAGGTCAGGACATGTCCTGCTGGCTTACTGCCTGCAATGCTGTATCTTGGCACTATAAACCAAAAGGTGTTAATAGTTGGCTTGGTAGCAAGTAGGCTGTTCATTTGGGTGAATGCTCATGTAGCAGATAAGTTAACACTTCTACTTTACTGTGGCTGGCCTTGACCAAATGCATGAATCCCCGTATTGAATGCAGAGAAAGACATGTTTAACAGTGGGAGTCCCTTGCACAAGGCCATCCTGAAATGAATGGTGAGAAAGCCAGCTTTTTTGGGGGGGTGGTGGGGTAATCTCTGGTGTTGATGTCTATAAAGTTGGAGCAGGTCTGGCAGATGAGGACAACTTTGGTTGCCTCGCCAGAATGGGAGAGGACCACAACACCTGAGTCCCATGGAAGGCCATGCCTGTCTCCTGTCTGAGCAGGGGCTCGGACCCCGGCACACAGCAGCATCTGGCCAATGACCCAACCCTCTGGGCCACTCCCTGGAAATGTCCAGGCCACCGCTGTCCTGACTTCAAGCCTGGAGGGCCCCAAGTTCGGCTAGCTGGGAACTGCATTTCCAAAGCCCCACTCTGCTCATGTTCCTCTCATTCCCAAAGGAGTAAGTATTCCCAGGTCAGAGGGTTCCAGACAATTGACACATATGGAACCACAGCACTTCCAGCTGTTGGGATCCCGAGTTGCCTTTATTTCTTGGCTGGACTGCCCTGGGGATGAAAAGGAAGGACAGATGTGTCAATGAGGAACCAGTAGCAGCTGCATCTGCTGCTGGTTACAGTTATTGGCCTTCCAAATCCCTTTTTATGTCACCCCATTGGCTTGAGACCTCAAGACCTTGTCAGGGACTCTGGCTTGTCCGAGTGGATTTCTTCTGCCCAAGTTCACCCTCTCTAGTCGATTCTGCGCCAAGATCATTTCCTCCACACGTCTATTTTTATGGTGGATACAACAATAGACTTTTCTTTCTCCTGTGTCCACTCTGATATCATTTAATGCAGAAATGCCTATTGGGAGGTCAGAATGAACAACCATCTGTTTAGGTCCCAGGCCAAATCCCTCCACCCAAGCAAAAAAAAAAAAAAAAAAAAAAAGAAAAAAAACAAAAAAAAAAAAAAAAAAAAAAAGACTCACAGGCATCTACAATCAGATCTGCCTCCTCACCCACCCCCATCCACTCCTGCAGCTCACCCCTTTTCACTCCCGTCCTTCTTGGCCTCCCCAGGGGTCCAAGTCTCCTGTTTCCATCACAAGAGAAGGTGGGCACACTTCCCCCAATTGCTGTTTGCTTTTCCCAGCCTGTGGGAATCAGAGGTTGGGGTAGGAATTGATAAAAGCCAGCATTTTGCCATAAAAGGAATCTAAGAGGGCAATGGAAGGCCATTCACATGATTCCCCAGGCTGTCTGTCTTTGAAAAGGAAGATCTGGCCAAACCTACAGAACTTGCTGCCTCTGGAGTTTACTCTCTGTTTCACTCTGTGCTGCACATCCTTGTGTATGAATTAAAGATTAAAGTCAACTTAACCTGCATTTTGCTATATCTCTATATGCAGGAGAGGAAGGGAGGGAGCAAGTGTTCAGTGTGATCTCCTGGTTCTAACACCAGACTAGGAGATGGGAGACTAAAGGTGGAAGGGTCCATGGTCTTTTCCTGACCCTGCCACTCCCTCACGCTGTGGTCTCTTGCAAGTCATTGACCTGGACTGTACCTCCATTTCTTGAACCATGGAATGAGCACAGTGACACCTTCTTGGACTACTGATGTGTCCTCTACCAAGCTGTGTGGGTCTCAGAGCATTGATGACATCATACCACAGGCCATGGAACACAGGACCCAAGGGTTTCCACCCAGTGGAAAACCAGCATTCGGGCCCCTCCCTCATTTTCCAGTGCAATCGGTTTTGGATTGTACACAGCTGAACTGTCATTCCAGCTGCTTTTAGTCACAAAGCATAGCAGCCACATTTACGGTCCCTTAGAACAAGGCTTCTAACCTCTGCACGACTGACATTTGAGGCTGGATCGTTCTCCTTGGTGGTTGGAGGTAGGGAGGTCCTGTGCACTACAGGATGTTTAGCAGCATCCTTGGCCTCTACCTACTGAATATCTCTAGCACTCCCAAGTTGTAACAACCAAAAATATATTTAAACATTGCCACATACGCCCTGCAGGACAAAATCACCCTTTCTGCCGAGAACTGCTGCTACAGAATCAGCCATCCTTGGAGGAGGGCATCACCAAAACACTGACTCAATTAATTGTTACTCTAAGGAACTGAAACATGAATGCATAGGCTAATTTGGTGCCATACTTAGAAACGGGAATGTCGCCAGATAGTATAAACCAGCCCCAGCCAAAGCTCAAGATGATAAGACTGCAAAAAGAAAATACATTCCCAAGTCCTTCTCTCTGTTCTTTTGCAGACATCTTCATGCCACTAATATCCCATTAGTGCAAATCACAGATCATTGACCTGAAATAGACCATCCTTCGGCCCTAAAATTGTAGTAACACCTTCTGAGCACTCGAGAGTGTTCCAGGTACAGTCAGGATTTGGGCAGGAGAGTATTTTACAGATGCACATGGGTTAGGTGTGCCTATTTGGCTCTGAATCTGTAGCTAAGTATCTACGTAACAAATGTTAAACAGAATTTATCGCATTCCATATGAATTGTTGAGCCTGGAGCAGCTACATGAAGTTATCCGTATCTGCCAAAATGGGTATGTCTTTAGGATGAGACTTATTAAGTGTCAAATAGAAAAAAGGCAGAAGCAGGCCCTAAAGGTGGACACTGTGATCATCTGAAGTTGTCTTCAGAAAGGTACCCATTGGTCCTGCCTCAACTATAACTCTGTGATAGCTCCTGGGGCTGTAGAAGCTCCAAGGAAGGACTTTGCAGGTGGATGTAGTGATGCCTCCATCATTTACAAAGGATAGGAAAACCTACATGGTCAATAAGTTCTACGTCCACAACCAGAAATGCTTTAGAAATGTGTCAGCACAGAAGGAAACAGCTCCTGGTGCCAACATGGGGGTGCCTGTGAAATGGAGGAATTAGTTCGGGGCGTTCTTTGTAGCTGAAGCACAGGCATCTGATGGGGCATCCTGAGGCCGGCTTCCCAGTCCAGATGTTTTTGCTCTGCTCCCTCCTCCTAGAGACAATGGAATGTGTGTTCCCTCTACCCCTCCCCTTGGCGTGTGCCCCTACGGGCATCTACGCTGATGCTGCTTAGAAACCACACATCCCTAGGAGGAATTGTTTGTGTGGCACTCTCCAACCTTCCCTGGGGCCAAGAAAAGATTTACATTTTGCTGTGGGTGTTCCACAAGTCCCAGGCATTTCCGCTTCTTTCAAGAAGATTCCAAATGAACATAAATCTTACTCTGGCTCTGACAGCCTCCAGTCATCTGTTTACCAAAATAAACTTTAAGCATACATTGAAAAATAATTCCTAGTGAAATATGCATCCCCATGGCATTCAAGCCTGGTATTTAATGTCTTTTTTATGGTTAATAATGCATCAAAAGCATCCCTAGTCTGAAGCTGTCATTACATCACATACATGATGTGCAGGGCCCCGTTGCAATGACTAAAATACTTGGAGTTAGTTTTTATTTCTTAAAAAAAAAAAAAAAAAAACTAATGTATAAATTACAGTGGCCTGTTTCCCTCTATCTGTGTTTCTTTTTAATAAATCTGTGTCTTGATGAGATCAATCCACTGAAAATACCTGGAGATGTTCTTTGCTTTATACAGATAAAGAGACATGCTATATAAACAACTCCAAAATCCCCTCATTAGATCTGGGTTCTGTTTGGAGAGCACCCTGGCCTTCTTTTTTTATGTTATTCTATTGAAAAAGAAAAATCAGCCAGGATCGTAGAAAGCAGTACAGCTAAGCCTTAGTCCTTCTTGGTAGATGTGGGAAAAAAAACAGAATAATTTCCATTCTGGCCCCGAAATTTAAAAAATTCAGGAAAGCCCCATTTGCCTTTGGTTCATTGCAAAACACAGATGACTCTCAAAGTCCTTCTTTATTTCCTTTCTGGCTTTGGTCGCTGATGCTGAGAACAACACGGATGGTGGTAATGATGAGGATTAAAAGTTTCCTTCCTGAGTTATCTAGAGGCTCATATCAGCCTTGAAGAGCAACAGCCCCAGGTCTCATCACGGCCATTGGTAATGACCACATTTGTGCCCAGAAGTGATTTCTCTGCCACCTTGGACCATTGCAAATGGTCTAAGGATGATGTGACTCTGTGGGAACAACAAGCTCATAAGTGCTTGGAGGTTGGGCAGTCTGCTTACCTTGATTTGTGGCTCTGAGGACCAAATGAGATAATTAGATAATATATGTAAAGTGCTTCGAATGGGCCTTCCACCTGGGAAACACTTCGGAAATGGTAACAGGACTTGGAGGGGCAGCAAAACAAGCTGCTAAGAGCATGGCTGTGGACTCAGGTGGTCTGGGCTCACGGGGACATCCTGAACTCAGAGACTTGGTGTCCTTATGTGTAAAATGGGGATAATAATAGTACTTGCCTTTCTCTATTATATGCTTATAATGAAGATGAAAATGAGGCATGTGTAAGATGTGAAGTATCAATGGATGGCATCTATTAACAATAATGATACCAACAACAATAACGGCAATTAGCGCTGCCCATCTTCATATATTTGCAAACCTGCAGGTGATGTGATTTAATGGTCTGTTTGTGGCTGCTTCCACTTGCAATTTCCTAATAACACGGCGCGAACTTGGAGCCAAGATGCATCCTAGGAGGTCCTACGAGTTTTTCTCTGTGCAGATAAAGTGCATCCCAGTTTTAGGAAGTAGAAAAAGCACTCAAAGATGGTCACTTTCATGTCTTGCCGGTTTTACATTTTGATTGTTCATTCCAGGAAACCATTACAAACCACAGAATAGAGGTTGAAGTCCAGCCCTCTTCTGTGCCTTAAGGGGGATCCTCTGTCCAGAGGCTACAGGCCAGCCTTGTCCAGGACTGAGCTGAGTGAGTTGAGGAGGTGGGAGGGGCTGGCCTCCTTTAGATGGCATTAGCTTTCCCCCAGCCCCTGAAGCTGGATTCTTGGCTAACCCAGACAGGCAGCGAGTTCCCACTGGTGCAAAAAGCATTTTTGGTTTTTCTCTTAGTGCTTCTCTAAGATCTGAATTTATGGGGTTCCCAAGGGGACTCATACCCTTAAAACTCCCCACAAGCATGTTTCTTCCATTTTTGCCTAGAAAAAAAATAATCCCAAGATCCAAAGGCAGAGCAACCGTGACTCCAAATGCCACCAGCGCCCAGACATTGTGGGCAGTCTGCACGTTTGGCAAATTTGCCGAGCCTTCCTTCCTGGCTCTTGGCCTGAACTCCAGTTTCTGGGCCCCTGCCTCCCAGGGGCTGACAGGCCTCACAATCCAGAGACAAACACTGCTCGCTGTCCCTTTCAGGGCTGATTTAAGAAGTTACCATTTGGATGTGTTCGCCACCGGCCAGCCTTTCAGTGCTCAGCTCCCTCCAGCCCGCCCAGTTCAGACCCTTTCTTGGTTTCCCTATTGTTCTACTCCACGGTACTTTTTCAGTGTCAAAGCAAATTTGTGTTTCCAGTAAGAAAGCACCTTTTGCTTTTTGCCTTTAAAAAAAAAAAAAAAATTGCATGTGGCCTTCATGATTCTAATTCCCACGGAAAACTTAACTGTACGCACAAGAAAAGGTACAAATGTGCACACAGACCCAGCCCGCAGACACTCCTGCGCCTTCACACACCCTTACAGATGCACAATTGCATACCGCAAAGCTGGCTAATGCTGATGCATCCAGGTTGGAAATGACAGGATATGGTGGAGGACCAGTCACTTAATGAACCCCTGCGGGACCAGTCTTGGTTACTAACAATTTCTCTCCAACTCATCAAGCAGGGGAGTCACAGCCCTCCGTGTTTCACTCCATCACGTCCCCCACTGCCCCTTCTTCCTGCTCTACACAAACAAACCAATTACTGCAACGGATATAAATTGGACCCCCTTTCTGAAAATGCTCCTTCAACCTTTTTTCCACCCTTCCTTACTCAGTTCCAATCAGCCAGCCCGCCAGGTGGACCGTGTACCCACACATGCATACACATACATACACATGCACACACATGTGTGTGCCTGTTTACACTCTTGTGTATGTTCTCTGCATCCAGTTCTTTAGTCCAGCCTGGTGTTAGCTCTGTTACCTCTTAATCTACTGTCTTACGGAATACAGGTTAAGAATTACTTTTCTGTAATTTTTTGTTTTTATTTTCCATATGGACGACAGTAACCCCCAAGCCCTCCCCTCCCTCTGCCATACCTTAGGGTAACTTCCTGATTTATTCTTGGACAATGCCTTGTGTAACTCATATTGACATTAACAGCCCTCCCTCTCGTTATCAATTGATTACTTAGCTTGGAGGCTTTGTATACAGGCCTGTCCCTGCTTTTAAAAAGGTATTAAAACATTGGATTGACAAATTCTTGTAAGTTAAGTAGTGAGCAGTTTCACAGCTGGAACATGAGCCACCATGGGTAAGATGGCAGGACAGTTTTCTCAACCTCAGTGCTACTCAAAGCGGGTCCACAGGTCGTTCCTGGTCTGTGAACCATTTGATAGGGATTCTCAACAAGTTAAGTACAGAAATTCGGAGTAGGAGTTGAAAGACTTTTATAGCCATCTGACATGACTGCAACATTCAAGCGGCATTTTATTTTTCTAGTAATTCAACTTGTATGTATTTTACAAAAGTATCAGGCCATGGGGAATTGGATATTAGCAACAAAAACAACAACCAAGTTGCCCTTCATGCCAGGTTATTTGAGAAACAAGGTTCTCCATCATCAATGAAGACATTCAAGTTTACCTGAGGAAACAAGCAGTCCCTTTGGAAGTTAGATCATTTTGGCTCAATTCTGTCTTTGTTTACAGATCCTTAACTGAGTGGTTGGTGTGATCAAGAAAATGCAGAAAAAGTTAACACTAATATGTATGTAAATAACGATGACAAGAAACAAAGGTAACCCAGTCTTGAAATGCAGATATGTGGGAAACGATCATATTTTGCAAAGATTCTGCTTTGAAATAAGTTTTGGCCAATAAATGTATCATGTTCCTTTCCTGGACTAGTATTTTGGCTCCATTTCCATAAAGAGTGTGACTCTTTTAAAATGCTGGAATCAGGTGATCCTACTAACTTGCCTATGAAAAGCTGGATGCAGTTGTTTTTCGGAGGACGTTATTGTTAGTCTTTTGGCATTTACAGGTCTCTGTGGAGTCAGACCCTTGTTGTAACAGGGCTCTCTGTGTGTAAGCCTCCATGCACATTTCAAAGACAGACGTTTGTTCCCTCCGGCATGAGGAACAATTACCCAATTATCTAAGCAGAATGATAGGTGTCTATGACAAATTGTAGGCTGGAGACATTTTAGAAATAATAATAACTGAATTTTTAGTGCATTTTCTAGTTTTTACAAAGCACATGTACCTCTGTACATCCTAATTCTCAGGATGCTCAGAGCCAGCCAGCCAAGGGGACAGGGCTGGGCTTCATGCCTTCATTTTAAGGCAAGCGTCTGTTACCTAGAACTCAGCACATCCCCTGTTGCTGTGTGTCCATCCAAATGCTGCACAAGGCCCAAGGAGATTCCCAGGGAACAGAAAGAACCTCCCCTTGCAGTCATTTTTGCTCTGTGTACAAGGAAAACCCACAAGGGGACACCGGTGGAATCTGACAGTCCTCTGGGCTTTCGAGGTGTGTGTGGTTTTTTTTTTTTTTTTAAATTACCTGTGGGCTTTATCAGCTGGATCGTGACTGGAGGCAGTGCGGGGAGAAAGGGAACACCGGGCATTAAAAATGACAAAGCACTTTCATTTGTGAGGGCCATCTGAGGAAGGTGGAAATGAATATATTTTTCTGAGGGGAAAGCAATTTCACAAGCCCTGCCTGCATACAGATGAGCGGGACCACAAACCGGCTCGAGATGGCCACCGACATTCTCAGGGAAAGACAGATGATGGATGTTTCCTCATTAGGTGGCTGGGGATGGAATTTTACACAAAATTCAAAGAAAGAAAAAAAAATCCCAGTTCCACTCCTCTTCCTTTCATGAGGGCCTTCCTGTACCGGAGCCAGACAAGCCTGGCCATGAAAGTGACCCAGAATTACTTGGAGGTGACGGGGATGGCTTCTGGGGCAGGTAGAGAAGCCAAACACCAAGCAGGCCTGGTGACTGGGAGAGACAGTGTCCCCTCTGCAGAAGAACGAAAGGTAATAAATGCCTTTTGCAGCAACGAAACACAAGAGCAAAGGTGAACCTCCAACTCCTCAGCATTATCCGTTTTATAAGGAAAACAAAGATGACCAAGAGCCACCAACTCAGAAGAACCTCACCCCTAACTGGGGACACAGGCAACTGTCTGTTTTTTTTTCTGTCAGTGAACTTTTCGGTGCAGCTCCTTACGGGTTTCATAGATCAGATGTTCGGGAGCAGCCGGCGGGGGAGTCCCATTCCATCTTGCATTTGCTAAAATGCATTCAGAATCACATTATTATAGATTATGCAAGATTGGAAGATAGCGAAGATGAAAATGTAGCCCGGGATGCTTCTGAGAGAAGGAAGTCAGACTGACCCCATGGAGACCAAGCTGTGGACTCTTTGTTTGCCACAGATCTGCTTGCCTGAGGGAATGGTTCAGCTCTTCCTTCCTTTTCATTCCCGTCTTGTGGGAGAAATGAAAACATGAAACAGGGAGAGAATATCCCCGCAAACTCCCGTCACACACCAACAGCTCATGTACACACACACATGCACAAACAAAACGGGGCCACGGTTTTAGCATTTTGCTCAGACCTGCCACCTTGTTCATGCGGAAACTTGCTTGTGAGAATTGGAAATAAGGAAGGCAGGAACTTGTATCTTCTCTTCTCTGGTTAGCTGTGTGGCTTCAGGGCAATCACTTACCCTCTCTGGGCCTCAGTTTCCTCATCTGAAAAAACAACAAAGCTTTGGATTTGATAACCTTAGTGATTTTTTTTTTTTCTTACAGATTTGACTTTCTCTGATTCACTAAATTCATCTGTAAAGAAAAGTCTCGCTCAGGAAAGCTCGTGGGTTTTGTACACACGCGTGTGAACGCCTATGTGTGTATGTCTGTTATTGTGTGTGCAGCCTCAGCTTTGCACAGGCAGTAATGCAATAACTCCATTTCATTCCTTCTCAAGCCCAGCCTCTGAGGGTGTACCCTCCGCTGTCTACACACATACACACACACACCACACACACTCTTTGCACACACTTGTGATGGTCCTGTTGTATCCAGACAGCTACATTTTCTGAAAATCATAATTAGGGTGACACTGGAATGACACATCTCTCCAGTCCCCCAGCACAGAGACAAAGCAGCACTCGATTCCTGTTGGAGGCTGTGGAGGTAACCACGGCCCACTCAAGCGTGTCGGGAGATTGGCTGCATGCTCCAGTGCACCGCAGCATGTCGATACTCCTGAATAAACTAATCAACCCATTTGCACCTTCATGAAAACTCATCTTAGAGTCAATGAAATAGGTGTGGTAGAGACAATGCCAAGACTGAGTGGAGGAAAAAGAAAGAAGGATTATTAAAAACAAACTTGCTATCATGGGGTGCTGTGTGTCCACAGGGTCGGAGAGATGAATATCCAAAAAACTGGAGTCCCTTCTGCTTTCTTTCACAGGGCAAAGTATTTACCTCAGTGTTTCCACCCATGCCTCAGAGGAAAGGAACTCGCCAAGTTCCCAGATTGTTTGTGACTATTGTTTAGTAAAGAGAATATTCTACCTTTCTAAGAATTCCACAAAAATCCAGATACTCAGGTTCCCAACCCTTCCCTTTAACATTTTTCTAGGGCTGCTTAAGATCCACTGCCAGCTGGGCACAGTGGCTCACACCTGTAATCCTAGCACTTTGGGAGGCCAAGATGAGTGGATCACCTGAGGTCAGGAGTTTGAGACTGGCCTTGCCAATGTGGCGAAACCCCGATTCTACTAAAAATCCAAAAAAAAAAAAAAAAAAAAAATTAGCGGGGCATGGTGATGCAGGCCTGTAATTCCAGCTACTTGGGAGGCTTAGGCAGGAAAATTGCTTGAACCCAGGAGGCAGAGGTTGCAGTGAGCTAAGATTGTGCCACTGCATTCCAGCCTGGGCAACAGAGTGAGACTCTATCCCAAAAAATATATATATATATATAAAAAAAAAAAAAAAAAAAAAAAACCCACTGCTGCTTACCGTGTACTTGTGCTGGCAAGAGAGCAACGCTGGATGGAGTTCTCAGTGTTATAGGAGTTCCCAGCCAATGGGATCGTGCCATCATGTACTACAAATGGTGTGCTTATGGGTCAGCTTATGTAAGAAGTGAGTCAGATGGCATCTGGGCATCCCATGCCATTTCTTTGATAAGTCTGGACACAAAGTATGGGGGACACCAGTGGTGTGCTAATAAATAGGCTCTCAAAAATTTGTAAAGATCGTCCTATGGATAATTTGCTGATTTCTGTGTTATAAATGCTCCACCTGACTTCCACAATAATAGCTGTATTTAATAACTGGCTCACACGACTCCTGAAAATTTAACAAACAGCTCTCATGAGCCAATGCAGGCCACCACCAGCACTCACAGAAAGAAATTCTCATGGTACCAATTGCAATTACCAACAGTGCAGGCTCTTCCCTGCTTCCCTAGAAATGCTGATGTGTTGTTTATCCTAGACACTGGTGAGAAGATGCCTAAATGTCTGCTAGACACTTTTTCCCGGGTCTTCTCCTCTTTTTCTCCCATTTCCCTTTCCCTAAGAGCACACATCTAGGTCTATGGCTTTAAATTCTATCGATTTGCCAAAGACTCTTCAATAATCTCTCCTGAACCCCAGACTCTCCATGTCAACCTCTAACAAGCATCTTAAGCTTAGCACTTTTAAAACAGGCCTCCTGGCCAGGTGCAGTGGCTCACACCTGTAATCCCAGCACTATGGGAGGCCAAGGCGGTTGGATCACCTGAGGTCAGGAGTCTGAGACCAGCCTGGCCAACATGGTGAAATCTGTCTTGACTAAACATATAAAAATTAGCCAGGCATGGTGGCCAACACCTATAATCCCAGCTACTCAGGAGGCTGAGGCAGGAGCATCACTTGAACTGGGAGGCGGAGGTTGCGGTGAGCCAAGATTGCGCCATTGCACTCCAGCCTGGGTGGCAGAGGGAAGACTCCATCTCCAAAAAAACAAAAAAAACAAAAACACACAAAACAGGTCTCTTGATGTCCCCCCATTTTCAAGACCTCCAAAGTCTTGCCCAGCTTGATAAATACCACCACTACCCACATGCTCAAGATAAGAACTGTTTTTCACCCTCCACTTCCAATCTGTCAGCCAGACCCATTGACTTTCTCTTCAAACACATCCCTGAATCCAGCCTTTTCCCACATCCCCACTACTAATAGCCTGGTCCAAGCCACCGTCGTTGCTCACTGAACCACTGCAATTCTGTCTTCGCTTTTCTCATTTCTATTCTTGATCCTTGCAATCTGTTTTCTATGCCATCGCCAAAGTTGATCTTCAACATGCAAATCAAATGCTATCTCTTTCCTTCTCCCCCTCTCTCTATCTCCACACACATGCCTATACCCACTTTAAGACACTCTAGTGGCTTCATGTCACACTTAGAACTGCCTCCACTTACTCTTCGTCTGCCTCCTCTCAACCTCACCCAGTGACACTCTGACCCCATCACTGCATTGCAGCCACATCACTCTTCTATTCCTCAGACACAAGTTAATTTCTGCCTTTGCATGTGATTTTATGTCTGCCTGAGTGCCCAGATCTTTGCATGACTGATAATCCTTACTGTTCCGGTGTCATCATAAATGTCACCTCCTCAGAGAGGCCTCCCTGATTATCTTTGGTATTTACTGTCTGTCTAGATTATGAAGGCCATGAGTGCATAGACTGCTATTAGACATCCATGTAAGTACAAAGGCTGCTGACAAAGATGCCCCCAAATAGAGCAGCTGGATGAGCAAATAAGTGAATTTCTTGCTCATAAGAGAGCCACTTAGGTTCATTTTCTTATGCTGGTTCCACACTGCAGGGGGCATTGCCACCACCTACAGGATCAGTGTTAAGGTCTGGGCAGAGAAGTAGCTGGCATCGCTTAGGCTCATCTGCACTGGAAAGAACTCATCCGCATGGCCATACCTCACCACAAAGGAGGTTGGGAAATGTAGGCCATCTGTGTACTCAGGAGGATACCCTGGTGCTTAGTGATATGGTTTGGCCCTGTGTCCCCACCCAACTCTCATCTTTAATTGTAATCCCTATGGGTCGAGGGAGGGACATGGTGGGAGGTGATTGGATCATGGCGGTGGTTTCCCCATGCTGTTCTCGTGATAGTGAGGGAGTTCTCACGAGATCTGGTGGTTTGGTAAGTCTGCCACACTGCCCCCTTCTTTCTCTCTCTCTCTCCTGCTGCCATGTAAGACGTACTTGCGTCCCCTTTGCTGTCTGCCATGATTGTAAGTTTCCTTTCCAGCCATGTAGAACTGTGAGTCAGTTAAATCTCTTTCCTTTATAAATTACCCAGTCTCAGCAGTTCTTCATAGCAGCATGGAAACAGATTAATACACTTAGTATGTGTTGAATGAATGAATGAAAAAATAAATAAATAAATGAGTCTTCTAGTTAACAATTAAACATGTCAATTCACCTTTGAAAACTTTCGTTAAAGCTGCAAAAGGAGGTTAGGAAGGTAAAATACAGCCTTCTCCAGTTTGAGCCTACATGGTACACTTGCACTGTGCAAGACATTCATAAATAAGCCAATCTTCAGTTATCATGGGTGTGACCTAATTCTCCATTCCCTCCTCCACATAAGCTTCTTCCCATCATACAAACTAGAAAGGCGTGGAGAAAGATGCCCGCTGGGAGGCTAACAGGGAATATTGTGTCTTTCCATTTTCTAACTCCCCGTCTTCCATTTAGGCCCTTCGGCCGCTTTCCCATAACTTCAACAGAATTCCTACATTCCTCTAAGGCCCTGGCCTATTTATTCCAGGTAGGGTGATGATTATGAAATAACAAAGGGAAAAGAAAACCCAAGAAGTGTATAGTAAGCATTGTTTTCTTCTAAACCTTGTTAAAAGTGTAACTCTAAGATGTACATATAAGCATACTTAACAAAGTCCTGTGGGACAACTGGTGTGTAGTGAAACAAATTGGTAGATGTCTTATATATCTGCACTTAAGGTAAGTAATTAGGGTCTATTCCTGGGACTTCTATAGCATCCCTGGGGAGTTTTACATAGCAGGGCCCCTGTTCCAAGCACCTGTGGTAAGGTTCAAGTCTATAGGCCTTTCTAAAGTATTAGGCACAAAATCACTTATGAAAGAAAAACAATTGGTGTCTTTTTATGTAGCCATATAGGGTCGTAATAATTTCAGAAAAACCATTTGCTAATAGTTAGGAGACAACAGCCTACTATGTGCCAGCCACAAGTCTAGATGCTGTGGATAGGATGATGGGCAATTAGTTTAGAATTTCTTTAAGAAAAAACGAGCAGAGCACAGTGCAGGGTGACCCTGTGGGCATGGGGGCCAGATGGTTGGTTTTTTGGGGGGTTTTTGGAGATGGACCCTCGCTTTGTTACCCAAGCTGGAGTGCAGTGGTGTGATCTTGGCTCACTGAAAACTCCACCTCCCAGGTTCAAGCGATTCTCCTACCTCAGCTTTCTGAGTAGCTGGGACTACAAGCAAGCGTCTCCACACCTGGCTAATTTTTCTATTTTTAGTAGAGAAAGGGTTTCACCGTGTTGGCCAGGCTGGTCTCAAACTCCTGACAGTGGTGATCTACCTGCCTCGGGCTCCCAAAGTGCTGGGATTACAGGCACTTTGTAGTCCTGGCTTTACTAACGTGAACTTTCAATCCCAAGGCAAATGTCTTTACCCTTCTGGGCCTTGGTTTCCTTATCTATCAAATGGGTTAATAAGAATGTGACATAATACGATGAATATAAGATGCTTAGGTCAGTGTCTGGCACATAGTACACTGAAAATGTTATCTACGGGGTACAGAGTTCAATTTACTTTGGGACCATGTCAAAGCCTCAATTAATATAAAATCTAGAAAGTTATTTACCATACCAGTTTTTATGATTTCAACAGGGTTTTCTGTACCATGACAAGTATATCTGGGTCCTTTCATCTCTGTTCATGTAAAATATTATTTTAAAATATTAAATAGAGCTGGATGCAGTTGCTCACACCCATAATCTCAGCAATTTGGGAGGCCAAGGTGGGTGGATCACTTGTGGCCAGGAGTTCAAGTGCAGCCTGGCCAACATGGTGAAACCCCATCTCTACTGAAAATACAAAAAATTAGCTGGATGTGGTGGGGGGTGCCTGTAATCTTAGCTACTTGGGAGGTTGAGGCACGAAAATCAGTTGAACCCAGGATATGGAAGTTGCAGTGAGTCAAGATCGTACCACTGCACTCCAGCCTGGACAACACAGCAAGACTCTGTCTCAAAAAGAAAAATATGTGTGTGTATATATATATGTGTGTGTGTGTGTGTGTGTGTGTGTGTGTGTGTGTGTGTGTATATCATATATATATCATAATAGGATATCTGTAGTGTTGGCATACAGGTAGAAAACCACTAAAGAATCAATGTTCTTAATTGAACAATTCAGTATTTTCTGGCACTTTTCCTTTTGAAACAGTGTTTTCACCCACTGGATGCTATGGTGACTCTCAAGAGAATGTGTTTTCCTGCAAGAATCATCGTCCTTTCGTTTTGGAGATTAGGTCCCAACTTTCATAGTTTATTCAATGTGATCAGAGCTGGGAAACAGCACACAGTATCAGAAGGAAGATTCATGTGAGCGGGAATGCATACGACCAGTAGCAACTCGATTTTCTTGCCAGCGACTTTAAAGTCGTGAACAGCACCAAATACCTTTGGTATGTGCTCATCTCTGCTTCAAATTTGAGTTCATAATTTTGATCTCAAAGGAACTAGCATATGAACAGCTGTCTAGATTGAGAGTACTAAATGTGACGTTTGTATGGAGGAAGGGGGAGGACCAGGAACTGCAGTTTCAGGAATGGTAAAATACTGTCAGTGATCACGGGGGATGTCATGGGCCCAATCGTCAGCGCACTGAGACTGACAAGAATGTACTGACAAGCGACATACTGACTTGATCAAAGAAATGTTCAGCTTAAATTGGAGGGAAGGACCAGGTACAATGCCTCCCATCTGTAATCCCAACATTTGGGGAGGCTGAGGTGGAAGGATTGCTTGAGCCCAGCCAGTCATGCTGACATGTGAGCCAATGAAACTTCTTTCCTGGTCAGGCATGGTGGCTCACACCTGTAACTCCAGCACTTTGGGAGACTGAGGCGAGCAGATCACCTGAGGTCAGGAGTTCAAGACCAGCCTAGCCAATGTGGTGAAACCCCCTCTCTACTAAAAATACAAAAATTAGCTGGGGATCATGGCAGGTGCCTATAGCCCCAGCTACTCAGGAGGCTGAGGCAGGAGAATCTCTTGAACCTAGGAAGTGGAGGTTGCATTGAGCTGAGATCATGCCACTACACTCTAGCCTAGGCAAGGCAACAGAGTGAGACTCTGTCTCAAAAAAAAAAAACCAAAGATACGCTTCTGGAAACACTCTTGACCTGCCTTATTCAACATTTCATCTGTTAGAAGGTTGAGAGAGCCAGCAGAGAAACTGCTAAATCTGGTCTTAATCCTGATAAATCCAGAGGAACTGGTGGTGAAATCAATTGATGGGACCTATTTCAATAGGAATTTTATTTAGTTTTACTTTTATCAAAGTTACTTATATACACAGTTTGCAGATTGATACAGTCCTTCCAGCGTTGTTGCAGAAATACACCAAAATCCCCCATTTAGCTCCTACTCCCTTATGGATAAACTCTTTTAATGCTTTAAACTGATTCCTTAGAACTTTACCTCCATATCGCTCCATAAAATGGTTTTTTTGTTTTGTTTTGTTTTGTTTTTGAGACAGAGTCTCATTCTATCACCCAGGCTGGAGTACAGTGGTGTGATCTCGACTTACTGCAACCTCCACCTCCAGTGTCCTGTGCCTCAGCCTCCTGAGTAGCTGGGACTGTAGGCTCATGCCACCACACCCAGTTCATTTTTTGTGTGTTTTTGAGTAGAGATGGGGTTTTACCATGTTGACCAGGCTGGTGTCGAACTCCTGGCCTCAAGTGATCCGCCCGCCTCAGCCTCCCAAAGTGCTGGGATTACAGTTGTGAGCCACTGTACCTGGCCTTGTTGCTATTTCTTGATTTTTATTTCTAGGAATTATCTACTGACTTCCCACTGTGAAAACTGAGGGCCCAGCTCTCTTTTAAATTCCCCTTCAAAAAACCGTCGTAAAATTCCCATCTTGCCAATATTGTGGTATTGTCATTTTTATCAGATCAATATTTAGCCTACCTGAGCCATGTAGTGTATTCCGTTTACTCTCCTTTCCTGAAGAACTCTGTTTTCAGTGGTTCTGTTTTTGCTTTTCTTAGTCTTCTGTCATTGACATATACCTGAAGTCTCCCCCAGTTGTGTGCATTGTCTCTCAAGGTATCCAAATATATTGGGTATTCTACCAATTTCATCTTATAAAAGTTATTGTAGAGCCTTCTGATCTGCCCCTCTTGGCACTGGTTGATTTCTAAGCCCAGCGCCCAGTTGTTGCTTCCAGATGTCCCTCCCTGTCCATCATCCTGTAGATTCCTTTCTTCTCTTTGATATGTTAGAGTCTGTTTCCTGCTTCCTATTTCATTTTGTCTCCACCTGGTAGTAGGTACTATTATGGGACCCATTTCACAGATGAGCCAAACCAAGGCATGAGGAACTTAAGTAAAATTCCCTAAAGTCGTAAGGTTTTGACACAAGCAGTGCAGCTAAGCCTCAAACTTAGAATCCAACACCAAACCTAGACTTTTTTTTTTTTTGAGACAGAGTTTTACTTTGTCACCCAGCCTGGAGTGCAGTAGTGTGATCTTGGCTCACTGCAACCTCTGCCTCCTGGGTTCAAGCAATTCTCCTGCCTGAGCCTCCTGAGTCGCTGAGATTACAGGTGCCTGTCACCATGGCTGGCTAATTTTTAGTAGACACAGGGTTTCACCATGTTGGCCAGGCTAGTCTCGAATTCATCTGCACGCCTTGGCCTCCCAAAGTACTGGAATTACAGGCATGAGCTGCTGCATGCGGCCAAAAGCTAGGCTGTTAATTACTGGGCAGTCAGTGCACAAGCTGGGCCCTGTCCGCCCCAGGTGACTAAGGGCCTTGTGCAGGCTGTGCCTCCCACGTTCAGGTCAGTCTGTTGCCGCAGTCCTCTCCTAAAGCACTTTTATAGGCCCTGACTCACTGTCCCTCATGGCAGTTTCTTATTTCTGGGATTAGCTGGTTTAAAAAAGAAAAAAAATAGCTTCTGGGCATGTGACACTATTCTCGGGCCTTTAATGTCAGAAATAATGATGGCGTTAAATTGGAGCTCATTACCACGGAATGAGACCTCATTGAGCCCTCTTTTGCGGTGGGGGGGGTTGTTTAATGATTTTATTTTTTTAAACCTCCTCCTCAGTAACTCTGACTTGGTACACCAGGGGGAGAAGTGGGTGTTTGGAGTAGCAAATTTTCAAATAATAAGAAAGATCTCCTTTCATCGATGAAAAAAAAAGGGTCCATCCTCCATTGTTCCCACCAAATGCTGGCTGTTCCTTTGTTACGGTCTCATGGAAATTTCCTGAGCCCCTTAAGCCACTAATACCAGTTGTATCCCCAGCAGCAACAACATGTCCTTAAGGCATTATTTTCAGGGCAGCTTTTCCCATAATGAGTCTGACAATCCTGCTTTATGATTTGTTGAGTGGTTAATTCAGAATATACCATTCTCTAGCACCAGCTTTCCAGTGGAATCCCTGCTAGGCCTCCAGCCACCAATGCAAAGGCTTGGCATATCCAGCTTCAGAGGGTCTCTTAGGACCCGATTAGATGATAGTGCTACCCTGTGCCGCTGCTTCAGAAAGAGAACAGCAAGCCTCTGCTCCTGCCCTCCAGAGGCTTCTCACACTTCGTTGGTGAACTCTCAGCACCATGGTGACCAGGAATGAATGCTCATCTTGAGAAAGCACGTGATGTCTTCATGGTACTCATGGCTTTCTAAGTTTAAGAGGGATATTGGCCACCAAGAGAAACTACAGAGGTGGTGGGGCCTTGAGACCATACCACCCCAGGAACAGGTCAAGGGACCGGGGTTATTTTTTAACCTGGAGAAGCAAAACATAAAAGTGAGGCATGTCAGTTACCTCCAGATACTCGCTGCTTTATTTTTTATTATTTATTTATTTATTTGAGATGTAGTCTCGCTCTGTCACCCAGGCTGGAGTGCAGTGGTGCAGTCACGGCTTACTGCAACCTTCACCTCCCAAGTTCAAGTGATTCTCCTGCCTTAGCCTCTTGAGTAGCTGGGACTACAGGCATGCGCCACCATGCCGGGCTAATTTTTGTATTTTCAGTAGAGACGGGGTTTCACCATGTTGGCCAGGCTGGTCTCGAACTCCTGACCTCAGGTGATCCGCCTGCCTCTGCCTCCCAAAAGTGTTGGGATTACAGGCGCGAGCCACCATGCCTGGCCGATTTTTCAAAGATGATTGTCCTCCTTTTCCTGACTGGCCCCAAAGGGTAGAATGGGAACCAGTGGGTGGAAATGATAGGAAATCAGATTTTCACTGCAGATAAAAAAGAGGTTTCCAACAGAGCTCTTGGGAAATGTCACAGCTTCCCTGTGAACAGCTGTGTGCTGCCTTTTACTGGAACCATCAAGAGAAAAGAGACGTCCACAGGTATCCTATCAGAGAATCAGGCACTAGGCCATAAGTAGGACTAATCATCTAAAATGCACCTTCTGATTACAAGGCTTCATGACTCTAAGAGGTACAGGTTTATGAATCACTTTTAAGATAAGAGAAAGACCTTTTGACAATTTTTAAGAAATAGATTTTCTAGATATAAGATGCTGCTTTAGACTAGGGGGGCAGCAAACTTTTTCTTAATGGGCCAGTGAGCAAATATTTCAGAGCACGTGGGTCTTTTTTTGTGACTCCTCAACCCTGTTCTAGGGCAAAAGCAGCCAGATGATACACAAACGAATCAGCAGGCGTGCGTTCCAGCAAAACTTTATCGACAAAGCGGGCAGTGACTGGATTTAGCTTATGAGCCGTAGTGTGCCACTGCCCGCTTTGGAGGATGCTGGGTGCTGGGAAACACAAGAGGGACTCGGTGGGGAGGGGGGAAAGGCCATGCTAATACCCCACGTGCGTGTGAGTGTCACACTGATGTACAATGTACATACGCGCGTCTTTGCATATGGGGATGTATATTTGTGTGAGTGTGGTTTGGAGAGTGGTGAGGAGAGAAAGAAACAGAGCACATGGACGCCCACAGAGAAACAAAACCTCTAAGACGTGGTGGCCGTAGTCTGTGAGGGCCAGTTCTCCATCATTGTAATGTAAAGACGCCAGCCCTAGAGGTACCCCAAGGGGAGTTGTTCACAGTGTCTGAAATTCTGACTGCTTCACTCTCTTTGCTTCGGGCATCTGCCTTGGGAAGGAAAAAACTGAACTAAATGTAACCATGTCCTGAAGGAGGGAAAACATAGTTACTCAGATTGGTGCATCAGATTGGCTGGTTGTCACAGAGGCCTCCCAATAGGGAAGCTGGGCCAGATTGGTGTCTGATGCAACCAGGAACATTAGGAAGTCTTCAGCTCTCAGGAGGAAGGGAGCTAGCAGCGGGAGGTTGGGAAGGGCAGAAACTTGACTGCCTGCCTGGCAGGTTGGCTTAGGGATAGCCCTCCGTGGAGCCTCCAATCCCCTGCCAACTTACCCGGGGTCGTGAAGGGGTCATTTTAAATGGGATATTTAAAAAGTGGCTAGTGAGCATTTGCAGGGACTAGGATATTTTTGATTACTTGAGCTGGCATGGTTATATAGTTTCAGGGTGGCTAAAATACTGTAAATTCTGTTTCTTGGGGTCAACGTACTTTCTTGGAGCCTTGGGTTTTCCCAGATCGTTACCCTTTGGTGCTGTCTGACCACTTTCCTTGTCAATTGTCCATTCCTTCTAAATGCCTCCCTTTTCTTCACCCTGACTTTAAAAGCCTGCTACCCTAGGAATACCCCACACAGGCCTGGACACACGTAGACACTTCCTTAAGCATCTAAGAAGATGTGTGGCAGCCATTTGCTGCTGCTTCCTGTTTCCATGGCGGCCATTTTGTCATATTCAAGGAGAGGGCAAGAACAGCCTCCTGCATTGCTTCTCAAGTGCACTGTGTAGCACTGATTTTTTCCAATCATCTCTAAATAGAGGTTTCTCTCCCCCTCCTCCCAGCTCAGCATCCGAGGGCACAATGAGCGTGCCCTGCATTTGAAATCTGACATCTCCCTCTCTCACTTATTCACTCCATCTTCAGCTTGGCAGAGCGTTTAAAAATTGGTATCCCTTTAACTAGGCGAGCTATTCTTCTGCTGGGAGATGACCTTTTGCGCAGAAGATAGGACTGTCATACATGATCTCTGACATGTGGAAGTTTCCTGGGTATTCCAACAAGGAACAGTAAGTACCACACCAAAAGCAGTGGGTGTTACTGTGCAACTTGTGTGTAAAGATATATTATATTACTATACATGGTTCTAAATAAATTATTACCAGTTCTTAAAAGTGCCACCAGCCCTCTTGAGGCACATCTGTTCAATTTTTTTATTTTAATTGAAAAGAAAAATTTTGTCAAATTTAAAGACTCTTGGGGAAAAAGATGGGGGAAAAATTATTGAAAAGAGACAATTTTTCCATGAGTTTTGCAGAAATTAATTGTAGTCTCAAAGTTACGAAAATAACCTTTTCTTTAAAAAAAAAAAAAAAAAACCCTCCCACAGACTTGGGGAGTGAACCACTGAATAGCTTTTTCTTCTCCAAGATATGTTATCCTGAAGCCTTCAACATGACCCCATGACCCCTTGTTTCTTACAAGAAGCCTAATGTCTGATTTTCCCTCAAGCAGAGCATTATTTGTATATTTTTGCAAAATGTTAATCTATATTATCATGAAGTTTTGGGATTCACAAAGCAGAATGAAATGTGAAATTTCCAAAATGGGAAATGAGAAGGATCTGCTCACCTGGCACAAATCCACTGGGTACCACTCTCAGCGTTCATGAATCTTAACTTCAGAAACTTGTCAGTTGCTCAAATAATGCAGGGACCATGGGTTTTTAGTGTACTGTGGAAGCGGGGCTCACACAGTCTTATATAATATGTTGTGAGAGGGAGTGGATTGTGCCAGGGATGTACTGACTCCTTGCAGCTCTCTCTAGTTTGTCAGTAAAGCAAAATGGCTGCTCTTGGAACAGAAGAACTTCTCTCTTTGCTGTCGTTGGTTCCGTTCTGAAAACTACTGGAGAAATGCATCCTGAGAGAATTCCTAGGTTATGCGAGGGAGATCACTAACAGATTTATTCATTGGATGATGCCACCCCTCACCAAATAGAAGGAAATCTGATGTGGCAGGAGGTATATGTAATCCCACCCTAAGCCAGTTCCAGGTAGCCCATCAGAATTCAGTGATTATAGCCTGATTATTGCCAAGTGACCCCTCCAATCTCTGGAATCTTTTTTTTTTTTTTTTTTTTTGCTTCCACATATATGGCCTGAGTTTCTGATTCTCAGGGTCACTGTCTAAGGACTGTGTAGGGCTCTTGAACACCTTCTTTAAGTAGCCATCTGTCAGATATAAACCTAGCAACAGGTCTGAAATTCTGACATTACAGTTCCTAATGCTGGGTTAAGAAAGGAATTGCTCGTTATGAAAATGCAAACACCTCCAGGAGGCTAAAACAATATTAATGTTATGTCCATAATATTATTTTTATGGTTTGATGATAGTCTTACACCTAACCACTATATGCCTTATCTCATCTCCCTATGATAACTCAGCAAAGCATGTATTTTAAAAATAAGCAAAGTGAGCTTCAGAGCATTTAAGTTGCTTATTTATACATGCACATGTAGTGAGGGGTGAGCCTGAAATTCAAATCCAGATCTGTCTGGTGAAAAAACAGGTGAACCTGACTCCTGTGGGTTAGTAAGATCCTTTCCTATCTGTTTACTAGTTGAAAGTTGTTTTGGTAAGAGAGTTAAACAGAGAGAGAGAGAGACGTAGGGAGAGAAACAGAGGGAGAAAGAGAGCGAGAGTGAGCATTGGTTACTTTAGGGTCAAGAAGACGCTAAGAGAACATGGAATGGTGCTAAAGAAAACATTATGTGGTATAGTTTTGCCTGAGATGACCTACCCTTTGGTAGGTTCTTTAGTGGTTCTTTGTGTTAGACCAAACTGCATCATTTTGTAACCCCACCCCCACCCCCTGCCATTTCACAGACCTTGGTCAAGTGAAACATTCCACGGGGGTTTGGGGCGTGAGACACATCCTGCCCAACCACCTGACCACAAGGCACAGGAACATCCTTATCACACCCTGCTGGGAGAAAGTGCAAGGAACATCACATTCCGTGGGAACAAAGGCCAAACTGCCTCATCATGGGCATGTCTTATCAATATCATCCTGGGCAGCAAGCCATACTGCCCAGGCCCCTCCTGCCCATACCTATAAGTACCCCAGCCTGTAAGCAGTGGTGGGCACTGGCATTAGGCTGGTCCTCCACCTCTGGAGGTCTTACGTTGGACATAAAGCCTGCATTTGCTGTAGAGCTGCCACTCTCTCTGTCTCTCTCTCTGTCTTTCTTTAACCCTCACCTTCCCTTCAAAACCTAGCAGTTGACTTGTAGCAGGATTCCTGAACCCTTTCCCAGGATCCCTTCTCTTGTTTTGACTTGAGCTGGTTACAGTTGGAGAGATTGGAGCTGCCAGGGTCTATAAGCAATAGCAGCCTTGGTGATGGTCAAGGCAGCAAGTGCCTCAGCTCTAAGACAGGCAGCCATTTACTCATGCTCCTCCTGCAGATGTGCCAAAATGTGTCCAAACATGCAGGATTCTCATGCAGGAGTGTTCATGGCCCTAACTGCTCAGCCACAGTCAGATGGAAAGTTTTGGTAACCTTTCCTATCTGAATTTTTTTTTCAATTGCAAAGCACAGAAATTGCAACTCCAAATGACAGAAGCAAAAAGGGATGTATGGGCTCATATAACTGAAAAACCCATGGGAACATCCTGTGGCTAGGGGTATCATTGGATTAGGAGCCTAGACAAAGTCAGCAAGTTTCTTCTCCCCGTGTTGCTTGGAACTGTACCCTCCATACTTGTTCCTTTCCTTCTTAGAGTCCCTTCTTAGGGTCATGAGATACCTACAGCAGCTCAGATTCTATGTTGTCTCACTACAGATGCTCTAGGAAAGAGAAAACATTGTTTTCACAGAAGTCTCTGCAAAGGTCCCATAGGAACACACTGGGACACATGCTCACCCCTGAAACAATCAGGGTAACTTAGGAGGGATGCAAGATGCTGATCGGACTGAGGCTGGAGTCAGCCCTGCCCAAAGCACATGAAGGGAAATGGGAAGAGAGAAATATATCAAAATTGCTGCCATTGGGAGAGGGATGAATGGATGCTGGAAGTCAAAAGGCAATGAATGTCCACTGAGCTGTCTGTCTAGATTTGTGGCTATCGATGAACTAAACAGGAATGTTCCAGTCTCTTCCTTGGTGTATGCTGCTAGGCTCGTATCAGTAAGTGAGGCCAATGAGGTGAGAAACAGGGATATCCAAGACTTTCTTTGATTGCAGCTGACTCAAGTGATGTGATACTGCAGGGCCGAATTCATGCCATGTACAGTATTGGTACTCAATGTTTAATGGTTCATCATACTTTTGTTTGTTTTGGAAAAAGAGAGTGCCTAAAACCTTGCTTCGCAAAGGGTGGCTCCAAGACTAACTGCATCAACTTCAAGTGAAAGCTGCTTAGAAACATGAAATCCTTGACCTGACCTCAGACCTTCTATATCCAGGAAGTTGCCTAGAGCAAGAGTCTGCAAATTTTTCTGTGAAGAGCCAAATAATAAATATTTCAGACTTTGCAGCCCATATGATCTCTGTTGTAACTACTCAAGTCGGCCTACTGTTAACAGCTCAAAAACAGCCCATAGACTATATGTAAACACAGGGGTGTGGCAGTGTTCCAGTAAATATTTATTTATAAAAACAGGGTGCAGGCCAGATTTGGTCCTTGGGCTGCAATTTGCCAATTCCTGGCCAAGAGCATCTGACATCATGGCAGGAATCGAATTCACATGGTTGTTGCCTCTGTTTGGGGGTCTACATACCCAGATGGATTATTAGAACATGATTCCAAAATAATCTGCTCATTCATTCATTTATTTCTTCAAAGTGTGTTTATATAGCACCCGCTGTTTGGGAGGCCTTTAAAATGATTGCAGGATCCTGAATTTCCTGAGTGTCTACCACATGGCAGATGCTCTTCGGAAGGCATGCGTTCTTCTGGATGTGCAGAAATGTGTGTTTGTGCAGAGCACGAGGCGCTGCTGTTTTGTTAAAGACCAGCATCATTGGCAAGCAGGGTCCATTGTGCCCATCTCCCTGGGAAACCAGACACAGGCTTGGTCATGGAGAACAGAGCATCCTCAATTTGCCCAGATGCAGCTGTGAGGTGCAGAGTTGGAGGGGAGCTAACACTGCCCACCCCTCACCCCCGCAGTTCCTTCGGATCCACTTTCTTGTGCTTGCTCCACAAGGGATTTCAGGCAACAGAGAGGACTCCACAAAGATAAGCCGCAAGAGCTCTGTTGCTGGATTCAGGGTCCCTCTGCGGCGATGCTATTCTCTTCCCTTTGCAGAAAATGTCAGCTCCGCTGCCTCTCCCCGGCAGCTGTCGTCTGTGTGCGTTCTTTCATTTTTCTCCAGAGATCCCTCCTGTCCAGGATGGTTTTTATTTTACATTTGAAAAAGCGGAGGCTCTGCACGGAGCCACCCACCGAGCCTGAGTTACCAGCTCCAGGCCCAGTGCTGTTCTACAGCCTCAGCTTTTTGCCTCGGGCTTCCTAAACCTTGCAGAGGGAGGGAGGGACGTTTCTTTGTGCTGCCTGTCACTCCAGCTGCTGTTCCAGCTGCTGGGTGGGTGGCCCTGGGGGGGTGGCCGGAGTTTCCAAACCCGCTTCCTAGATGAGGTGAAGCAAGTCGTTACTTCGTTTTGACCATTTATCACTTGAAAACTGTTGGCTGCACGTGCGGACCAATGACTTGCAGTTAAGTCATTGGGTCCCCAAGCCTTATAAGAAGAGAAGAGATTAGGCCGGGCGCGGTGGCTCAAGCCTGTAATCCCAGCACTTTGGGAGGCCGAGACGGGAGGATCACGAGGTCAGGAGATCGAGACCATCCTGGTCTACATGGTGAAACCCCGTCTCTACTAAAAATACAAAAAACTAGCCGGGCGAGATGGCGGGCGCCTGTAGTCCCAGCTACTCGGGAGGCTGAGGCAGGAGAATGGCGTAAACCCGGGAGGCGGAGCTTGTAGTGAGCCGAGATCGCGCCACTGCACTCCAGCCTGGGCGACAGAGCGAGACTCTGTCTCAAAAAAAAAAAAAAAAAAAAGAAGAGATTATTCAGTCCAACCCCCTCCTCCTCATGTAGGAATGTGGCGAGTGTCCAGGCATGTGCTCTGTCATCTCCTGTGTTAGTTTAGGATCCCACTTCCTTGTCAGTTTCATCCCCTTCCTCCTGTGTCCTGCCTCATTAGACTAAGAATTCACCGGTTCCTTCAGACTGCAACAGGTCTTCTTGCCTCCCCTTTCCATAACCAGAGTCAAGAGGGGCAACCGCACTGAGCCGTGGACGAGAATGGCAGGATTTCTCACGCGTAGCCCTCATCCAGGCTCCTGGGTTTCATCAACCAGAGACACACATTTGTTTCTATTGAAAGTTGAAAAGAGTCCTACCACATTCCGAACCTCACACACCCTCAAGGGAAGGTCAGGGAGTCAGCTCAAGGACCCCTGGCCTAGATGCCATAGCGGGGCACGGCATAGATGTTTTCATCAAAAATCAGCCTACATTTATTGAACATCTATTAAGCCTTCTCTAGGGGGAAGTGGGGTAGTCTGCAAAAACATTCCAGCCAGCCTCCCTGGTTTCCTCATTGCCTCCTGCCCCCGACGATCCATTCCCCACACAGAAGCCTGAGTGGACTTTTTAAAACATAAATCATATTATTCTCTTGCTGGAAACCTCCAAGGGCTCCAATTGCACTTAAACTAAAATCCATACCCTTTGTTCATTTTTCGGTTGGGTTGTTTGTCTTTTTCTTGCCAATCGGTAAGAGCCTTTTGTAGATTAGAGATATCAGTCATCCGTACTGCAAACATTCTTCTCAAATCTGTTATCTTCAGACTTTGTATATAACATCTTTGTCACATAAAAGTTTTACGTTTTCATAAATTCAAATAGGTCTAGCTTTTCCTTTATGGCTTCTGAATTTTCTGACATAAGATGGATACTCTTCCTAATACGATCACACCTTATCACATCTGGATTTTTCTTCTAAAAGGTTTCTATTTTACATTTAAGTTCTTGTTCCATCGGGAATTTATTTCTGTATTTGGTCAGAAATGGGGGACTACTTTATTTCCCTCTGAACCAGAGGTTGACACACTATGGCCCACAGGCCAGCTGCCTGTGTTTGTAAATAAAGTTTTATTAGAACACAGCCATGCCCATTCATTTATGTATTGTCTAGCTCTGCTCTCACACCATAATGGCAGAGTTGTGTAGTAGCAGCAGAGACTAATGTTTTAGACCAAAGTCTCACCAAGCTTGCCCAACCCGCAGCCCATGGCTGCATGCAGCCAAGGATGGCTTTGAATGTGGCCTATCACAGATTGGTAGACTTTCTTTAAACATGAGATTTATGCATGGACTTTCATTTTTTATTTTTAGCTCATCAGCTATTGTTATTGTTAGTGTATGTTATGTGTGTCCCAAGACAATTTTTCTTCCAATGTGGCCCAGGGAAACCAAAAGATTGGATATCCCTGGTCTAAAATACTTACTGTCTGGCTCCTTATAGAAAAAACTTGCCAACCTCTACTCTAGATGACTAGTCATTGGTGCCAGCCTATTTTTTTTTTTTTAATAAACCACTTTCTGCCCTCTGAAATGAAATTCTGTCTTTGTAATAGATGAAATTTGAATATATCCTAAGATCTTTCCCAGGATTTTTCCATTCTTTTCCACTCATCTCTTTGTCTCTCTCTCTCTGCCCAAACCACTTAGATTTGATTACTATGGCTTTATATATAGCTAGTCATATCCCTCATCACAATTTTTATTTTTCATGCTTTTTGTAGCTGTTCATGAAATTACCCTACCATCAGAATCTAAGATATTTTTATCCATTTCCAAAAATAATGAAAATCTTACTGGAATTTGAATTAGAATATCATTAAGTTTATATGTGTTTTCTGGAAAGAAAAGATATCTTACATTAGTAAGTCTTTCTATCTGAGAAAATATCTATTGGTTTAGTTCTTGTTTGGGCATCTTTCAATAAGATTTTATAGTTTATTCATATAGGTCTGCTTCAGTCAGTGTCTGGAGAGAGAAACCACACCAGTAATTTAAACAGGGAAAATTTATGTAAGATTTTAACTAGTAAAATAGTGGTTAACTACTAAAAGAGTTAAAAAGAAGACTCTAAGGAAGATAGGAATAGTAAATGCAAGAAGCAGCTACTATATCTAGGACTGAAAGAGAGCAAGCAAAGATAGAACAGAGAACCCAGGGTTGAAATTTAGACCTCACTGGTGAGGATATAGTGACCCCAGGAATATATAACTCTGGGTCCAAGTTCCTTTTGTGGAGATGGGGTCTCAGGTTTCCCAGGCTGGTGTCAAACTCCTAGGCTCAAGTCATCCTCCCACCTTGGCCTCCCAAACAGTTGGGGATTACAGGTGTGAGCCCCTGTGCCTGACCACCCAAGTTCCTCTTATGTTAAATTTCTAAGTATTTTTAAAGTTTTTTAAGCCTCTTAATCTCTTGTCATTTTTTCCCATTCTCATTTCTGGGTGCTTAACGCTAGTGGAGAGTGAAGCAATTGATTTTTGTGTATTTATCTTTACTATCATTACTGAGTTGTCTAATTTATTTGGCTAGTGTTTCATTAGAGTCTCTTGGGCTTTCTAGGTATTCAGATATATCAACACAAAAGTGAGAATTTTATCTACTTTTCTCAATATTGATGCCGGTGATTTTATTTTGTTATGTCAGTGCATTTCACTAGTTTCTCAGATAATGTAACCTTAGCAAGTTATCTATTCTACCGAGTTCTTTAAAAAATATTGAATTCCCTCTGTTCTTATTTTTGTCTTGTAAATATGTCTAATTCTGAGAGATGTGTATGGATACTCCAACTCTAACTTTCATTAAAATCTTGTATTTTAAGCTCTTTTTTCCCTTATATGTTTAACTGTCGTGTTCTGTGGTGCATACAGGTTTATGGATATTATATCTCCTTTATCAACTGTGCTTTTTAACGTTATATAATGTCATTCTCCATTCTGTTGTATACCTTCAACCTTAAATTTCATTCTGATGTCCACATTGCTACTTTTGCTTTCTCTTTTGCTTGGTTATGCTTCATCTATACTTTGTGTTTTCACCCTCCTTTGCCAGTTTTCATTGCAGAATCAATTAATGTAGAACTCTAGAGTTCCTCCAGGAACTTCACAGTTACTGTGTTTTTAGTCTCCAGAATTTCTGGTTGTTGTTTCCAGTGACTGTCAGTAGCCCTGGAGGCTCCCTTCGGTCAGAAGTAAGCATTGCACATACACTCTGCAATTTCCATCCTAATTTACCCCCTGAATTGGAACAGGAATTAGTGCCCTACAGAGTAGGATAAATGCTTTAGCAGTGGACCCCAAATAAGACTCCACTCTTTGTCCCTTATTACCTTGGACATGCCTGACTTTATTTTTGGTCATATTGACCCAACCTCTTGCTTCATGCCAAGACAGAAATGACCAGCAGGGTCCTCTTCCTTTCTGCTTATGTTAATATCTTCCATGCATTGAGTCCTGGCTCTGTGGAGATAACTTTGCCTACTCTATACACATTGTCTTACTTCATTCTCACAAGAATCCTGGGGAATATATTACTGTCTCTGCTATGTGGGTGAAGAGAGTTAGGTAGCCTGCCTGTGGAGACACAACCCGTAAGTAGCAGAGGTGGAACTTGGCTTTTATTCCATTTTATCTTGTATGCTGCTTTTCCATTTTCCAGAGTCTGCCAGCTCACAATACAGCGCTGAGATTGGGGCTTGTGGGGTGATGGCCTGTGCTGAGATTGGGGCTTGTGGGTCAACAGAAGCAGAAAGCCACAGCATTCCAGAATGACCCAATAATGGCTACTTACCAACTTCAGCAGACTTCACTATAACCTGTACTTGCCCTTAACACCTTTACTCCTCCGTGACTGTATTATCATTAAACACCTGAAAATTCAGTAAAAACATCATAAAAATATTTGGGATTATGCAGATATAAGGGTATAGAAATCTCATCTCCCCCTCCCCAACATGCCGTTGACAGATCCTCCTTCGTGGGATCATCAGAATCATCCACACACTGAGTTCTTGGGACTGTACGAAACACTAGCATAAAAGAACCTCAAGATGTACTGTCTTCTTCCTTGAGAGTTTTACACTTCATTTAGAACATGTGCCCCCAAAAGAACAATCTTAAAAAGGTAGATGGCATGAAGCATGGGAAGGTACTACAGTAAGTATCTCGGAAGGTCAGAGGTGATATTCTCCCAGGGAAAGATTTAAGGGGATAACGCACTTGAGCTTGGCATAAAGGGAGATAAGAAACTGAGCAAGTGAAAAGAAAATTCTGAGATGAGAGCAATGAGAGCCAAAGCATGGGGGGAGGAATATGTCACATGGAGAAGGAACAGAGAGCAGACCAAGTTGGTCAAGGACGAGGGTTATGGTGGAAGAGAATACTGAGGTTAGTTTGGTGCAGATCCACCTCTGGTGAAAGACTTTGGCCCTTATCTTGCAGGAAGCAAGAAGCATGTCTTTTATCTTAAATTTATCTGTACGTATTTTTATATATTTTTTAACCTTTAGCATTTAACCTTTAGAATTTCTTAGCGAAACCAGGTACTCAAGAGTTGCTTAGAGATAGTAATTTCACAGTGGCATACCTGGTGGATTGGAGTGGTGTCAGAAATAGCAGTTTAGTAACCACGTAGGAACAAAAACAAATTATTTTACAAAAGAAAAACCTTAAAGGGTCAATCATTTGCGGGGGAGGAATGATTAGCTTTATGTGTTATCAAGTAAATGCAAATTAAAACAACTATGAGATACCCTTCCTTACTCCCGAAATGCAAAAAGATTTTAAAGTAACGATATTCCATGTTGTCAGAGGAAGCACGTTGACTCTTTCATAGGCTGTTAGTGGGAGTAGCAGACCTTTCAGGAAAGAAATATGGACCATGCTTTCCCAAAATATCTGAGCCCTTTGACCTATTAGCTCCATCTGATGAATTAATTCTAACCAAGGACATAAGAATGTATATAACATTTTTAAATACAAAAATCTCCATTGCAGCATTATTTGTAATAGGAAAAAAAAAAACCAAAACCGGAGTCACTTAAATGTTAAGGGATAGGGATTGGTGAAATGAATGGTGGTGCCATGATGGGTATGTTCATATGGCTGAGTACCATGTAGCTACTAAAAGTGATGTCTGTGAATGGCAGCTGAGATGGAAAGATGTGCATGAGACAGTGTGCTCATCTTTACACATTGATTTCCAATACCACCTCTGTCGTGAAGCAGGCATCGAAATGTGCAAGAGTCTGTTTCTGTGCTGTCAGTTCTGTTCCATTGATGTAATTGTCCGTCTCTGTGCTGATACTGTCTTCATCACTGACTTTATGGTAAGTCTTAATACCTGGTAGGTCTGAGTCCTCCTTGATGGTCACTATGTGCAGGACAGATTTGGGTGAAGGGGACAGAGTGAAAGGAGGGAGGCCACTGGTGACACTGTTGTGGCAATCAGAAGTAGCCATGGGTCGAGCATGGTGGCTCATGCCTGTAATCCCAGCACTTTGGGAGGCAGAGATGGGTGGATCATTTGAGATTAGGAGTTCGAGACCAGCCTGGCCAACATGGCAAAACCCCATCTCTACTAAAAATACAAAAATTAGCCAGCCATGGTGGTATGCACCTGTAATCCCAGCTACTCAGGAGGCTGAGGCAGGAGAATCACTTGAATGTGAGGGATGGAGGTTCCAGTGAGCCAAGATGGTGCCATTGCACTCCAGACTGGGCAACAGAGTGACTCTCTCTCTCTCAAAAGAAAAAAAAAAAAAAAAGAAAAAAGATAGTCATGGTAGTGAAAATGTTTCTGAAAAAAATGGAAAAATTGGAGTTACTGTTTTGCAAAGCCCAGAATATTAAAGGGCAATAATTAGAAGGTCTTATCCCAATATATTGGCAGCTTAGTAAAATGTCTTAGATCATGGAGCAACTCTCCAACCAGTTTTATAATTGTCAAGGTAGAGAAGTCAGTTGCTCAGCAGGACATTGAATGTAAGGACGACATCTATGTCGTCCATTGACACCGAGTATGCACATCTTCCTCCTCACGACTGCCACATTCCACCCGCCTCTCAACCATACCTCCTGGAAAGCATAAATCTTCTCCTACAGTTGTTGCCCTTGTAAACACCATGAATTAAGATTTCAACATTGACTCCAGCCAGTGATGCAAAAAGCACGACATGGCTGCTCACACAACAAACATGAAAGAGTCCCAGATGGCTGTGCCTTTTTAGAAGAACTAATAAGTGATTTCAAGGGATTACCTTCCTTTCATGAAAATGAAATGAATTAAAGTTCAGCAAGTAGTTGGTAGAAGCCTTGCTGACGTGGCTGAAAAATTCTATGGACGAGCTAAGTAAAGGTCAGAGAGTGAAAATGGTCCAGAACCTAAAAAATTTTTTCAAGCATTTTCTACAATGTTAAATAATTGTAACAAGTCAGTAATGACCTTCTTAAATTTGAACTGTTCTAGGATTTAAAACTGTACTTCAGCAATTATGATCCAGCAACAGTTTAGAAAACTTAATTCTGTAAGATATAAAACTGTTGATTCTATGACAAAAAAATATATAAAATCTAACATAAAAAGGCAGCGGTCTATATTGTTTAAAAGAAACCAATTGAAGAATAAGCCATAACTTATCTCAAAGTTACCTGTAGTGGGAAGGAGGAGGGATAGGATAGCCATGATGGCAAGGAGATAGACTTCTCTGAATATACCTTGTTTTGTACATTTGACTTCAGACATATGTAGGTATTTACAGAGGTATAAACCAAAAGTAAAATTTAGAAAGCCATCCTTCAAATCAAAATCAACATGAAATAAATGAACCCAACAGTATATCCAGTGGATGGCATGATCACAGAGAAGGACCCATCTACATTATTTTAAAGCATAGTAATTTGATGTACATCCTTAAGGACAAAAAGACCTATAAAAAAATAGTAAGCTGTTTTCAGTAATGATACCACCGATGGTTGGATTTCTGTTTTTCTGGGACTATTGGGTGTCTAGTATGGGATAAATCAAATAAGTATTTAGATTCTTGTCATGGATAATTGAGATTACTTTAGCATCAAGAAAAGGAGATACAGCTAAAGGATCAATAAAGTTAAATAAAAACTTGTAACTCTGAATTTGAATTTGAATGGGAAGTATCAGTATAAACTTACAATGTATTTTATCTTAAATATCTATAAATGCCTATATAGTTATATAATTTTATGTATTATATAGAGTGTGTGTGTGTCTACAATTTTTGCTGTGTTCACTGAAAAGGCTTGGAAAGGCAATGTTAGGGTTGGTCACTAACCCATTAGTAGTGACCAACCCTAACATCCAAATTATGGTTTCTAAATGCTACTTCTCACTAAAAGGACCCAGGGCTTTTTGGAGAAATGGCTAGTTTCAAATCTCAGGAGGAAGTACACAAGATGAGCCTGGAACATTTTGTCACGTCAAAAAGCAAGGGTGCGTGAGTCAACTTGAAGTGCCATTAGCCAAAGACGACACAAAATGATTACCAAAGTAATAACTACCATGAATTTCAATGGATTGAAACACACAGATCAACTATGTTTAAATCATGAGTTTATAATGATTCAAAATGAATAAATGAAAACCAAAATCTCAAGGTAACCAAATAGGGGAAAATTTCTCTTTATAGAAGCATTCTAGCTTTATTAAAAAGGGGGAAGAAGAAAAGGAGGAGGAAGACAAAGAATGATAGAATTAAAAGATGCCCATTTTGTGAACCTTAAATAATTAACGGGTATAAGCAATGATTGTAAATAACTGTTCACATCAAGAGAAGAGATGCAAGCAGGCAATGAAATCCCCTGATAGAGATCCATACCATCACCTATGACATAATCTTGCCAAAGAAGTTAACCTGGTCAAGCCGTTGGATCTAACCACCAATTTACCAGAGAGAAAGGAGACAGCAGAACATGTAAACACCACCGTAAGAATGCAATCTGCAAAATCAGACTGTGTGCAACTCTATAGCTCTCATGACCCAATTTCTTTGACAACAACAGTTTTTTTAAAAAATCCAGGACAAAAAGAGTTTGAAAGTTCACCACATTGATTAAAGAGCTTTGAAAAGACCTATCAACCATCAAAATGTATGGGCCTTATTGGACCCTAATTCAGGCGTCAAAAGTAAAATGTACAGGACAATCAGAGAAATTTGAATACTGCCTGGATGTTTGATGACATTAAGGGAATCTTTTTACGTGTGATCATGGTGTGATGGTTGTTTTTAAACTGTATCACTGTGTTTTAGAGATGCATGCTGAAATAGTTACAGATGAAATTTTAAGTCTGAGATTTGCTTCAAAATAATAAAGTAAAGGAGAGTGGGAGGAATAGATGAACCAAGACTGGCCTCGAATGGCCGATGACCAGACTGGCCTTGATCATTGTTGAAGCTAAGTGATGAATACATGGAGGCTTGTTATTTTCTATAATGAAAAAAATCTAAGTCATAATTTGTATAATATCCTATACTATACAATTATATATGTTTGTATATATGTTTAAAAAATCCAAACAAGTCATTCTTTAAGAAATAACCTACCTGCTCTCTTTTGCTTCACATTTTTCCCGTCGCCGGCTCCCTCATTTTCTCTGCTAACTGCTTTTCTTGCCTCTACGTTGATGGACCCACAGAAGGGCTGGAGGATCTGGCAAATCTGCTGCATCCCAATTTACCCCGTGCATGCTGCATTCCATCCCCATTCTCATCCCGAGAGTGCACATACTAT
This sequence comes from Colobus angolensis palliatus, assembly GCF_000951035.1. Classification (NCBI taxonomy): domain Eukaryota; kingdom Metazoa; phylum Chordata; class Mammalia; order Primates; family Cercopithecidae; genus Colobus; species Colobus angolensis. The sequence continues at coordinate 2,648,323 of NW_012112697.1, forward strand.
GTAGCTTTGATTTTTGCAGATCCCGTCAATCTCGTGTGCAATAACATAGCGTTTATTTTAGCAGCATAACTTTCTTCAATAGCTTTGTGAGTCATCTGAGTCCAAAGTTTGCACAATCATTAATAGTCTGAAGGGTTAACTAAAAATTTCCAGTTACATTTTCTTGTATTGTGTAGGGAAATCATACATGATAGGAATGTCAGAGATGGGAGTCTGTGAAGCCCTCTTTGTAAATTTCTAAACCAAAGACATATTCAGAGGCATGGCCTGAGGCACAGAAGGAGAATTTTATCATGTACCACCTCATTTTGTTCTTTGAACACAGATAATCTTGTGCACCTGTCCTTAGCAGAACCTATACTTTATGCTTTCATTTTTCTTCAGCAATCCAGTTCATTTGGTGGTAGCTCGGTTTTCTAGCTAGCAAGAGTTGAACTGGAAGGCGACAGGACCCCAGGGAGTTTCCACATCCTGATCTGCTAAGACTCTTGGGGGTCACCCCTGAAGGAATCTCTCGTGGACAGGACACTATCAAGAGGCTCTTCCATATTGCCTCCACAAAGATCCATTTCCTGAGGACCATTTGCCACAGCATGCTCATTGACCTAGGGGTCAATGGGGGTACAATGCGGTTAGTCTTTGCCTATCTGATCCATCTCACCCAAATTTCCTGACCTGAGAGCAATGTTTCATAAAACACAGCACAATTCAGCCAAAGAGCTAGGGAGTGAATAGCTACCCAACTGGTGAGAAAGTAGAAGGTGAAAAGCAGTCTGACAATTTCTCTCTCTTAAAGAAAATGGATCTGGAGACTTTGGAACCACCCCACCCCCACGCCCCACCACCACCACCCCACAAATTTAAGTCCCCAGGCCCAGGTGTCTCTAATTCTTCACACTGGAAAAGTTAGAAGCCTCAGGACCAGTGGCAACTACAAGTGTGTCTCTGGATGTTCAACTCATTAAACTCTGTGAAAGCAATTTGACAGCATCTGGGATGTGTTTTGTCATTAGGGGTGGGGATTGGGACTGTTACTTATTTTAGCCAGGAAGAGGTGTGTGTGAAGGTGTCTGCATGCGAGGGTGTATGTTTCGGATGTAGGTGTCACTGAGTTTGTGTTAGTGGATGAGTGTGAGCTTTTTGAGGGTTTCATTACTATTTTTGTTTTGTGTCGGTCCTCTGAAGAAATCCCCCTAAGCCCCAGGACTTTGATTCATCTGAAAATTCTATGCTTCTCTCCAATGTCACTGGAATCATCCAAGGTCCTGTCCTTCCTCAAAATCATGGGCCATTTTGGCGGTGGTTATTCTGAGCAGCCAGAGAAAATCATCTCTGAAATTTACATTTTCCCTTCCTTCTACCTAGAGGAGCAAGTTGTCATTCTAATTAAACAACAACTTTATTACAGAATGCAAGGAATAAAACCTTTGAATTAACTTTGACTAAATTCTAGTTTGAATAAAGTCTTGCAAATAATTACTTGAGTATAAATTATTTACCCATTAATTCTTTATTTGAATTTGGGGAAATTCAAATACGTTTTCCGGCAAGAGCTTCGTGATAAATGACTTGTGTAATTAGTAGTAAACGTGTTATTCTTATAATTTCTAATGTATAATAAGCAGAGCGCAGACATTTCTGTCTCATATGTTCCTTTTAAACCCTTTATCGCCCTTAAAAAAAATCTTGTTTAATAGATCACAGACATGATCTTTTAAACTGTTTTCAGTAGTTATGCAAAATCTTCACAAAAGTACTGGTAGGCGGACTACAGGGACTTCTGGACTTTAATCAGCCATGAGAGTAGACAGGATTTAGAAGTCATTTCTCAACTCGGGATCACCTGCAGAAAATGAAAAAGTCCCAGGGAAGACTGCTGAGTATAAAATGCCATTGTGTACATAGACTTTTATGGACTCTGAAAAGCCCTTTGACTCCTTGGAAATAGAAGCTATGTTGGAAGTGGAAAGAGTAGAAAAATTCGCGTGACATGTGCATGTGAACGCAGCACTGATGTTTAGGCTTGAAAAAGAGTGGAGAGGTCCGGAAGGGGGCTCATAGCCACTGAAAATCTTAACTGCTCGCCCAGAGGGGCTGGGCCGAGACCTTGAATGGGAGGGAAAGGGCATCGCGATCAGCGAGAGAGACTTTGAACTATTTACCAGGGACATTGACTTCAGGGCCCCAAACCAGGCAGCAATAAACCAGGAAGTGGAGCAAGGTATGAAAAATGGGCTTAGCATGAGGATGAAGAAACCATATTTAAAGGAAGCATGGTAAAGGGTAACTCCTGTTCCATAGATGATGCCTCTGTGAGCCTCACTAGTGCTTGCTACAGCAAACCAAGATGGGCTGAGGGGTACATACTGTGTACCAGTTCCTGTTGGTGGAGGGAGCTTCCTGCCCTGCCTGTGCCACTTCTTATTGTTTAACACTGGGCAACTCATTTAACTTACTTGGGCCTCGGTTTCTCTACCTATAAAATTGGAGGTTGGCAGGAGGCAGAGTTTGCAGTGAGCCGAGTTTGCACCACTGCACTCCAGCCTAGGTGACAGGGCGACCCTGTCTAAAAATAAAAATAAAAATAAAAATAAAAATTTGGGGGTTGGAATGACTGACCTTAAGAATCCTTGCATATGCAACATTCTACAATTCAATGATGAGGTCTTTTTGTTTTGTTTTGAGATGGAGTCTCGCTCTCTCGCCTGGGCTAGAGTGCAGTGGTGCAATCTCTGCTCACTGCAACCTCCACCTCCTGGGTTCAAGTGATTCTCCTGCCTCAGCCTCCTGAGTAGCTAGGACTACAGGCACTCACCACCATGTATTTTTAGTACAGACAGGTTTTCTCCATGTTGGCCAGACTGGTCTTGAACTCCTGACCTCGGGTGATCCACCCACCTTGACCTCCCAAAGTGCTGGGATTACAGCCATGAGCCACCACACCTGACTGACGATTAGGTTTAAGAGAGAAAAACTTGGCTTCCCAAAAGGATTCCAATCAGGGGAGCATCATCTCAAAGAGCTTCTTTGCTCCCTTCATTCCCAAGCATCTTGCACCTCTGGATTGTCAACCACCCATACATCCATCACAGATTATCCAGAAAACAGGAAAGAACCCATTATGTCCGAGATGACTGGAAAAAGAGAAAGTGAATGACAGACCTGTGGCCAGTGAGGCATATATCGGTTGAGCTTTTAAGCAGTCAAGTACCAAAAGAAAGGAGCCAGTGGCCTCCATGGCAGTCCAGGATGGCCCTTTGATTGGATCAGGATGGTGAGCTGTGCATGGCACCATGGGGACAGAAGCCTTCTGCAGTTGACCATCATAACCTGGTAATCACACTGACAGTCCCGGGATATATAGTAGGTTGAAAATTACCACCTGGAAACTCGAGTTGAGCTTGCATCATATTATGGGGTTAGCACATGGGCTTTACTGGCCCCCAGCTAGCCACTCCAGGTAGCGCTGAGCTTCCTATTCATGTTTATGTGCCACCCAAATGACACCCCATTAAATGGCACATGCATGTGCCAGCTTTACCTTGTCACCACTGCCCTGAAGCTCTCAAATGTCTTAAACCTGCCTCCCCATATGCTTGAGCCTTCATTAATACTTTTGTTCAGGGAGAACACAGTCTGCTAAAAAATAAAATAAAATAAATCAAATGACTTTGATGAGAGGATGCATGTGACTTGTTGGATGTGGCCATTCTGTCACTCCCGAAGCTGACACCCAGGTGACAGTGCAGCTGAGTTACAGCGGCATGTGCCAGGTGGCATGAAAGCCATCACGTTATGATCAGTTTTCTCCATGGATTGAGGTGTTTCCAAAGAAAGGCTGCTGTGGTATACCCATTCTCACTGGCACTGGTCTGTTCTGGTTATGTGGCAGCAAGAAGCCGGAAGACTGGGGGCGGGAGGCACTGACCTCTGTGTGAATACTTTGGCCTTGACATCACAGTTGCAAGTGAGGAATCTTTCCATGTCTAATGGTATAAAAGGGATCTTTTGTGTGCCTGGAGCCATGTCGCAAACAGTCTGACCAAGTGATATATTCAATTTCATAGGTGAGTTTCAAAAGATTGGCCCTGCAAATATGCCTTGACTATAATCTTGAGAGAGATGAGAGAAAGGACCATCCTAATTCTAAGTAATTAAGCTTAGTGTTCTTATATTAAAGAATATCTTTGGCTTGTTAGCACAGTCAGAATCACCTTGAATTTTTTTAATAATGCAGAAGCACAGCCCTGCCCTCCTGATCCAAATCTTCAGGAGCAAGAGCCGCCAGAATCTTAGTTTTAGCAGGCTCACAGGTGGTCCTGGTGCATAGTTAGGATTGAGAACCACTGGCATGCTATTTTGTGGTGGAGCCGGACTTTTTCATCCAACAGCTTGTTTGTTTCTTCCTATAACCTGTGAGGCAGGAATGGTCTTCATTTTACTGATGAGCAATCAGAGAGACTCAGAAAGTTCCACTGCATTCCCCAAGACCACAGATTGTAGCTAAGGCAGCCTCAATTCCCACCACAGGTGCTGGCTTCATGGGCATTCGATTTATGCCTTTGCAGAGACTCTGGTCCTTAGAAACCCAGTGCTCGGTTCAGTGCTCTGCTGTCACCATCTTGAAGTCCTTAATGTTTTTTGACAAGGACACCACATTTTACTTTGCAATGGACCATGGAAATTATGTAGCCAGTTCTGCTGCCCAGACCTGTGCACTGTATTGTTTCAACCCTACTAAATCCATGCTGGCGAGTAGAAAGTATTTCTCTCCAAATCGAACTCCAGCCCTGGAGTTGTTAGCTTAAGTGTGCTAGAGTGGCATTTCAGGAGACAATAATGACAATAGAGAATAATGCTTTCATTTATTGAGCACTGTGTTCTGAGCTTTTCTCATTCATCTCAGTCCTCACAAAAACCTAATATAATTACTGTCACCATACTATAGGTGAGGACAGTGAGGCAGAGAAGTCACAGAGGTCACATTGTATCTGTCTGTGACAGTGGATTCTGGAGATGGCTTTCCCAGATTCCAATCTCAGCTCTGCCATTTATCAGCTGTGTGACCTTAGGCAAGTCACTTGACATCTCTGAATTTCAATTTCCTTACCAGTAAAATGGGGCTGGTAATAATTGCCTCCATGAGTTAATTGTTTCAAGAATTAAATGAATTAATGTGGACAAAGTGCCTAGCACATAATAGATACTCAATGAATATTGGGTCCGTTAACAACCTTTGCACTGAAGAATATTACCCATTATAGACCGAAATAGGTATTTAAATGGTACCTTACTTAAGGATCTGAAGTGTTTTCACAGCGCTGGATAATATAGTCAAGGTGCAATTAGCCATACATTATAATATTTTTAAGTGATTCAAGTGACACTTCTTACGTCTAAGTGTAATCTTTCCCACTTTAGCATTTATCATAGTTTAATAACTACTGAATGCTGTTGAATTAAAATACGATTCTGTCTGGGGATATGTTGACCCTTAGCATGATAAAACTCATCCAAGGCTCAGCTAGAGCCTAGAAAAAAAGCTCACCACAGCCACTGAATTCACACACTCTTTGGAAGCACAAGAAAAGACCATAAGTAAAATGGGGAACCTGTGACCTTTGGAAAACGAGGCAGCTTCACACCTACACAGGCTAGGAGATTACTCATATCATGATATTTCTGTAATATTTTACAGAGGCTTTTTGTTTTGCAGCTCTTCCATACTTCATTAATTCATTTAATCTGCCCAACAACCTGGGTGATAAAAGGGGATGTAGTGTTAAGACCTTTGCAGCTGGGCGCCATGGCTCATGCCTGTACTTCCCCAGCCAAGGTGGGTGGATCACCTGAGGTCAGGAGTTCGAGACCAGCGTAGCCAACATGGTGAAACCCTGACTCTACTGAAAATAAAAAAAGTTAGCCAGGTGTGGTGGCACATGCCTGTAATCCCAGCTACTCGAGAGGTTGAGGCATGAGAATTGCTTGAAAACTCAGGAGGTGGAGGTTGCAGTAAGCTGAGACCATGCCACTGCACTCCAACCTGGGCAACAGAGTGAGAC
>NW_012112697.1:2654434-2724304 GCF_000951035.1 Colobus angolensis palliatus
AAAAAAAAAAAAAAAGACCTTCCTTAATTATTACCTCTATGTATACGCCGGAGTAGACCTACTACGTGCTTGTATCTTGTGTTTGGTGCCATACATACATTCACTCACGGAGTTCTCGTATGACTTGCATGATAAGTAAGGCCACCCATTTTACAGATGAGAGGAATGAGGCTCAGAGGATACCGCTGATTTGCCTGGTGGCAGAGGTATTCAAGCCCAAGGTAGGCTGGCCAGCATCTGTAATCCTTAATCCCTTTCATTCTTTCCACACCCACAGCCACACGATTTTCTTGTTCTTTGATGGAAAGGGAGAAACCAAGCATGTGGGAGGTGGCCAGTAAACATTTGGTGACTGAAGGACTATGAGCTGGATCAGAATAGCACCAGAATGTTTTCATGTCTCTGTGAGCCGGCTTGAACACAAGACCCAGTCAAATGTACCATCATTTTTAATTATTCAAAAGCCGTGGAACTTTTGTTTTTCTAAGTGGTTATTTTTCTTTTCTTTGCTGCATATTGTTCTTCCTGCTCCACGCTGTGAAGTGTGCCACCTTGATAGAAGAGCATGTGGTCTTCTGGGCGGTGAGCCATCTTGGTTCGTCAGCCTCATGGGATCTCTTTCTGCCTTGAGTACCTCAGATTGGTCCCAAAGCCGTGGGGCTCGATTTTCCCATGACCATGCACTGGGCGGTGATTTAATGTTTCATAAAGCCCTATGCGGTTCCTGAAATGATTTTCGTAAGAGATTCCTTCACTCCTCAGAAGTGTTCCCCAGTGAGGGAGAACCGGGAAGAACTGGGAGACCAGATGAAAATTACTCACTGTGTGAGAGAAAGTGTATGTGCCCCTGTGTGAGTGTGTATGAGTGTCAGCATTGAATCCAGCAGAGGGAACGCCTGGGCCCGCACACAAATCATTTGTAGTGTGGGTCCTCAGAATGTTGGGAGTTAGATGTTAGGCAAAAATACTTGTCAATTATTTCAAAGAACTTTAGAATCCCAACCGAAAATGAACATTCTTTGTGGTACAATGATTCAAACTTTCCTCTGTAGTCTTGATGTGATCATAGACCCTTTTAAGAAGTAATGAAATCTTGGAGCTCTCACCTCATCTCAGGAAAAATTGACCCATGCATTGTGTGCAGGCACACGCGTGTGTACACACACACTTTTGCCAACAATATCACGTAATTAATGGGATTTGTGGGCTACTCTGGAACCATTGCTCCGTGGACTTGCTTATCTGTCTCTCTCTTTTTTTTTTTTTTTTTTTTTTTTTGATTTTGGTTTTTTGGTTTTGTATTTTTGTAGAGACAGGGTCTCACTGCATTGCAAAGGCTGGTCTCAAACTCCTGGGCTCAACCAATCCTCCTGCCTCGGCCTCCCAAAATACTGGGACTATCAGTGTGAACCACCATGCCCAGCCCCTGTCTTTCTCTTTTCATCTATTTCTGTGTTTTTTTCCACTTAGGAATCAAAATAGAGCAGAATTTTATTTTCTATAGTTTTCCCCCACTGTATTACATCATGAGCCTTTTAAAAATGGTGCTGCAAAATCTTCATAATGATCTCTATTTAAATAACTACATAGTATCCCATCCAGTATCCTTCTCAGAATTTTCCTCAGTACTCCCCTATTGCTGGACACTGAGGTAGTTCCATCTTTTGCTATTTTAAATAACATTTCAGCAAATGATTTGCCAACATAGGTCCCACTGCCAAACCTTTTCCATTCTCTTGGAGTATCCTAGTGATCATCACTTGCCTTTATTTAATTTAAATGTTCTTGCATCTAACCTTCCTGCCTGCACAGAAAACATCTTCTTTATCACTTCCACTGGATGTTTGGTTTGATCCCATCCTGCCACCATCAATTATTCCATTTTGTTTTCTCTTGTACCTTTGATTTTTCCCTTTCCTGGGTTCCTTCCTTTTGACCAAGCAGACCCAAGTCCCCTCTTCTAGATAAGTCTCTGTTGCCTCTGTGAACTTGTATGCGCTGGTTCCTTTGCCTGGAACACTCTTTCCTCTTGCCTGCACCTGGGAATCTCTATCAAGCCTGAGCCTAAGAAAGATGTTTTTTAAGAAGGTGGCTCCAGGATTGGGAGGGGAAGAATGTGATTTTCTACAGGCTGTGTTTATTTTGGTGAGCTGGGGGCCAGAGAGCTGATACAGATCTGTGCCCACGTTTAAGGATCTCAGCTTCTGTAGAGATGGAGGTCTTGGTCATCTTTGTAAGTTCCTGAAGCAGAACTAGAAAGATCACAGTGTTTAGAATTGGGCTGACATCAAACCAAGTCTCAGCTGCATCATTTGCTAACTCTGAGCCCCTCTATATGTCACTGAACAGCAGTTTCTTCATCTGTAAAGGGATTAATGAGATATTATTTGGCTCAGTGGTGAGCCCCATAGCTAGCAAGTCATAAACAATTTCTCTCCTCCATTATAAACTTTCATGCCCCAGCAATGTCTAGACTCATGTAAGGGCTCATAGTAGACGCTCAATAAATATTTGCTGAATGAATAAACATGGACCGATAGCTCAGAGGTGTGGGCACCAGCTCTTGTCTGCATCCCCTCCTGTTGCCTGCTGCAGCCCCAGGCAATCTGTATGTGAAGCAGAAAAGCCTGTGATTGCAAATGCACGGGCGGCCAGGCAGCAGCTGTCTCCAGATAAGGGGGTGGCACCATGCCAAGTACTGGAGGTCTCTCCACAGAGGCTCAGTAATCATCACAATCCCTCATGGAATTCCTCTGGAGAACGCCTCTCTTCTCGAAACATGTGGCACTTCACAAACATCGTCTCAGTGATCTTCGCCACATGGCTGGGAGGGGTCGAGGCGCCACAGGGCACCCCAAATGCCCCAAGGACATATGGCAAAGGAGGACCGATAATGAAAAAGGAGGGGTGGGGTGGAGGCGGCACGTGTCCTCACTTTACAGGTGTATGATGGCAGAGAGAGGTTTCGGTGGCTCACCCATGTGAAATGGGGCACAGGAAGCAAATCCATGATATCTTGTCCCAATATCTAAACTTTAGCTATAGTACTTCCATGAATGGAAAAATGCCTACAAATGGCAACTATGAGATGGGAGACAAAGGGAGACGGAACCACACAGTCCCAGGGTGCTTACAAGCCAACAGTTCAGGTCCGCAGACTCCATACAACTCAGTCTCAAGTCCTCAAAACCTTATATAACAAGAATGTCCTAAAACTCACCAGCTAGAGTCATGATGGCATCATACCAAGCCTCTTGCTATGCCTAAGTTCCCCTACCAGACTAGGCCATGCTACCCTATGACCATACTGTGGGGCTTTCCTTTGTAGAGCTTGGCTCATTTGTAATTATTTGCTTAGTAGAGTGATTATACATATAATCTGTCTCCCTGACGAGACTGAAAGAGCTACGAGGTCAGAAAATACTTTTATTTAGTTTCTATTACGTATACCTACTACTATATTTGTTGAATGGCTGAATTTATTATAAAAATTAAATAAATAGGAAATAATAAAGACGCCAGTCAGAAATCAAATCACAGGCAAGAAAATACCTGTACCAGGATGAGACAGCATTTGTTATGGTTATATGTACCCATAACTTTACTTGTTGCTACTTAAAGTTGTTGGGTTTTTTTTCATTTTTTGAAACAGGGTCTCACTTGTCGCCCAGGCTGGAATGCAGTGGTACTATTTTGGCTCATTGCAACCTCCGCCTCTTGGGTTCAAGCAATTCTTGTGCGTTAGCCCCCCGAGTAGCTGGGATGACAGGCATGTGCCACTATGCCTGGCTAATTTTTGTATTTTTAGTAGAGACGGGGTTTCACCATATTGGCCAGGCTGATCTCAAACTCCTAATCTCAAGTGATCCACCCACCTTGGCCTCCCAAAGTGCAGGGATTACAGGCATGCGCTGCCGCACCCAGAACTGTAGCTACCTACAGTACTAACATGAAATTAATTCTATGTTAGGCAGAATTAATGGTGTATATTTCTACAGCTCCATGAGGCCAAGGATGCTATCCGTCTTGCTTATCCATTGTATCCTGGGGGTGAGCATAGTGCGAAATACAAATTATGTACTAAATAAATATTTGTTGAAGGGTGGATAGAAGGAGCTCACAGATGCTTTAAAATTCATCAATCCATGCCCCATTAATTAAGAATATTGCATAATTAAGACATAGTCTAATTGTGTTTTTCCTTTCTATTTTATTCATTTATCTTATATTTATCATTATTCCCTGCCCCATTTGGGAAAAAAAAATTAAAGTGCCAGCAAGAGAAGTCTATTTCACACTATTCTTTTACTCAACAAATCTTCATTGAGTGCATACTCAGGGGTACGCACAGGGTAAGGAGATGGAGATAAAATGGGAGAAAAACAATGTTGAGTGTCTTTCTTCATAGATTGCATTGTTGAAATGATGTTGGCTGAACAAGTCAATAGAATTTGGAGTCTTTTTTAAAATATGTAACAGTTAGCTTTTGCTGCATAACAAACCACCCCAAAACTCTCTATTTTGAAACAACAACCATTTATTTGTGATTCTGTGGGTCAGCAATTTGATCTGAGTCCTCTGAGTTGCTCTGCTGCTGCCCTGAGCCAGGCTCACTTAATCACAGCTGGGCTCATTTGTGAACTGGTAGGTTGGCTGGGGACTGGCTGACCATCAGCCTGGTGCCTCAGTTCTGTTCCATGTGGCCTGGCCACTGGGACTCACACAGTGTCCCTTGTGCTGTCCTCTACAGCTGAAAGAAAGGCATGAGGCCAGCCCAGATCCCAGGTGGAGAAATAGACTCCACCTCTTGATGGAATGAGTTACAAAGTATTGTGATCATTTATTTAATCAAATACAACACCTTTACCGAAAATGTTTTAGGTCCTATAGGTTACTTTAGTAGTTCTTACTTCTATATAAACTAAGCATGATAATGAAAGAGATACAAACCTGCCAGGAGTTTTGTTTGACAGTACTCTATTTGCTATTTTACTTCCTAATTCAGACAGTCTATCTGCCCTCCCCCTAATTTCATATTAGAGTGATGTTATTATTCATTTTCACCTCCAGGTGAAACTCATAACTGTACAGTCATGAGGACAGTGCCATTGGCTGGTGGGCAGGTGCCCTCTTTGCCTTGCCTTGTCTTATATTATGCCACACATTCTGCTCACATTCTAGGTACTGAAATATTAGATGAACTCATCGGTGGTTCTGAATGTTTCTTTGTGACTCATTTGCAGGATGTTCACTGATCCTTCTTTACACTCTGTGAAGTGTGCGGTGTGTGTCTGGTGAGGCCTAACACCCATTAAACGCTCCTGCTGTAAATTGGATGCACCATCCCCCGTGAGCTGGTGCCAAGGTGTGAATTAGATAGAGACGCTCTCAACTGTTCCTCTGGCCTCTGACTCGGTTCCTGGGCCATCCCATGGGTGGCCAAGCCCCCAGGCAGCAAGCCTGATCTTGGCTGCCCCAGGATAAGGAGACTCCAAAGTAGATAATGGGGGCGATCTCCGGAAGCCCCCATGTCCCGTTTGCAAACTCACACAAAACGTTGTGCCTCTCAGAGACCTGAGCTTCTCCTGATTCCTCTCCCTAGATGCAAATATTCCTTACGTAGGGAATGTAGCAGGGAACAGAGGTACTGGGTGGGAGTTGGCAAGGAAGGCAAGGAGGCATGTGGTCCAGAGTGGAAAACCAAACCATTCTTAGCTGTCATCCTCCCAAATCATGCTGGAATAAGTTGTCCCGGATGGATTTCTCCTCCATATGGTTATGAGAAATGACAATTGGCTCCTAAATCCCCTGGCCCATTGATTTGGGTTCATGACAAGCATGAGGGCAGACGATGGACAGCATGATTAGGGGCAAGTTGATTTTTTTTTTCAGACAATGTCAGTGTTGAAGAAGAGAAACCCCTCCTATCGGCCAAACTGTACCACATGTTATGGGGGAGAACTGTCACGTTCATCTTCAAGTACATCAAGGTGGTCGCTTACAATATTGCCCCAAAGTTGCAGTAGAAAGTACTCTCAAAAACCAATATATTATCTATGAGTACATATTTGTGTATGTGACAGTTTCTTTAAAAATCTTTGTTTGATGGACACCAGACCCCTAATTTGCTTACTTTTACAATGGGGGGAGGGAGACCAAGACTGAGGATGGAACTTCGGCCTTTATCTATAGTATTCTATTTTTTAAAAAAGAATAGATTCCTATATATCGTGTGTAATTGAAAATTATATTTAAGAGAGAATGAAGTCATTGATTCTGTTGTTTGTTTCTGCATAACCAGACACCTCAAGATTGAGTGACTTAAAACCACAACGGTGGTATTCTCCATGATTTCAGCTGGGCAATTCAGCTGTGAGCTAGGCTGGAGCTCTGTGGTCCCTCTCTCATCACTCAAACCAAAGCATCTTTGCAGGATGGTGGCTGGCTTCCAAGAGGGCAAGCCCCAAGTGCAAGCACCTATCAAGCCTCTACTTGCCTTGAGCTTGCCGCTGTCTCATGGGCCAAAGAAAATCACCCAGCCAAGGTCAGAGTTGGTATGGGAGGATGCAAACAAGGGCATGAATCCCAAGAAGTGTGGTTCACTGGGGGCCACCAGTGTGCCAGCCTACCGGAGTCCTTTAGTTATTCCAGACCAAACGATGCTCTTGGGAACAGGACTTAGGCATGCAATGTGGCATTTGTTGACACTTTCCAAGCTTTGATGAGCTTTCCTACATCTCGAACTCAAAATGCCAAAACTACCCCCATTTCCTTATTTGCTTTTATATGTATGTTTTTGCTTTTCATTATCTTTCCTTTTATCTTCTTGTCTCCATCATCCAGTATGGAGGCTGGGATGGCTCATGACCTCCGATTACTTTCTTTTTCATGAATCCCTGCATTGTCCCATCAGAAAAATAGTGAGGCCCTCCAGAATCACGGCTATGATTTCAGCAGCTTGTAAAGATCTAATGTAAGAGACAGCATGGACTTCTAGGTCTCCTATCAACATATATGCTGTCAATTATTCAGTATCTATTTAGCATCATATACCAGACACTTCAGTCTTCCGTTAAAACTGTATTCTCCAAATTCAAATCTTGGCTTTATAGGGCCGGGCATGGTGGCTCATGCCTGTAATCCCAGCACTTTGGGAGGCCAAGGTGAGTGGATCACTTGAGGCCAGCAGTTCAAGACCAGCCTGGCCAACATGGTGAAACCTCGTCTTTACTAAAAATACAAAAAGTAGCTGGGCATGGTGGTGGGCACCTGTAATCCCAGCTACTTGGGAGGCTGAGGCAGGAGAATCACTTGAACCCTGGAGGCGGAGGCTGTAGTGAGCCCAGATTGCACCACTGCACTCCAGCCTGGGTGACAGAGCAAGGCTTCGTCTCACAATAAAACAAAACAAAGCAAATCTCGGCTTTATGCTGTGTAAGCTTTGGCAAGTTTCCTCATTGGATGGTTGTGATAATTAAATTAGTCTATACACAACCCACTGTTGTGTTGTTGCAATTATTATTATACTATTATTGTCACCTGTATCTTGCTGTTTAATTCTCACAATGACTTCGCGCTATAGATATTGACTGTCTTATTGTCCCTGTAAGGAACCTGAGGCACAGAGAATTTAGGTAACATATCTAATGCCACCCAACTAATAAGTGATAAACTCAGGACTCAAACCCACATCTCTCTGCCTTCAAAACTGTGCACTCAATCACTGCGTTATGTCTTACTCAGGTTTATAGCACCTCAAACAAGGTAGGTTCGGGTGGGTCATTCTTACTTAGTTTTCTACCAATAGTTATTTGATCATTTAAAAAAATCCCATCTAACAAGAACCACCCCCATGATCAATACCCATCCACACTGAATCTTTAATGTTCTGTCTTATCAAATTAGCGGCTTCTGCCACAACTCAGGGCGGAAATCAATGTTCCCTTGACCTTAAACACGCACCAACTTGCAGACACTCATGCCTCGGGGCTTCAGTGGCTTGTGGGTAATGGGAGCTACTCTCAGACTCACCCACTTCCGGAGAGAAGATAGCTCCAGACGTTCCATGCCACATCTGGTCCGGCAGGGGTGGCCTCTCCATCCCCACGTGGGGCCTTTCCTTCCCAATGCCCCTGGGCTCACAGACACAGCCAGCCAGCCTCCGATCTCCAGTCCTAAGAACATGGCACCTCTCAGCCTTCAGGTTCTTTTGTCTCTAAACTCTCCTGTTTGCAGCACTTTTCACAAATACTGAGCCTAGCCACAGAGTTCCCCAATCCTAGAGTCGAGACTGAGCCTTTGCCGATGGTGTGTAAGTTTCTACCCTAATTGATGTCATTTTCCGCCAGTACTCACCTTCCACTCCAGCCAAGCCTTTTGCCCTCTTATTCACCCCTGTGTCCCTACCTCTTCTTCTCTGCTCATGCCATTCCCTACTTCTTCCTTTTGTGCCCACTTGGAGTCTAATAATCTTTCTTGCCTAGTTAAAGCTTCACTGTGAAACATTCCAGGGGAGTCTAGCCCTTTTTGTTAAAAAAAAAAAAAAAAAACCTCTTCTAAACTCCTTTTAGAACTTAAAGAACACCATGTAACACCTAATTGTCTATTACCTTGTATCATCTTCCTTTATGAGCTGTGGCATCTCCCTAGGCAGAAAGCAAGATACTCTATTTCCAAAAATTATATTATACCCTCTCTTATCCTCATAAGAGTGATAATAGGCTGCATTTATTAAATACTTATTATGGACCAGGTACTGTGTGGAACAACGTACAAGTGTTATCTTGTTTAATCCTTACAACCACTTTATAAGGTAACTGTTATTATTACCTCTGTTTTGTAGATGAAGAACTGAATCCCAGAAGTCACGTAACTGACACAGAGTCCTCTGGCTGGAATTCAGATCCTGGTGGTCTGACTTCAGAGGCCCTGCTCTTGGCCACTAGGCCATGGTGCCTCCCATAGCTGGACACAGAGTTGTTTTACAGTCCATACCTGTTGTAAAATTGTCCCCTAAAGCGTACACTGTCTGCATATATAGATGAGAGGTCATCTGCATTAGTTACCTATTGCTGCCTAACAAGTTACCCTAAGACCTACTGGCTTGAAACAATGTTTACCATCTTAGTTTCTACAGGGCAGGAATCTGGGTACAGCTTCGCTTGGGTTCCTCATAAGGTTGCATTCTGTGTCAGCCAGGGCTGCCCTCATCTCAAGGCTTGAATGGGGAAGGATCTGCTTCTGAACTCACTCACCAGGTCGTTGGCAAGATTCACCTCCTCATGGCTTCTTGGCCAGAGGCTGCGCTCGGTTTCCTGCCACGTAGCCACTTCACAGGGCAGCTCACATCAGAGCAAGTGATGGAGAAGCGAGCGTGAGAGGCCGCTGTCCTTTGTGACTTAATCCTGCAGGCGACATGCCTTCACTTTTGCCATATTCTATTCATTAGAAGTTGGTCACTAAGTCCAGCCCACACTTGAAGGGAGGGGACTACATGAGAATGTGGATGCCAGGGAGTGGACGGTGCTGGGGGCCATTTCGGGAGCTGCCTACCACAAATCCATACAAAGCAAGGCCTCCCGAAGAAGCTCCTAAGCTGACACTTGACAGATACGGAAGAGCTGGCCCAGGTCCATGCCCAGGCCTGGGAAGCCAGGCAGAGGGAGAAAATGATGGGAAGCCCTGGAAGGAGCAGGGCTGATTCACAGAGCAGCAAGATGCTTCCGAGTGGGGACGGGAGAGGGTCACAGGGAAAGATCCAGATGTAGCTGGGTGGGCCCAGGGTACCTTTCCTTCTCCTGAGAGCAGTGTGAAGTCCCTGAAGGATTTTACACAGCAGTGGGTGGGCATGGAAAGTGGGTTGGAGCAGACCAGCCTGGAAGAGGGAAATGGGCAATTCCAGATGGAGCCAAAGGAATGTGAGGAGTCTGAGAGAGTGACCCGGAAGCGGAATCCACTCAAACTACACACCTCCCAACACAGGCTAAGGTTCAAATTCTCATGCCCTAAAAATTTCTGCCAGGTACAGCCTGAACCCTACTATTCCCCTGTCTACTGATCCAAGGGGAACCTATCATTTTAGGCTCCTTTTAGAACCTGGAGGAATGGGGCCTATAGGGTAAGCCCTCTGGTTTTCTGGCAAAACCACGGTGACATTGAAGTAGCTCATCTGTAACAGGGCCCAGTGTGCCTCCAAGGGGATCTGTCTCTCTCTCTCTCTCTCTCTCTCTCTCAATTCCAGAAGGCTCTGGCCTTCCCTCTCCTCTTGTTACTTGCCATCTCAGTTACCCTAGGTTACTTCTGTCACCATTTGTTTGTTCCCAAAAGATTTTACCATTGCTTTTCCATATTCCTGTTTTCTCTCTCTTTCCCTCTCAATTTTTATTATTTTTTGTAATTAATTTCATTTTAACCTTCTTCTAAGATGCAAACCTGCTGATGCATTTTGTGCCTGAAATTTTCAGTCAAGTAATAACTATTCTCGCTGGGGTTTTGTGGTGGGGGGTATTATTATTGTTATTAATATCTATTATCTTAGTTTGGGTTTTCCCAGAAATAGAACCAGAGATAAAAATTTGAGAAATCATCTATTTGGAAGGTGAAACACTGGTAGAGGAGTAGGGAAAAGGAAAGAGGGGAAGGAAAGAAGCCCATAAAATGTGTGTTATCAAGCACATTTCCACCATGGCCAATTGGAGCCGAGCTCCGCTGGGTAACTTTGGGAGGTGGTATGGGACACATACTCAGAGTTGTCCCACCCGAGGGAGGCGGAAATCCCAGTCAGTCTCTGGTTAACGGCTGCTTCCCACCCTGTTAGCTCTTGGGCAACTCCCAGCACAGGCCTAGTGGACTCCCATGGCCAGGAAAAAAAAAAAAAAGTCCCTCAGGTGAGCATCGTAGGTGTTTGCATCAAACAGCCTTCATGTATAGGGTAAGTGTTGAAAGGACGTGAGTGAAACTGAACAAAATCTAATGATAATATTAATAGCTACAAATACTTTCAGGTAATTAGTCTACTTAATCCCCATGGAAATACTGGCTCCATCCTTGACACAAGAAGGTGCTCAGCATATGTTAATTAAACTTGTTAGCATTGCCATTGTATTGTCCAAGGTCGCTCAGCTTGTAAGTGTCGGAGCTGGGTCTCCCACTGGATGATCTGGTGCAGAGTCCATTGGTCTTTAGCATGTAGAACAAGGAATGTGTCACCGCAGTGAGGGGTCCTGTCTCAGCGTGGGGAGAAGTTGAAGACAAAGCTGGAACTGGTATTACAGAGCACCGACTTTGCCAACATCACCATCTTGCTCTAGGTCAGTCCAATTAGCAGGGTTTGTCTGATAAAATTACGAAGAGGAAAACCCCAGAATGACCCCTGGGGCTGTACAGGAGACTGCAGGAAGAACAAATGAGGGTGTTATAAAGTGCATGCCAGCTGTCTCCATCGGGCCAGCCGTACCAGCCTGAAAAGCAATCAAGTAGGTCCTGTCTTGTGTTTGTTTCTGGAGACCCAAGTAGCTTATCCAGGCGGTGGGCAATGGTCGGCGGTGGGTGAATCCACCATTCAGAAACTGCTCATTCAACTAAAACCTGGTTGGTTTCTTGGCTGTATTATTCTTGGCCTGGATCTCTTCTTTAATTCTGAAGCCTTGATGTTATTTCAGAAATGTGGGTCTCCGGGATGAATTCTAAGCAGAATGGAAAGTGTGCAGTGGAAGGGTTGCTGGAGAGGGAGAGGCAGCATGAATGTGGGGGAGGAAAATCCCTGGACTTGGGAAGGACAATGGCTCCAGGCTCAACTCTCTCAGTAAGGAGCTCTGTGACCCTAAGTAAAAGAAAGGGAGGGGAGCAAACCTAGAAACAAGCGCTCCTACTATGCGTCAAGCCCTGTCCTTGGTACCGTTGCGCCCTCTTGGAACTGATCAGCAGCACAGCCCTGGAAAGTAGGCATTATGGTCACCTTTGTACATAGTCTGAGATGTGAAGCGACTCGCCCAAGGTCACCCAGATATTAAGCAGAGGGAGCATTTGAACTCAATTCTGCCTGACTCCAAGGTCCTTGATCTGTCCTCCCTGCTGTGCCTCAGTTTCCTTATGTCCTTTATAGGGCTCTTGTATCACAGAAAGTGCCTTTTCTAAAGTGTCATTTCCTGTACATGACGATGTTGGATTGGATGAAGCAGAGCACCCCAGCTCCTGCCCTGCTCTTTAGTGTCCCTATTTAGGAAGAGGTAGCCACCAAAAACTCCATGTCACCTGCCTTTTCTGCCCCTAGTTGAAGGAGTCTGTGGCTCAAGAGAAGAACCCCTCAGTATGTGCAAATCAACAGGACAGGATCTGGTTCTAGTCACAGAGTTAGAAAAAACCCAAATGGAATTTTTTAAGCCAGATTTCCTCTTATTATTATTATTATTCATGTCAGGAGTCCACTGGGAAAATCTTTATCTGCATTAAAACATACATAAGAAGAGGAGAGAAGAAAAGGCAGAAAAGAGTGTGTCTGTCCTACAAAGCGTTTCTTTGAGCCCAGCTCTGTTCCTCTGTAAAGTTCTTTGCTGCGCTGTCCGCAAAGATGGAATCTGGGTTCAAGGTTGAATGGAAGCCGGCTCCTAATGGAACACGTATCCCCCGAACACACCTCTAGGAGATTAGCCCGTCATTAAATATTTGTAGGATAACAGGGGAAGCCTAATTTAGTTTTTGTTTCTCTCTCTCTGTGGTTTAATCACAGATGAAAGAGACTAATAGCACTGCAGAGCTTTCTGGTGATCAAAGGCCAATCAATCCTCTTTGTGGAGTAATTAACTATTTGCTAAACTTGCAGAATTGATTTCCATTTAGGGCTAAGAGAGAGGGTTTTAAATGAAGACCGATTCACCAGGCGAGAGGAGGGAATCTCGGGGCTGATGCCAGGAGATACTCAGGGTGATGAATTGGAATCTGCTAATTAGAGACTGAAAAATACAGCCAGAACCTGCCCCTATTCAGGAGTACTTTAGGGGAAGGACAGGCAGGAAGAAGGGTGGATGAGGTCGCTGTCTCTGGCTGCCGGGCAGCTGTGCACACTGAAAGCGGGAAAATCCTTGGCATCCTGTTTGGGGCAGAAAGAGCTTGAATGCAGGCAGATGCTGGGCTGGGGAGGAGGTCAAATGCACGTCGCCCAGGGGCCATGCTGGGGTCTGCAGGTAACAGGGCGTGGAAGGGAGACCTCGTGAAATGAGGGCCCCATATGGGCATGCCCCCCAGCACAGAGCTGGGCAGTCATTGTGCATGCCTGAGATTCTACTCGGGCACTTAAAACTTGGATTTGCAGCCAGTTAAGAATTTGGATCCTGTTGGCGTCTATACAGATGCACTGAGAATCTGATCAGATGAATACACTCGAGACCTTACATTTCAAGTTCCTGCCAGCTTAAAACTGGAAAAACTTGAGACAACCTCATAATGCCTCTGTCTGGGGATGCCAGACGAAACACAAGATGCCAGTTCAGTTTGAATTTCAGATAAATGGATACCTTTTTTTAGTATAATGTCTTAAATGATTTTTAGTTTTAATGTAAGTGTGTGCCAAATGATTTGGGGTTTCTTTGGAGTTCAGATTGAACTGAGTGTCCTGTATTTTTATTTGCTAAATCCCACAGCCCTACTCTGGTTAGATTTTGGTCCCATACTGACTGAGTTATAACCTCTCTGAGCCTCAGTTTCCTTCTCTCCGAATGAGATTCATAGTAATAACTGATTGCTTCATTATGAATATTAAATAACCGAATGTGAAGTACTTCATGCAATGCAGCGCGTGGCATATTTTATGCTCTCCATAAATGTTACCTGTCGTTATGGCGAACACTATTTATTTGGAAAATAAAAATAACAATGTTAAGTATTAATAATGTATTTCTCTTTTTCCTATCTCCCCCTGTCCTTTATGCCAAACCTCCTTTCTTCCTTTCTTCTCCTGCCTCTTTTTCTCCCGCTTCCTTTCATTTTTCACCGCACACCGGGTCTGTACTAGCAGCATTCATGTGATTTTGTAAACTGCAGCGTCTCCATCCACTTTCCTCTCTGCAGAGGGGCAGGATGGCTAAGTGGCCATGAGCTGGTTCAAAGTCCCAACTCTGTGATCTCTGTCATGCTCTTTAACCTTTCTGTGCCTTAGTTTCCTCAGATGAAATGACAGTGATGTTACATGTCAGATTAAGTGAACTGATAGAGGAAGAGCACTTAAATAGTATCCAGCATATTATCAATCTTATTGCTAAAAGCACGTATGTGTTAGTTTGGGCTTCTCCAGAAATGATCCAGAGTGTGCTCATTTCAGTCAGGTTGTTTGAGCCAAGCAGGATCCTGGGCCAACCCAGAGTGAGTAAATGGATGGGAGTCCTCGCCTTGGCTTTCACAGATCCGCTCTGGCCAGGGGAACTCGGTGAAAACCAAAACACCTTTGGCGAAATGAGCCCGTGGGTGATTTCAGTGTTTTTAAACAAACGGGAATATTTTTCTTGTCTCTTGCAGACAGGTTCTAATTGTGTCTCTTACCATTTGCCTGAGCGGAGCCTCCCAGCAGGTCAGTTGTGAGTGAACAGTGTTTCTTGAGAACTTAGATGATCAATTTCTCTCATGGTCACTGCCACCATGAACTCATTGCCACTGCCTGTGTGGATTCCCCCTGGAACTAGGGCGGGGCAGGCAGGGACACATCTCTTCATGTCCTGCTCCACATCTCCCCATCAGCAACTTACCCCTGGACTATGAGGCTTCTGGTCAGGCACACACACAGGCTTGGGACCCCGGCCCCGAACCAAGCTAGTTTAGGGAGGCCAGGCTGGATAGCACGGCTGATTGATCAGTGGACTGAGGGTTTCACAGCAGATGAAGTCCCAGATGAAGAAAAGTTTCAGGAAGGCTGTTTCTATTGGACACCCCTTGTACTACCCTGTAAGTGGCTAATTGTGTCCCTTACTTAAAGCTTCTATGTGTACCAGGTGCAGTTTCAACAGCTTGATGAGTATTGAAGCCTAGGCAACATAGCAAGACCCCATCATTACCCCCGCCTAAAATTTTTTAAATCAGCCTGGGGTGGTGACATGTGCCTGTAGTCCCAGCTACTCGAGAGACTGGGATGGGAGGGTTGCTTGAACCCAGGAGGCGGAGATTGCAGTGAGTCGTGATCTTGCCCAGTGCCCTCCAGCCTGGGTGACAGAGAGAGACCCTGTCTCAAAAAAAAAAAAAAGAGAAAGAAACCAAAGACTTGACAAATAGTGTCTCAGTTTATCCTTATAACAACCTCATGCTACAGGAGCTATCCTTATTTCAAAGATGAAGAAATGCAGTCCAGGCACAGAGAAGTTAAGCTATTACCCATGCTTACACAGCTATTTGATGGTCATTTTGTCATTAACAATCATTTTAATTCAACTCCACACAGAGTTGCTGAGTACCGCTTTAGGCCATGCAGTGCACTGGGTGTCAAGAGGACAAGGAAGCCTTAGACCTCACTCCTGCCCTTTCTGTGGGTGACAGGCATGAGCTGAAAGGCTGTGTGTTAAAGATAGTACCAGTATGGCAATTCCCCAGACTGAGAGAAATATGTAAGTTTCTCTCAGTCTGAGTGGAAGTGATGAATGGAAAGGAAAATTGTGGTCTTTGAGGCTTGCCACTATTCTTACATCCAGGGAGAAGTTATTTTATTTGGATATCCTGGAAATGGTATAAAAGTTCTCATACTCCTTATAATGGATCTCCCAGCTTTGGGAAGCCATTGACATTTAGATACTTTTTTAATGTTCAGCTGAAAGTTTGAAGGTCATACTACATTTGACAGACAAGGACCTGGACCAGAGGCTTTGAGTGACAGTCTTTTGGGGGAGGGCACTATGCTGGAAGGTCACCCCTATGGACCTGCCCCCCTGGAAGGCTGGAGACCCAGAGGTAATGGAAACCATGCTGCTGAGAAGGCTTTGAAGAAAGGAAGAGGTTAAACATTGAAACGTTTTAAAAGGATTCCATTTGATTCCTTATCGTAAGTTGAATTCACCTATCAAATAGCCAGGACTTGATATTCATTGGCACATGAGACCAAGGCCTCTACCACTCCTTGTAAACAGGGGCAAGACAATGCCCACTTAAGACGGAGCTGCGCAAAATCCCCACTGCTCTTTAAATTATTTAGGAAGCGGGGAGAAAAGTGGCTGCGGGGAAAGAAATGGGTTCCCAAGTGATGTCTGAAGAAGGCCCCTCTGCACAGCTGTCCCCTCTCCTGGGCTGACCAACAGTGTTTAAATGCAGGGGCCTCCGTGAACTGACTCACTGCTGGATAATTACGTTAGGGACCAATACGGCCTGTTGAAAATCAATTCTGTTGGACCAGTGTGTTTGTTCGGAAAGCCACTCAGCCGATTCAGGAGTATATTAGGCAGCAGGCCCAGTGCGGTGACCTCTTCCGGATTGGGGTTGACACTTGAACGAAGGCGTTTGTCCAGTTAAAGGACAGTACTAGCAGCAGGCTCTTATCTCCCCTAAATTGGATTACTCAGATCTGCTTGTTCTCTTTAAAGATAGCTACTCTTGGGTTTTTTTCCCCTCTCTTTCTATCTGTCTGAGATGGTTACCTGGTGATTACTGTTTAACTTGCCATCCTTACATATCCTCGGACTGTTAACGCCAAATGCCACCAGTTTCACTTCCCTTTCCTATGAAGGGAAGGTCATCGGATGCTGACACCTCCATTTTTCAGGTCACCGATTGGACCGGTGCATGGGTTTGGATCCCGATGAGCTGGCCCGCGTGCCCCCTTGAGGAGCTTGTGATATGCTTTCCAGGAAGCAGAACTCAAGCTCTGGGATTGCACAGACTTCGTTGCACACGTGCTGCTTCCCTACAAAGAGATTTCTCCCAAGAGACCGTCTTTGGCTTGCGGACTCTCAAAGCTGCTCACCAGCCAGTGTCCCTTGAGTAGAAATGCCACTAGTCACCAGGACCATAAACAGCATTCAACTATCTCATCTTCTGGAACATTCTAGCACATGACCGAAGGGTCAGGATACAGGAGAAATGATGAGTGAAACAGGAGCCTATATGAGAAGCCCAAGAAATCCGACATAGGGCCAACTTTCTCAGTTGAGTCTTCACCACCCGAAGCTGCAACAGCTGCCTTCACCACGCCTGAAGTTGTGTAGGGTGTCAAGGAGACACTCAGGAGTCCAGGGAGTCCCAAGTACCACCTCCTGAAAGAATCCAGGAAAAATGTGTGGCCAGAATTATGGTTCTTTTAATGACACATAAAATGAAACACTCCACATATCCATTTGCTTTGACAGCTGAAGATTTCAGTGTGATAAAAGTAGGGCCATGCACGCTGTCAGCAATTTACATTTCACATCCCAAACCCTGTCAGCCAATTAGACTGCAAGAAGGAGCGGCTGCATTTTCTAATGAGGCTATCATCAGGCTGCTCCCTCACCCAGAAAGAGCAGATATTCTTGTTCAGAATGGAGCAGGTAATCATCAGGGAAAAAGGGTTGAATAAATCAGATGTGATTTCAGTGCAGCTTGCTATAGGTCCATTCTAATTGGAATCTAGGCTGATGAAGACTCAGCATTCCCTCTCAAACTGTTTCACTTAAAAGAAGGCAGATTTCTCTGTGTGGAAAAAGGTAACTTTCCCTACACAAGGAGAAAGGCTTCTGCCTTGCCAGTTCTTTATTTCAGAATAAAGAACTGGAAAGGCAAAAGCCATGGGCATCAGGCCTGAGTTCTCAAGGATCCATGGAAAGGGGAGAAAAGGAGAGGAGAGGAGAAAGGAGGGGAAGGGAGGGAAGAAGAAGGGGAATAAAGAAGAGTGGAGGAAAGGAAAAGAGGGAGGGAGCAAGGGAGGGAGGGAAGAAAGAAGGAAGAGAGGGAGAAAGGGAGGGAAGGAGGGAGGGAAGAGGGAGGAAGGATGGAAGAGAGGGAAAAGAAGAGGGAGAAAGGGAGGGAGGGAGGGAAGAGAGAAGGAGGAAGGAAGAGAGGGAGAAGAAGAGGGAGGAAGGAAGGAGGGAGGGAAGGAAGGGAGGGAGGTAAAGAGATAGACTAGCTCTCCACCCAAGCTTCCTCACTTACAAAAACTGATAGCATCTGTACTCCTTATCTCTTGAAATGATTGTGAAAATTAAACAAGATCACCCCAATGAAAGATACAGTTACAATCACCTTTTAGTAACACCACTGTTAACACCTCCTACAAGAGCACACTAAACACTGTATGGGATCTCACAAATCCTGTGTGAGGCTGCTGACTGTGAACTTGGCTAGAGATAATTCTTCTGATCAGGTGATCAATCTCAAACTAGGTGTCAGGATTCCAGTGTGACTCCAGTGGGAGGGCGTGAGGACGGTGTGCGACAAGCAGCTTAGGGAATTCTCGGGGAATGTTGCCTTCCAAGCCTTGGCCCTGCCTCCTTTCCAGATTTTAAGATGTTTGATACCTTTGCTGTGGCGTAACAAAAGTCTAGAGGTACCAGGAAGCCACAAGAGCTCCCTCGGGAGATCCCTGGGTGGGAAAGTGTGAAAAACACTCCTTGGGAATCTGTTCTGTTTTGATCTCTGTTACTAATTGATGTCCCCAAAAGAAGGCTGAGACACACAAGGTCCTGTGGACCCCCAGGGTAATAAAACCATCCCCATTCTTGCTTCAAAATCTTTTTTTTTTTTTTTTTTTTTTTTTGAGACAGAGTCTTGCTCTGTTGCCCAGGCTGGAGTGCAGTGGCTGGATCTCAGCTCACTGCAAGCTCTGCCTCCTGGGTTTACGTCATTCTTCTGCCTCAGCCTCCTGAGTAGCTGGGACTACAGGCGCCCACCACCTCGCCTGGCTAGTTTTTTGTAATTTTTTTTAGTAGAGACGGGGTTTCACCGTGTTAGCCAGGATGGTCTCCATCTCCTGACCTCGTGATCCACCCGTCTCGGCCTCCCAAAGTCAAAATCTTTTAAAAGTATATTTTCCCACTGTGTTTTAATGAAGTCATTGATTTTCCACTGAACCAATGTATTGAAATGCCACAAGATGGTATCTGATTCCCTACATAGGAACATAAGCCTTGCCTCCAATGACTGAGAAGTCCCTGGGCTTCTGATGGCTGAATTTGCCTCTACACCTATCTTGGTGAGGGTTGATCATCCTCAAGGAAATTTCCCATCTTTAACTGAGAATGCAGGTCCCACAAGAGCCTCCCAAATGAGCACCAAGTGTTCAGTGCAAAGAACATATGAGCGTGTTGCTCGTGCCAGTTGGGCTTGTGTGGCTAATTGCACCGTGTGCAGAAAATAACACCTGCGAAGATCAGTCCGTCTTCTGAACGCCAGACTCTCAAAGTCAACGACAAAGCTCTCCGGGTGAAGCCCATCAGTAGAAACGCCCGTGGAAACATCAAACACGGCTTCAAGTGGGAGGGTGACTGAGAGTGAAACTTTAAAGATGAATGAGAAGGCTACATTGAGCGGAATTCTTTCAGGCTCTGAAGAGGATGGAGGCTAGGGTTGGGGGGCTGGGAGGAGGGCAAATGACCCACCCCAAGGGTGAAGGACCCTTGCCAGAGAGGTGATTAACAACCCATCGCAGGGAGACTTAACGGAGCTGCTCCTAGTTGCATGGAAGATTCCAACAATGCTAGGCTTTTCCTTAGGACTTATTTTCTCACCGATGTCAAGTAAACTTGGAGAGGCCGAGTGCTTGGGATGTAATTACATGGAGTATGTCTTGGTGGCCAGCAGAAAAATAAACCGTGGCTTTGGCTGGTTGGAGGCAGTTTCCTTTTAAGCAGTCGGCCTGCCCGAGTTCAAGAAGATTAGTAAACAGAGATGGAGAGGCCTTGTTTATAGTGAGAATGAAGCAGGCCACACAGTTCCTTTAAAAGGTATTTGTGAAGCTGCTCTTTTTCCCCTTTAACCAGTCAACTGCCTGAGGAACAAGCTTGATATTCTGCTAGCTTTTTAAGAAAATACTTAAATATCAAAAGTTTTCAGTCTTTCTGTGTGTGCAAAATATCAGCTTCAAGCCCAATGGGAATCAAAGTTCTTGCTTAGCATACAAAGGCTTATGAGTTTTATAGTGTTCGGGACTTTAATCTACAAAGTATAATTTAATCCTCTTTGAGCTATCTGCACCATGGAGCTCTGGTTGTAAATAAACCATATGGTTACAGTGTGTGCAGCCACAGCTGCCTGCCTCCATCACTCACCCTTAGTAAATATTTCTGCAAAACAGATGAAATTAACTACTGTAACAGACAAATAGAGAGTGTAGTTCTCAGCACAAATGTGTTACCACGGCACTCATGCTTAAACACAACTGATAGCTCCAAGTCGAGCCTCAGCCACCTGCCAATAACAGTGACTTTCTCTCTCACTGAGTCTCGCTGCCCCTGGTTGCTGGTATCTACCTCTTAGAAGGGTGAGGACAGTGCAGAGACACCCACTGGGCAAGGAGGTTATGTGTGAGGAACAGGCTGAGTCCCTGATGCCCTAGATGGAGCAGATGCTGGTATCACAGAGTGTTTCCAGGGCTGGGTATCCCAACGCGGCTGTAAACACCATTGTGGACTGCGGGAATACCTGTTATGGGGCATCCAGGCCTGGAGAGCAGACAGGAATGAAGCTAAGAAAAGGTAGCAATTCCCTCCAGCCTGAGGGTACTCCCAGTAAAAGGAATGGTTGTGATTGTGAGCCCTGCTGTGTCAGGAAGTAGAATCAGATGGAAGAAGTTTGTTTGGGATGACATGAATTGGGGACTTAACTGTGTCAACATAGACTTTGCAGTCATTTGAAAGAGCAAATATTTATTTGTGTGTCTTCTGTGTGGCTCTGGCATCACAGAGACCTGGATTTGAATCTGGGTTCAGGCACCTAGCAGTTCCAGGATCCTGTGCTGGTTATTTCATGACTCTGAGCTTCAATTTCCTCCCCTTGTAACATAGGAATGACCATACCTCCTTATAGTGAACATGAAGATCAATTGGAATCATCATCATTATCATTCTTAAATGAAATAATAAGGATAATTACAACAGTGGTAAATAGTTAACTTCATGATTTAGGGAGGAGAGAAGTCTCCTCTTCCTTGGCCTCTAGGTCACAGGTCTCTTTGACTAGGTCTGCGGTCCCCATTCTCAGTGTCCAAAGAGCATGACAGGCTGGGCACAGTGGCTCACACCTGTAATCCCAGCATTTTGAGGTCAGAAGTTTGAGACCAACCTGGCCAACGTGGTGAAACCCCACCTCTACGAAAAACACAAAAATTAGCCAGGCGTAGTGGCATACACCTGTAGTCCCAGCTACTCCAGTAGCTGAGGCACAAGAATCGCTTGAACCTGGGAGATGGAGGTTGCAGTGAGCCGAGATCGCACCTCTGCACTCCAGCTTAGGTGACAGAGTGAGACTCTGTATAAGTAAATAAATAAAGTGCATGACAACTTGGGGTGACCCATTCCATAGCTGTTTTGGCCAATCAGTGATTCTTCTTTACCTTGGGTATCACAGGTCTGGGCTGAGTGGGCAGATGCTGCCTGCCCAAACAAAGGGGGCCCTGTGCATCCATGGTGGCAAGAGGACAGGGGGTGGGAGAGCCCAGAGTGTTACAGGTGTGTGAGGCTTTCAAAAACAAACTGTCAGTGGTCTGGGAGGGACAGATGTTTCCCAAATGCTGGAAACGTTCCAAAAGGCAGGCAGAGGGTGTATCCATTGGATCATCACACTTGGTCTGCGCATCTGAATGTGATGTTGAGATGGGGATGGTTCAGCTGGGGGTCTCTCAACGCTCACAGCCAGGAAAGGGGCTGATCGTAAGGTGCAGGGCCCCTGAGCCTTGAGGGAAAGAACCCAAGGGTGAGAAGGGTCTCAGAGGGGCAGCTCCCTCATTCTGGCCTGGGAGCCCTCCCCAAGGAATAATACATAGCCCAGAAGGTGCTCAGTAGAGAATCCCAGTGTCTTTATGGCTCAGTTTCACAACCCGGAACCAAGATGTTCTAAATCCTGGCCACAGCTGTGTCGGGGACCCATCTGTGCCCTAGGGAAGCAGGGCCCTGGGCTGGAGTCACTGAACACCACAGCCCTTCAGGGCAGCTTTCAGGACTTCACACTCACAGATCAACATCATATAGAAAATCGCTGGGTCTCAGCCATCCCATTACTGGGTGTATATACGCAAAGGATTATTAGTCGTTCTATTACAGAGATATATGCAACCGTATGTTCAT
Source organism: Colobus angolensis palliatus (assembly GCF_000951035.1). NCBI lineage: Eukaryota > Metazoa > Chordata > Mammalia > Primates > Cercopithecidae > Colobus > Colobus angolensis. The sequence continues at coordinate 2,676,655 of NW_012112697.1, forward strand.
TGCAGCACTACTCACAATAGCCAAGGCATGGAATCAACCCAAATACCCATCAATGATAGAGCCGATAAAGAAAATGTGGTACGCCACGGAATACGATGCAGCCATAAAAAGGAACGAGATCATGTCCTTCACAGGGACATGGATGGAGCAAGAAGCCATTATCCTCGGGAAACTAACGCAGGAACAGAAAAACAAACACTGCATGTTCTAAGTGGGACCTGAAAAATGAGAACACATGTATGCAGGGAGGGGAACAACACACACTGGAGCCTGTTGGGAGGGGCTGGGGTGGAGGGAGGGAGAGCATTAAGAAAGATAACTAATGCATGCTGGGCTTAATACCTAGGTGATGGGTTGGTAGGTTCAGGAAACCATCACTGGCACATGTTTACCTATGTTTAACAAATCTGCACATCCTGCACATGTACGCTAGAACTTAAAAACTAAAATTAATTTTAAAAAGAAATAATAAAATAATATTTTTATTGTCTGAAAATAAAAGAAAATAGCTGTGTCTAATTGGATAATATTTCTGTATAAAAAGGATATAAATCCAGGGCTATGAAAAAAAATGCTGTTAACTAGGAAAAGATTTTGCTCCAAACCATTGACATTCAACCCCTTTAAGCTGAGTAAGGCTGAGAAGTTGCACAAGCAGGACAAGGGATACAGGGCAAGTTGGTGCAACTTGAAAAACAAAGGCCCGAGGGACCCGGGTTCTCTACGCAGCTCCCCAGGTTCCCAAGCGAGTGTCAAAACTGAGATGTAGCAGTCGTCCACTCTCAAAGACCTGTGAGCAATGCTTTCTTGACTTTTCATTTTTATTGTCAAAGTTACAAAAAGCAGCAAGTATAGTAGAAAAATTACTGACACTTCATCCAGCTTCCCCAGCAGTTTACGTGTTGTCCCATTCCCTTACCATTCATGCCTTTTCTTCTCTTCCCCACGTCCCTGTCTCCTGTCTGTCTGTCTGTCCCTCTCTAGACACGTAATTTTTCTCAGTCATTTGAGAATAAATTGCTGGCTTTGTGGTCTTTATCCCTAAACATGTTGGTGTATGTTTCCTAAGAACAAGAACATTGTCTTACCTAATCACCGTGCAATTATCTAAATCAGAAAATTGAACATGTATACAATACCATCCATGAATCCACAGTCCAAATTCAAATTTTTTCCATCCATCCAATAATGTGCTTTATCTGTAAACACATATTGCCTTTCATTGTCACATCTCTCTAGTTTCTTTCAAAGCAGAACAATTCCTCATTCTTTACCTTCACCCATTCTTTTACTTTCTTTAACCTTGACGTTTTTGAAGAGTACAGACCATTTATTTTGTAGAAGGTTACTCAATTTGGGTTTGTCTGATGTTTCCTCATGATTAGATCCAGGTGATGACTTTTTGGCAGTAACACCCCAGAAGTGATGCTGTGTCTTCCTCAGTGCCTCAAGTCAGAGGGTATGATTTTGGGTCAGTGCCATTATTTGTGATGTTATCTTTGATGACTTGGCTGAGGTGCTATGTGCTAGGTTTATGCTATTTATTATTAGGTTGCTATTTTTCCCTTTGCAACTAATAAGAAATTGTGGAGAGATACTTTGAAGTGACATAAATATCCTGCTCTTCATCAAATATTCACCCCCTAGTTTTAGCATCCATGAACACTTTTTGTTTGAACCAGTTATTATTGTGATGTTTGCCCAATGATTTTCTAATTCCATCATTCCACATTTATTAGTTAAATTCTACTACAAGAAAGGGCTTACCTGACCTGGAATTCAGCCATCTCTCCAAAGAGTCCTGGATTCTTTTGGTGAAGAAGAGAATTTTAAAGATCTGAGCTTCAGGGCTACTGGGATATCATTAATTCAAGACTCTTTCAATGGACAGAATGTATATATACATACACACACACACACACACACACACACACCTATGTATATGAAACATACTGATACTTTCCATTTCAGTCCTACAACATTTTAGCTTTCCCCTTCCTGTATATTTGGGGGGAAAAAAACTCTTCACTAAAAGAAACTAGATACCTACCTCTCATGTTTCTCAATATATTCATTCATTTGTCCAATCCTGGAATACATAGGAGGTTGTTTTGGAATTGTTTGTGCATACTGCTGTGAAAAACATACCTGCTAACTAGACTGTAATATTTTGGCGAGTATTTAGACTGAGGGTAGCTGGCCAGAACTCTCTGTTGGAAAGTCACTTGGGGCAGCTCCCCAACCCCACACAATGTCACTGTGTTGCTCATTTGAAATACTGTTTGGTTCATTTGTTTCTGTTAGGGGTGTTCTCCCCATCCCTGTGGATTTTTTGAGTATATAAAACATTAGCATGATCATAAAAGTCAAAACTAAGTAAAAAGGCATATTCAGAGAAGTGCCACTTTCCTTCCTAGCCCTTCCACCTGTTCCTACCCACCTCTTGCAGGAAACCAGTCTCTTCCATTTATTATTTTCTTTCCAATGTTTCCTTTTGTTAAAATAGGTAGATACATGTATAGTTTATTTCCTCTTCTTTCTTATAAAAAATAGAGGATACTAGAAATGATCTTTTGCACTCTATTTTCTTCCCTCAATACATCCTAGAAATCATTCCTGATTGACACCTGGAGCTCTTCCTCATTCTTCTAAGGCTGAATAGTACCGCATTGTCTGATTGCACCATCGTCTATCCAACCAGTCTTCTATTCGTGGCCAATAAGATTGTTTCCAATATCTTTCCATTGTGAACCATGCTTCAATATATAACCGTGTGAATATGTATTATATTGTTAGACAGGTATCTTCAGGGTAAATTACCTAGGTGAATTCCTAAAAGTGAGATTTCTGGGTCACTAGGTGTACAAATACGTAGTTTTGTTAGCTTTTGCAAAGGCGCTCTCCTTAACTGTTGTACCGATTTGCATTCCCTCTAACAAGGTATGAAAAGGCCTGTTTCCCCCTAACCTCACCAGCAGAATGTCTCAAGCTGTCTAATATTTATGAGTCTAATAGGTGAGAAATAATATTTCAAGGTAGTTTTTCAAAAACCACTTCATGTAGATATAATTCACGTACCATACAATTCACCCATTTTACACTGCACGATTGAGTGAATTATAGTATATTTGCATATATCTGCAACCATCACCACAGCTGATTTTAGAAATCTAGTACCATTTACCTATCACTCTCCTGATGTCCCATAACCCCCCACCCTAAGCAACCATAAATCCATTTTCTGTCTATAGATTTGGCTGTTTAAGACACTTTGTATAAATGGACTCATGCAATATGTGGCCTTTTGTGACTTGCTTCTTTACCTTTAAGCATTGTATTTTCAAGCCTTATCTATATTATGGTATATATCAGTACTCCATTCCTTTTTATGACCCAGTAGTATTCCGTTGTGTATATATATACCATATCTTGTTTATCATTTATCTGTGGAATTTATCCATTTGTCTGTTATCTGTTTAAGTTGTTTCTACCATTAGTCTATTATGAATAATGCATCTCCAAGCATTCATATATGTTGTGTATGGAGAGATGTTTTTGTTTCTTTTGGGTGTACCTCTAGGAGTAGAATTTCTGGGTCATATGGCAACTCTATGAGTAATCATTTGAGGAACCGTCAAACTGTTTTAATGTTTCATTTGCATTTCACTTATTATGTATGAAGTTGAACATTTTTTCTTACGTTTAAAGGCTGCTTACATATCTTTTTTTGGAATCATCTGTTCCCATCCTTCATCGATTGTTTTATTGGCCTTTTTTCCCTCTATTTATTATTATTATTATTATTTTGAGATGAAGTCTTGCTCTGTCACCCAGGCTGGAGTGCAGTGTTGCGATCTCAGCTCACTGCAACCTTTGCCTCCCGGGTTCAGGCAATTCTTCTGCCTCAGCCTTCTGAGTAGGTGGGGTTATGGGTGCCCGCCACCACGCCAGGCTAATTTTTGTATTTTCAGTAGAGACAGGGTTTTACCGTGTTGGCCAGTCTAGTCTTGAACTCCTGACCTCATGATCCACCCACCTTAGCCTCCCAAAGTTCTGGGATTACAGGCGTGAGCCACTGCATCTGGCCCCCTCAATTTTTAAGAAGCCTTTGTATATTTCAGAAATTAGCCTTTGGCCTGTGATACATATTGCAAACAATTTTCTTCCATTTGTCACGCATCTTTTGATTTTGCTTATGATGTTTTTTCCATGCAATTTTTTAAAATGTTATCAAATTTATCAATCTTTTCTTCTATTGACTGTGGATATTGACTCAAATTAGAAGTCATTTCTTCACAACCAAGAATTCACCCATGTTTTTTTCCAGTACTTGTAGGGTTCATTTATTCACGTAGCTCTTTGATCCACTTGGAAGATAGTCTTTTATGTAGTTGGAAGGGATAGATCTAACTTTACTAACTTTATCCAAAAACTGTCTAGCCAGTCGTCCTAGCACCACCTAGTAGAAAGATCAGCCAGGCATGTGGCTCACACCTGTAATCCCAGCACTTTAGGAGGCCGAAGTGAGAGGGTCACTTGTACCCAAGAGTTCAAGACCAGCCTAGGCAACATGGTGAGACTTCATCTCTACAAAATAAAAAAACACGCACACGCACAAACCCAAAGTAGCTGGACGTGGTGGCATGTACCTATAATCCCAGCTACTCAGGAGGCTGAGATGGGAGGGTTGCTTGAGCCCAGCAAGGCTAGGGTGAGCCATGATCATCATGCCACTGCACTCCAGCCTGGGTGACAGAGCAAGACCTGTTTCTAAATAAATAAATAAATAAGATCATCTGCACCCCAGTGACTGCCAGTGCCACCTTTATTATGTCCTAAATTTTCATATACACTTGGCTCTATTCCCAGACTGTCTGCTCTATTCCAGTGGTTTATTCAGGCACCAAGACCATGCTGCTTTAACTCTTATAAGCAAGTTCAATAACCTCCTCTGGGCACCTGTTCTTCTGCTGAGACCCTAGCTCTCTGGAAGTTCTTCCTTGTGCCTGAGCATCAGTCTTCCCTACTGCAACGTAAGCCTGTTTCCTCCTTGAGTCTCCCTGATCCCAGAGTTCTCCTTGCTCACCTCCCTCTGAGCTGTCAGGTGCTAGGAGCTCTCTCTTTTCATGCAAATGTGGCCGCTGCTTTCTGGCCCAAAGGTGACTCTCATTGACAGCCCTGACTGCCAACTTTACAAGTAATTTGCTGGGTTTGTCGAGCACTGATGAATCATATCAATGCCATGATCGTTTTTGTCATCAGCAGCAGCAGCTGAAGCATCAGCTGCTACCTTTCTTTCACCTACTCTTTAGAGCAAATGAAGGAGCTGCTGATGCCCCAAAGATAGGCTTTATCTGTGAAATATCCAAAGTCCTAAGCCCTTGTAGGTCAGTTAATGCCTGGAACTCACCAGAAGAACATCCTGCCAGGATCAATATTACCATATGCCTTCTACTCTTCATGGTTGATTAGTTGGCTTATCTCAATGGTTGAATAAGCAACCCACTCCCGCCCCAGTGCACTTTTTCTCCTGCTCTTGGTGTGGTGGCAAAATGTCTAATAGAAAAATATAGGCCAGGCGCGGTGGCTCGAACCTGTAATCCCAACACTTTGGGAGGCCGAGACAGGTGGATCACAAGGTCAGGAGATCGAGACCATCCTGGCTAACACGGTGAAACCCTGTCTCTACTAAAAAAATATGAAAAACTAGCCAGGTGAGGTGGCGGGTGCCTGTAGTCCCAGCTACTTGGGAGGCTGAGGCAGGAGAATGGCGTAAACCCGGGAGGTGGAGCTTGCAGTGAGCTGAGATCGCGCCACTGCACTCCAGCCTGGGCGACAGAGCGAGACTCTGTCTCAAAAAAAACAAAGAAACAAAAACAAAACAAAACAAAACAAACAATATATATATATATTAGTGCTTTAAAATTGTTGTGAAACAAAAAGACAAAATAGACTTTATACACCTATTTCTCCCACTGTTAGGTGGTAGAATATAAGGTTACATGCTTGGAACACTATTTGAGTTCATTTAACAAATACCTGGTGAGCAGCTCCTCTGTGTAGAGCTTCGTAATACAACCTCTGAGGGACTCAAAGATGAATAAGACAAGATGATGTCTTCTAGGAGTTCACTCAAAACTGGAGGAGATAATGAGAGAAGAGAGATGGGCACAGACAACTTCATTACAAGGCAGATGAGAGCATGTGAAGAAAGAAAAAGTTGCAAAGTGCTATGGGAGGGTAGGAGAAAAGCTCTTCATTTGGAGCCTCTTTGGAAGGGATGAGACTTAAAATCAGATTCTGGAGCCCAAGTTGGGTGGCCCAAAGTGTATTGGCCCTTTCTCACATTGCTATAAAGAAATGCCTGAGAATGGGTAGTTTAAAAGAAAAATTTAATTGGCTTACAGTTCTGCAGGCTGTACAGGAAGCATCGCACTTGGGAGGCTTCTGGAAATGTGCAATGATGGTGGAAGGCAAAGGGAAACAGACACATCATGTGGTGAAGGCAGGAGGAAGAGAGCAAGGAGGTAGGTGCCACATACTTTAAATGATCAGATCTCGCGAGAACTCACTCACTATGGCAGGGACAGCACCAAGGGGATGGTGTTAAACCATTCGTGAGCACTCTGCCCCTGTGAGTCAATCATCTCCACCAGGCCCCTCCTCCAACACTGGGGATTACATTTCAGCATGAGATTAGATCAGGGACACACATCCAAACTATATCACCCAGAAAGGTAATCTGGCCTTTAAAATGGCTTAAGCAAAATCACAGAGGCAGAAACATATATTGGCGGGAGTGGGGGTGCATATGAAATTGCTGTTTTGTAAGTCAAAGCAGTCACATAAGTTTGCATGATTCCGTCAAATCTATCATATTTTTGGGATACTATAGTCTGTTTGTAGACCTAATAGAACTGGTAGACTAATTTGAAGGGGTTAAGAGGCCCCATATAGAAGATGTGGCTGAACCAAGTTGCTGAGGATTCTGACTGTTAAAATGAAAAAAAGTTGACCTTTATTTAGTGTGATTCATTTAATTACTTACATATCAAATATTTGCTGAGGCCCTATGATGTGCCCAGCCTCCCTGTTGGGGAAGCTCTGAGAACACAGCCATGTTTCAAAAGGATAAAACTGTCAGTAGTGTGTGTGGTGGGCTGGAGACAGGGGAGACGGTGGGTGACAAGACTCCTTAGGGGCTGCCTAGCATGGTGTGGTGGGGATTGCTAGGCAAGGCTGAGGGTCCACGTGACACTCCTGGTCATAAATTTCAAGTGAGGCCAGGCAGCCTGGCTGTGCTGTTTTCTTCAGCACATTCTGATGCTCATCTGCAGACTGGGAAACAAATTAGTTAATTAGACATAGGGTTGTGATGAGCAAGATCAGTTAGGGTTTTGATTGGGCAACTTAGGATTTTGATGATCCAGGAGGCTGAGAGTATGCACGTGTTTTAGTTTCAGTCATGAACCCTGGAATCTAAACTGTGTAAGAGGGGAAGCAAAACATGAGGCATAGGATGGGCATAAAAAGGGAATTAGGACCCCCCCCAAGAGGAGATGAAGACTTGTTGAAATTGGAAAACTAGAAAGAGTAAGCTGGGAAGATAGATAGAAGGTTCAAAAAGAGTGGGATGCTTCTAAAAGAGCGTTTTAGAAGTGATGACATTGCTGGTGATGACAAGGTCCAGGGTATGACCAGGACAGTGGGGACCTAGAAAAGGTAGGAAAAAGGGTCATTAGAAGTGAACAAGTCAAGCAGCAGAGAGGCCAGCACATTGGATGGATTGTCTACGTGGATATTGAAGTCATCAGGAGTAATGACAAGCAGGGATGGAGACAAAGATGGTGAGTCAGGCATTAAAAGATTCCATGAGTCAGCAGATGTGCTATGCAAGGTGATCAGTGGCTACAGTGAGGAGGAGAATTCGGTGCACAGTGTGACGGGATGTGCCTCAAAGGAGACTCTGGAGAACAGTAGCCTGGAAGCAGTAATGAGAGGTGTTGAAGACATCCGCCCACCTCCTGGCACTATTTGGGATGTGGAAGGAACAAAGCTCACCACTGAGGGGGCCTCAGAGAAAGCAGTGGCCTCCAGAGAATATTGGGGCAAAACAGTCAACAGAACATGTAGAGGGGAGGTTCAGGGAGAGTGGGTTTTGGTGATGACAGAACAGGAGACCCACAGGACATAGGATAAGGATTTGGGGGGCTAGGAATAGATGGAAGATTGGGTCAGGTTAGGAGCACACAGTCATGAAGGATAAGCATCTGGGAACATTGAAAGCCTGGGACTAACAGGTAAATGGAAATAAACAGGGATTTTTGAAACATGATGGTATTGAGTCTGATGGTCTTTTAGGGGAAAGTTGTAAATTATGCCTCACTTTTGGGAGGTCCCTTTGGCAGGCAGTGGTGGTAAGAAGTGGTGGTCCGAGCAGGAGTCCAGGGAACCTTGCAGGTCTGCCTTAAATCTTTCTGAGGGTGATATTAAGGCTGGATAGGGGGCTCTTATGGAGAAATGGTAGAGGTTTGGGCAAGTGGGGGAAGGATCATGAGAAGGAAAATTGAAATTGTGATTGTTTTAAATTTAGTTAAGGGTTGATGACCCTTGAGAGTACAGGGGATGAGGTTGCAAAGATGGCAGAGAACGGATTCTGCTTTAGTGGGTAAAAGGTTTGGACCCAGAGTTGTTAAGAGGATTCAATGATTCTACCCTAAAGATACATGCGCACGTATATTCATCATGGGACTATTCACAATAGCAAAGACGTGGAATCAACCTAGATGCCCATCAGTGGTAGACTGGATATAGAAAATATGGCACGTATACACCATGAACTACTGCACAGTCATAAAAAAGAACAAGATCATGTCTTTTGCAGCAACATGGATGGAGCTAGAGGCCATTATCCTAAGCAAACTAATGCAGGAACAGAAAATCAAACACCACATGTTTTCACTTGTAAGTGGGAGCCAAACACTGAGTACACATGGAGGCAAAGAAGGGAACAATAGGCACAGGGGCCTCCCTGAGGGTGTGGGGGATGGGAGGAGGGTAAGGACCAAAAAACTATCAGGTGCTATGCTTATTTTCCAGGTGATGGATTACTCTGTACACCAAACCCCCATGACACGCAATTTACCCATATAACAAACCTGCACATGTACCCCTGAAACTAAAATAAAAGTTAAAAATATAAGAAGATTCAAGGAGATAATTAACACCCAGTGCCTTGGCACAATCCCTGGTGCTTCACAGGTTAATAATGGAGTGAGTTCCCTCCCTCTACATCACCTTCCACTGCCTGCAACTGCCACCCCAGATACACACTGGTGGACACCCCAGAACAAATAGGAGACTGGGTGTGGAGCTGTGAAGATCCATCTCCAGCTGTTAACACAACTTAGAACACGTGCACTGCCGTGAATGACTAGAGGCAGAACTGGGCATTGAACTAGAAGAAAAAGAATCTGTGATGTGCTATTTGTAGAAATGTGGCCAGACATTTCAAGACATGGTGAGGGCATGAAGGCAGTGAGAATCAAAACTCATTAACTGCCCAAACTGCTGAGGACAAATAGAATAATGAACTTCTAGGCAAGAATGAAATACAGTTTTGCTTCCAGGAGACCATTTCCGCTCTCAGAGCTGAAGGCAGTGGGGCTCTGTGCCTTCCTCCACTGTCAACTTCTGGCCCCTTTCAATTCAAATCGCAAACGCTCATGATATTGAATCCAGTTATTGGGAGAATCAAATGACAAGACCTTGGGGACATTCAGGGACATTATTGTTATGTACATGAAATTTAGCCAAAACAAAGGTGACTGATACCCTGATCATGAATCTTCATTGGCCACGAACAGTAGAAATAGCTGTCAGAGTTGTATCTGAGTTTGTTTTGATGGCTTTAACTATAAAGTCATGGATGGTTACATCAGTGCTTTAAATATATCAGTTAAAGGAGAAAAACATGCTGTAGCAGGAACTTGACTCCTGGAAATATTGGATAGATTCAGCAAAGTTACATGGGGTAAAAGAGAAGTCCTTTACTCAGTTGTTGGGTTTTTTAAAAACACTTTTTATCTTTTAAGTTCTGATTCACTCCAGTGTTTGTTTAATTCGGAATTGTAAAATTTCTGGAAAAATCGAAGTCATAGGGAAAAGAAACCTGTCTTTGTTTGTTTGATTTCTTTGTTTTCTGGGGAAAAACCCAGGGCCTAGCACATAACACTTGGTAAATATTATTATTATTATAGCTATCACTTCAACAGTTTGGCACTCTTTTCTTACTAAAATTTATCTTCTTAACGTAGGAGAGTGAAACTCTTTATGTATGTCTTGGTTTTTCTGAGAAAGACTCACATTTTGGATGTTGAAAACTGTGTTTGGTCAGCTAATAATTGGTTCTACATTTGCTAATTGAATTTACCTTGAAATGTTTTAAATTTGGCCGTGAATAGAGCTGCTGAATTCAGTTTAGTTTTGAGGATTTTTTCCCCCTTTGTGCAAAGCAGGCAAACTCAAGAACAAAACAAGCCATCAACATTAGGGTGGAACAAAAAAAGTTCTTATGTCAAGCAGATTCAGAAAGCATTCATTTTGCAAAAAATGAATGAGAAAGAAAAGGAGGAAAAGAGATCTCCTTATCCAATTTAATGGAAGATCACAGGACTGAGAGGAGGAGGGGCCAGGTTCAAACTTGGGGACTCTAAAACCCTTCCACTTGCCCCGAGCGTCTGTCTTGGAGCCTCTTGAGCTTCGGTTCTTCGTTTCTAATCTCTCCAGGCACAAAGAAGAGTGACTGCGAGTGGCCACTCGGCTGGCGGTCCTTTGAGGAGGGGCAGAACAATGGCCCCTCTGCCAGCCTCGGGGGCTGCAGGGGACAGGAAGTTGACAGCGGGGGGAAGGCACAGAGCCCCACTTCCTTCAGCTCCAAGAGCTGAAGTGGTCTCCTGGAGGCAAAACTGCATTTCCTTCTTGCCTAGAAGTTTGTTATTCTATTTGTCCTCAGCATTTAGGGCAGTTAATGAGTTTTCAGCTCTCACTGCCTTCATGCCCTCGACATCCCCTTCCTCCTTAACCCCCTGCAGTCTGTCCTCTTGCCTACCTCCGTGAAAATGGCCCTCCCACGGATCAGCAAATTCAACAGCCTCTTCTCTCTGCTCAGCCTGTGTGGCTTATTCTCAGCAGAGAGGCAGCGATGAAGCTGGTGACCCTCCATGGCCCCCTCTGCTTTCCTAGAAGGATGTCCTCCTCTGGTCCTGACGACTCCATTCTCCTGGCCCTGCTGCCTTTGGGGCAGACCTTCCTGTCCCCTTTCTCCTTCCTCCTTCAGCACATAAGCCTTGTCCTTGACCCCATCCTCTTCTCTGTCTGATTGCATCCTGGACATTCTCCCTCCTTCATGAGTGGGTGCATCACCCATTCTCAAACCAGCATCCCAGACTTGACTTATCTGAGACTGCACCAGCTCAACACTTCCACCTGCACCAGCAGCAGGATCTTCAGCCTGCCAGTTACAAGGTGCAAGTCAGCAGCAGTCCTTACCCTGCTCCTCCTCTTGTGTACCTTCTGTCTCGTGAAGGGACCACTTTTTGTTTTTTTGGTTTTGTTTGGTCACTTGGGATGAAAACCTCCTTTGACCTCATTGCACTTCTGATTTGTTGCCAAGTCTCACTGTTTCTGTTTGAAGCAGATCTCACATCTGTCTTCTCCTTTTCCAGTTCCTATGCTGGTTATGCCTAGTGTAGAGCCCTTGTTACCCCTAGAAAATCCAAATGCTCTCTGACTACTCCACACATACACCCTCATTATTGTTCCTTGTCAAATCATCCTATACTCCACCAACAACTGAGTGGCTCTTCCACAAGACTATGATCAGGACACCACTAGCCTGGGCTGGCTGGCTGGCTTGCCTGCCTGCCTGCTTGCTTGCTTGCTTGCTTTCTGTCTGTCTGTCTGTCTGTATGTCTATGTATCTGTGTATCTACCTATTTATGTGTCTATCTATGTATCTTTCTATGTGTCTATGTATGTGTCTACGTATGTATGATGTCTGTGTATCTATGTGTCTATGTATCTATGTATTTATGTGTCTGTCTACTACATGTCTATCTATGTAACTGTATCTGTCTATGTGTCTATGTATCTATGTATTTATCTTTCTATTTATGTATCTATGTGTCTATGTAACTATCCATGTGTCTATATATCTATGTGTCTACTATGTATCTATCTATGTAACTATTTATGTATTTATATGTCTATGTACCTGTCTATCTAAAATCTTTCTGTCCTAAAACTGTATAGTAAGTAAATGTCAGGGGGAAGACAGAGAGATGGAAGGAGTGAGGGAGGGAGTAAGGAGGGAAGGAAGCCATAAAGGAAGGAAAGAAGAAAGAGATGAAGGTAAAAAGAAAGGAAAGAAGGAAGTACAAGACAGCAACCATAGATTTATTTCTAGGTTTGTTGCTAATTTGGTCTCTAGAAAATCACTAGTCTTCACTATGTCTCAGTTTCCTTTTTGGAAACTGTACAAACTCTTGCCACCACTCTTGCTGCATGGAGTACGTTCATTGACTATCTTGAGGGCTCTGTGAGCTTTTCATGGAAAGAGATCACTATATATTTATTCATGCCGTTGCCTCATCACTTTTTTTTGTTAGTGGTTTGAATTAGTCCCAGGTCCACATAAGTTTTTGCTGTTCCAGCAGTCTTCCCCTATCCAGTACAGTTAATATTCTTACACACCAGCAAAGGATTTAGTTTCTTCTCCTGACCGGATGAAAATCTTGAGAGGACTTTATTTGCTAGAGGAAACTGAAAGAGGCAAAAAGAAAATAAGTAAGTTTTTCTCTGGGTGGTAGTTCAGCCAGAGACCTGTGCTGCTGGGAAGATGGACAACCCTCTGTAACTCCAGGTGCTCAGAAACATGTGCAGCTAGTAGACATGGCCAAGTCGGGCATCCTGGCATCCTCGCAGGAAGCAGGGACAGCTCAGGCCCCTACACTGTCGTGTAAATGATTTAATCACTCACAAACACAGGTTAGGTTCTTTTCTTTTGAGATCTAGTAGATATAGAGCCTTGTTATATAATTTTTTTCTCCCAGTGTGTAATCTCTGTCTCTCAATGACTTCTTACTTTTTTATTAGCTCCAGTTTTCTCCAAATTTCATTTTTATCATCATCTGCTTTTATTGTGTAGTCAACTTTTTTAGGATACTGGAAATGTCTCCTGGCCAGCCCTTCCTTGAGAAGGAACCTTGAGAAAGAGAGAATCAACATTACTTTGATGGCTCAGGCTCTATAAAACCCACATTGTCCGAAGCCACTTAGCATAAGGCATGGAGTTGAGCATGGGTAAGAGAATCTTGGAAGATCTCTTTTTTCCCTCTGCCTTGTTTTTCTTTGGGTGTGTGGTATAGGACTTTTAACCACTGATTTCCCAGCTCTTCCTGTGTGATGCTAGCTGTCCTCTTTTAGAATAAGGATACTATGGCAGATGAAAGCTTTACTTGTGGCCATCTTTTTCTAATCCCCAGATATAAATTGTTGAAGAGAAATGTCATCACTTAAAATCCAACCCCTCTACTGTTTTTAAATGATGACATCTTCTCTGCATAAGACTCAAGTTCCAGGTCCCTGGGAATGTAGCAGAACTTGCATACAAATGTGTTATTTTAATATACTATATCAACAGCTCATGATCTTCTATAGAAAGTACCAAGACTTCTAGGCGTTCTCACCACTGAGAATGAGTTACTCCTCTTAACTACATCTCATGGGTACATCATGACACTTAGGAAAGCACAGCTGTGGATGTACTCTCTGTGCAGACCAGATAGCATGGTTTTGTTCTGTGGTGACAGAAGAACAAAGGACTCCAGGCATAAGGCCAGCGATGGCTCAACTCAAAGCATGGCTCTTGTCACATTGAGGAGTAGTTAACATATTCTTGCCAATCATCTCTCTTGGACATTTTCTACTCTCAGGATGCCCTTTCTACAAATGCTGCTAATATGGTTTGGCTGTGCCCCTACCCAAATCTCGAATTGTAGTTCCCATAATTCCCATGTGTCATGGAAGGGACTCTATGAGAGGTGATTAGATTACGGGGGCGGTTCCTCCATGCTGTTCTCATGATAGTGAGTTCTCACAAGATCTGATGGTTTTATAAGGGGCTTTCCCTGCTTCACTCTGCACTTCTCTCTCCTGCCGCCATGTGAAGAAGGATGTGTTTGCTTCCCCTTCCACCATGATTGTAAGTTTCCTGAGGCCTTCCCAACCATGCAGAACTGTGAGTCAATTAAACCTCTTTCCTTTATAAATTACCCAGTCTTGGGTATTTTTTCATAGCAGCATAAGAATGGACTAATACAGCTGCCCACAGCTTTTCCCCTGAGGATCACTAAGCTAGTCCATGACCAGCAAGAACACTGGAAGCATAAGGATTCATCAGAACAAGGCCAACATAGAGAGAAAGGAGGAAAGCCACCAATGTGTATAGGGTTGATGTTACTCTTCCTTTCAGAAGGGACAAAGCCAGACCACTGGGAAAATCATCATGCCTTAAGCCTATTGTCTTAGTATCTGTCTTTTAATTACCTCCCTGCCTCCACCAAACCACAATCATAAATATTTGGCAATGACCCTTCCTCCCCTTAACCTCAGCATCAACATGCCGTTACCTCCCTCCTTGTTCAGCGATCATAGTAGCTGAACATATCCACATTCACCCATCAGCCTAGACATTTTTCCTCGCTCAAGCCCACTTCAAAGTTCAACCAGGCCATCTGTGTCTTAAAGAAGGCCCTTAAATAAACAACCAAGGCAGTTTCTGACTACAAAATCCTGACATTTGCCTATATTCCATTCCCTATGTGATACTCGGTGCAAAAGATTATCTTCCAGTATATGCATGAATTGTTGCCTTCACTCTGCATGATTGTCTAACAAACACAATCTACAGCTACTCTTAACCACACCTGTAATCAATCCCCTTTTTAATATCCATATTACCCAGAACCTGACTGATACCATCCTGGTAACTATATTCATTAACCTGCCCAGATTAATTATGAAATCTGCTTTATTTGCCACTCCTACTTTCCTTTCTTTCTTTCCTTCCTGGTCATTACCTGGGCCACCTGGACTATTTCCCTTGTCTAGCAGTAGGTGGCTCAAAACTCTCTCCTCTCTTCCCCCGTTCTGCCCTAAGTATGAGGCTTCTTCTGCTATTGGAGCGACTGCTCAGACTGACTCTACTTGATCCCTGTCACATTCCTCTGGGCTTGTCAAAGGTCTGTATTGTGTCCCTGAGTAGCTAGGGCATGCCATGAAGAGGGAGCCCAGCCCAGCCCTAATCATGACAACCCAGCCCCTGTGAAAGATGAATAATAACAACTGCTCTAGCCAGTCCCAGAAGAGCCCACTGAGGACGTTTGTTTTGGAATAATGAATATGGAAATTTGGAATCCGTAATAAACTGCAAGCAGTCTTTCAACTCACTCGTGCCGAAAATTCACACTCGCCTTTCCCATAACTTGTCACTTGTGTTTTTTATTGTTCAATATGTAAACAAGGCCGGGAAGGCCTTTGTTCCTTGGTGCCTACTTAGATTTGCCCATTAATCCCACTCCCCCCCCCCGCTTTCCCACCAATGCATGCAGGATTACACAAAGCAAAAGTCATTAATTTTTATCTCTGACTATCTGTAGGGTTTTTAATGTGGCCTGGCTTGCTTATGCACCACCAATTACATGTCATAAGTGCTTGTAGATGCTGGAGCAGCATCATGGGCTGATGAATCACTGCCTCCTCTCCTGATTAGTATGCAAGGGGCCGTGTTCCTCTTGGAGCAGCTGGCATGCCAATGAGGATCTGGCTCCGCCGGTCAAGGCATCTGGACATGAATTCAATATGGATTGCTTTAATTAAATGGCTAAGCGCACAAGATGCTGAGAAACAACTCCATCATTGAGTGAAACTCGAAAATATAGTCGACACAAGCAAGAGGGTGGAAAGGGTAGGAAGATATTTCATCAACACCGCCCACTACCTAAAATCCTTGAAATCCCCCCCGCTGCTCCCCACCGTGTGAAGCACAACCACTTGCTAAGAGCGTGAGGAATTGTGGAATCCACAGTGAAACACCAGAGGCGAATCTGGTTCACCACCCTTACATTTAGAAATCAAAACAGCAGAAGCAAAACCTACTAAAACCTACTCTTCTGCCCTTTGGAAAGGTTTTATTTTAACTAGACACTTGCTTGCACACTACCAATGAGGTTGATTTTGAGAAGGAAGGCAGCAATGAAAGGAGGGTAAAAAGTCTGAACTGAATGTACCTGTGACCAACAGTCCTAGAGGAAAAGAATGAGTTCATGTAGCTTTGCAAATATAAGGAGGACAGAGAGGTCCCTCGATGTGCTAATTCGCTGAAGAGGAGAAGGGAAGAACAGTGTGAATTTGCACTGCCCACTTGGGATGGGCTTTGCATAGATCAGAAAGATGAAGTATCTGCTTGCTTATATTTGCTTTCAACCTGTCACTTGTTAGTCTGTTTCAACAGGAAGCAAATGGAATATTTTCATAGGGAATAGATATTGCAGCAATCACCCTGGTTTTATCCTTCTGAGCACTTGTCTTTAATTCTGTTACAAGTTCCCTCTTATGTCCACCACACATTGTGTTTGGTTTGCTTGTGTATTTCATCAGGAGACAGTATCAAATAATAGCTGAGAGAGAACTCTGGATACAGATGAGCCTGAGCTCTCATTTCAGCTTCATTAACTTCTAGCTATGTGGTCTTAGGCAAGTTGTGGGGCTTCTCTGAATCTCCTTTTCCCCATATTTAAAACAGGGATAAGAATTAAACCTACCTCATCAAAATGTCATGAAGATTGAGTTAATCCACACCAAACCTATAATGCACATCTCAGACTCTCAAAAATGATGGCCACTACTAGTATCTTGTGGAATGCAATCTGGTCAAGCAGTGATGTTTCACTGACCAAATACAGGGAATACTACTTCCTGATATTGACCAGATTTATCTATCTACACCAATAGGTATTTAAGGAAGACCTTTAAAATGGATGACTGTGCAACCACCACCTCTCCAGTTTCTACTACTTCTCTGTTCCCCACCGAAGATCTGGTAACGTCAGTTGATTAAAATACTCCCTACAGATGGATCCAAGAACCTAAGACTATTTTCTTTTTAAAATAATGTGAGACCTCATTGTTTCAAAGACCCTGAGTTGCTCTGCCAAAAAAAAAAAAAAAAAAAAAGGCATAGGAAAATGGTCAAATAGGTTCAGCATTCTGGCTGGTGTTCCCCCCTGATCCTGAGCTGAAAAGGTTGATGACTAGTAAAGGAAATTAAATGCTTGTGTCTGTGTTCACCCTGAGTCTGCACAGTCCATTCTCTGGGATTTTATAAATCCATAGAGAATTGAGGCATTCCAGGCCAGCAAGACCATTAAGGTCCTAAGAGTCCCCTGGCGGCAAATGACAGAAAGAAAACTGTCTACTGTGCACAAAATTCAGTTAAAACACACATGGGTGTATGTGAGATTGCAGTTATGGTTAATCACAAAGGTTTTATTCCAAGACAACTCAGCATATGACACTCCAGCCTGCCAGGTCTAAGCTTCTTGACATAAAGGTGGTATTCTTGAATAATAAGGCAAGATACTTGCTGAATCTTGTCAGTGTCTTTCAAATTTTCAGAAAGAAGTCCAATCTAGTTTCTCCTTGGAGCATCATTCATTCATCTGCCAGGCGACACCTTTGTAAGGAACTATGTTATTAAAAGTACCCATCATAGAAGAAGACCTGAAGACTGTGGTTTCATCCACCATGGGTCATCCATGTTTTCAATATGGCAGACCCAGATCTGCTTCTAGGGAAGTTGGGGAGGGAATAGAAGTGGGTTATTTGGTTAAACACTGACTCTTTGAGGGGTGGGAGTGGATTTAGGGAATGAGTCGTCATACCTGGTCCCGTGGAATACTTGGAATATTGGTCAGCAGTCACCACAGTTGTGGTAGGTTGTGGCAGTAGAAGCCAACCTACTTGAGTCTTAAAATCAGCTCACATGCCATCGATTGCTTCTCCCTGTTCTACGTGCGTAAGAGGAATGTAGAGCATCCACAGAACTCAAGAACAAGTAAGCCAAAAGGCTTCTCTGAACACTACTCTCCCAGCAAATAAAAACAAAAAATAGTTTAATCCTTAAGACCCATGACCACTTGTCTGGGCTTCATTCCTGCCAAATGTTCTGTTTTGTGTTATTTAGACAAAGCCTTTCAAAGAGCCTTTGTGAGATATGGTTTTCTCAGGACTGCGACTTCTCTTATCCCCAGGAATGTTTATGTCCTATTCTTTGAACCACAAATATGTGTGGAGAGCTATCTAAGATGTCAAAATATGGACTTTGATGAGTTTGGCAAAGAAGTCGATGGCATCGCCTCCAAGGTACGTTGATGTTGGGAGTTTTAGTTTTTAATATTAAATAAATACACTGGAGACCCAAATAGAGGCTTATAGCTTCAGTTCTTATTAAGAACTTTACTGAGATATTATTCATTTACCATAAAATTCATCCATTTGAAGTGTATGATTCCAGAGTGTTTAGTATATTCACAGGTCTGTGCACCCATCATCATAATCTAAGTTGAGAATATTTTCATCACCCCAAAATAAAAACCACATCCCCATTATCAGTTATACCCTATACTTCCTCCCCTCAACCCTTGGCAACCACTAAACTACTTTCTGTCTCTATAGATTTGCCTATTCTTGGCATTTCAAATAAATAGACTCATACAATATGTCATCCTTTGTGTCTGGCTTCTTTCACTTAATGTCGTGTTTTTAAGGTTTGTCCTCTTTGTAGTGTGTCTCAGAACTACATTCCTTTACGACTTCAGTTTTAAAACTCATGAGCACACACTGTATCGCACTGAGAACTGGACAGTCAGCTCAGAATGGATTTCTGAATTTACTAACGTTGAACCTTAGCCCATTACTGGACTTAAGACTTTTCATATGTGGTTCCTTGTCTTCTGGTCTGTCCTTTAGCTGCCTTCCAGATTCCCAAATTCTTAAATGGCCGTTGACATGATACATCATTCTTTATGATTTATCTGTATTAGGAAATACAAAGTATCATTGAATAAATGATAAAGTATTTTGTCAATCCTGCAGATCTTGAGGCCATGGGCATGCCACTCAGCTGCTTCAGCCTCTGTCTCTCCATCTGTGAAAGGACCATCCCTTTCCTGGGCCTCAAACCTCCATGATACTTCCATGACTTGGCAATGAAATGCCAACTTCTTAGTGTAATCGCATGAGGTTCTCACAATATAGCCTCAGTTGACCTCAGTACACCGTCCCCTGTGTGTGTGTGTAGTATTAGACCAAACTCCCTAATTCTGGGACACATGCATTTCTGTATATGCTGCTGCTCCTAACTGGCACACCCTTCTGCCTTTCCCTTCTAGGAAAAAATCACTTCTCATTTGATATTGCTTTGATATTGCTGGATGGTTTTTTTTTCTAATGGTATCGTTCTTGGAGGTGAAGAGGCTTAGCCTGTGTTTTAATCATCATGGATAAATTAGCAGTGGTATGTTTTCTGTTGTAAGCTTGTTGGATTGATCTTTGAATGTTGTAGACATGACTATCATTCACCAATACCCATTCTCCTCTACTTCTAGACACTTGAAGGGCTACTTCCCACCTACCTTGAAGCAAGGCATGGCCATATGATATGAAATGAGAATGGATGTGTCTCGTGTCACTACTGGCCGCCTCCCCTGTGGAAATCTTCTCTAGATTCCCCAGGCAGAGTCATCAGACTCACCCCAGTTTCTAGGGCGCTTAGATTCATTCCAGCCATTCTCTTATTGTGCCATAGCTATTTACCCACACATCTGTCTTAACACTGTGCACGCCATTTTTAGGCAATCTTAATATAGAGCACCTCTAAGCACCCAGAACCTAACCCCATGCCCAGGCCATAGTAGAGCCCCATAAATATTTGTTAAACTTATAAATTAATTAGTTTGAGGGAACTGACCTCAAATTAACCATCCACCTCTCCCCATCCTCATGGCACCATCCTGGACTGAGCTACCACACTGCCTCTTGCCTAGACTACTCCAGGGCCCCCTGTGTTCTTTCTTCCGTCCTATAATCCATTCTCTACTTTGCAGCCAGAGAGATTGTGAAAGAGTCAAATGAGCTCTAACATACACAACAGAGATTTGCAAGTTCCAAAAGCACTATACAAAAATATAAGGTTTTTCATTATTTAATTTTATGCCTGTCCAGTCTTGATTTTTAGAATAAAAGTGATCAAGAAGAGAGCAAATGTTGATCCCCTTGAGATACTTGGAAGCACTCTGGCTGTCACAAGACCGAGGCTGAGAACTTCAGGAGGCACGATTATTCTCTCAGGCGTGTGCTCCACACCCAGGGCCCAGAAATTCTAACTTGACCCTTCCATTCCTCATGTATATCTTCTCCAGAAGTTCTATAACTCCTGCCAGAGGACATGAAATCACAGAGTTCAGGTGAAGCCTCGCTAATTTGTACAGTTTCTGAAGCCTAATACTCCCTCGACCAAAGGCCTCTCCCTTCTGTGTGTCATGTTGCAAGTAGTGGCTGGTGCCACACCCATTCTCAAATCACCAGGACGGCTTTCTTCAACCCACTTTCATGATTGCATTCTCTTCCTGTTCTCTATCATGCGATGAGAAAGCTCATAGGGCCACTTTACTTATTTAGTTTGCTTTGTGAAAACTACCATATCACTTCCTCTCTTGATCTTCCCACAAAAATGAATGCCTTACTTCAAGGCAGCTGGGCAGTCCAGCCCTTCACGTGTCTAGAAGTAGAGGAGAATGGGTATTGGTTAATTGTAGTCAAGTCTACTACGCTCAAAGATCAATCCAGCGAGCCTAAAACAGAAAACATACCACTGCTAATTTACTCAGGATGACTGAAACATGGGCCAAGCCACTTCACCTCCAAGAATGACACTGTTAGGAGAAAAAAAAAAAGTCCAGCAATATCAAAGACTAATCCCAGGTGAATTTCAGCAAGCCTCCTCTCTGACTCAGTTGCTTCTGTGAGTATGAGTCCATTCCTCTCCATGTGGTCCACTAGGTCCAGTTTGGCTACACTTGGCTCCATGCCCAACTCAAAGGTTCTTGTCAGGTACTCCAGTTCCTTTTCACTCATGTGATAGACAATTCCGTTCAGTGGGCTTTCTTCTGGGTCAGCATCAACCTGAACCACCTCTACCACACACTCAGGGCCAAGCCAAAGACCTCTGCCAATAGATGTTATCACAGTAAGCAGTCATGGCTCCCATGGAAGGTTGCTTTGATGCTCGAAGAGCCCTTCTGGCTGCTAAACAGATCTTTTATTCACTTGCCAATCCTCTTAAGCCCAGATAGGTCCATCAACTTTGCTTTTCATCCTTTATGAGATGAAGGAGACCATCTGGGAACATTGGCTAGCTACTCACTGCTCTACCCAGGATGTCTGTTTGTTCTCTCAGAGTCTTCACTGGTCTTAGAGGCAGGAAGTGATCCTCCTTCTCCTCCTCCATTCCCCTGACTTTCTAGCTTCCTAGGTCCTCAGCCCCTTCCTATCTGCTGTTGCTCTTTTACCCAAAGACATGTACAGTCTCTTTTAACCCAGCAAATTCTGCAGTCAACCTTGCCATTTACTCAAATTATTAACCTGCTTCTCTTCCTTCATGTCTTGGTCCAACTTCTCTAGCAAGTGGTCCATACTTATTACTCCCATTTCTTTATTTTCCTTCGATTCCTTTATTTTCCACACTCTTGTTCTTCTGAAAGATAGCACCAGTTACTGCTTACCTCCCTTGTTCCCTCACGTCTTGAAAATCCGCTTCTCTCTTGGCTTCAGGAATCCCATACTTTTTTGGTTTGCCTCTCACTTTTCAGACTATCCTTCCTGCCAACTGCTTTGGAATGAAACAGGCTATCCTAGCCGGATGGTTAATCTTGCCATCCCTCAAACAGTGGTGCTGCCTCTTTCCTTTGCACCCTTTACTGTACTGTTTGCCCTACCAAGGATGCCTTCTCAACTCTGCTGAGTCTGTCAGGTCCCACCAGGCCCTCCTGAAAGGCCATCCTTTCATGATCCCCACCCCCAGACACGATGATCGCTATCCTTCCCAACCTAGAACAACTCTTGTTCTTGGCAAACTCTTTTGGTAAAAGGCCAGACAGTGAATATTTTAAGCACACCACAGGGTCTCCATTGCAGCTCTTCATCCCCGTCATTGTAAGGAAAAAGCATCCGTAGACAATATGTAAACAATGTGTCTTCGAACACATTGAAATTGTATTCCAATAGGACTTCATTTACACAAAACAAGTGGCAAACCAGTTTGGGCCCATCCAGGCTGCAGTTTGCTGACCATCAGCTAGACCATTTTATTTTCCAACTAAATTATAAACTCCTCGAAAGTAGAAACTCTTTTTCATACTTCTTAGTGCTTTGAAATGCACTTGAAGAGAATTTATACACATTAATGGGCATTCAGTAAATAGAGAATGGTCGAATGTGGAGACAGACCTTATAATGATCTGTGTCGTTGGATGTTTCCTAGTTAGATCACCCAGCATAGCTCTCACCACACATTCAGAGTTCAGCATTTTCTGTTTGCTATTCTTCCTACAAAAACACTTCCCAAGCCAAAGGCTACTGGGGAAGACTGGAAACCAAGAGCAATTCTGCCTACAAGATAAGGGCTGTTCCTATGTTTGCGATTCCTGCATTTGCTCTGCGACACTAGAAGCCGAACATCCTTCTCTAGGTGTCCTGTTCAGATTCAATATCACAGCATATTTCCATCACCATTCTACCTGATGGGACCGTACATCAAGACACGCCGCACAACCTTATTATTCTGTTATGGCACATTTAAATGGGAAAGTTTCTTTAAACCTAGCTGCCTTGCCATTTAATGTGTGAAAAGTATATCATAAGCTGCCAAAAAAAAAAAAAAAAAGTCATGAAGATTCAAATGCCTTCTCTCTTTTCAGTGCTTTCTGGCATATTTCATCTGCCTCTGGGCTCCCCCACGCCCCCATGCCTTCATTATGCAGACCAGGCTGGTGGACCAGGCAGGTCAGGGGCCCAGCCTTCCTCCCTCTCCTCTCGGAGCTGTGTGTAGGGCTAATGTTGCCAGCTTAGTGAGCAAAGTCAGATCGACGGAGGGAAGCAAATGAACTGTGAGGGCTGGGCTTGGATGCCTTTTGGTTGGGAAATCACGAGTTTTATTCTCAGCGTCTACCTCCGGGATTTTTATGTGCTTAACGATTTCATACACTTTGTAGTTATTTTGGTCCTCAGGAGGGAGCATGAGCGCAGCTGTCGTGGAAAGTTGATAGGTATCAGAAGGTTTCCCTCTTTCTCTCTCAATCTCTCTCTCTGTCTGTCTTTTTCTGTACATATAGTTTACCATGCTTAGGAAGAGACACTCGCCCACCCTTTGGGGGAGAGGGACAAAGCTGGTGTTTTGTCAGTAGTCAAAAAAGGAAAGACATCTAGCAGAAGAAGGCAAGTTGAGCTGCAGGCCAGGCCTGCCTCTCTCTGGTGGCCTGTAGCATGTAGGGAAGAAGATTCTGGAATAAATATGTCCAAGCTGCATCCTATTCTGGACCCTTCCAAAATAGGTGAATAGCCTTTGACCTGTTGTTCAAGAGCTTATCATCTGAAAGTCACGTTTTTGTCTGTTGCTAAAATTGCAATGGAAGCAATGCTGTATGCCACGAGTGGCTGGGTCCAAAGGGAATAACAATAATTCATAAAATGTACATGCCCTGGACTGAGTTATGTCCCTTTATAACTTTTATTTAATTTTCCTAACAACCTGAGGAGGTCAGGTACCGCTGTGGCCCCATTTTTCAGGTCAGAAAACTGGGACTCAGGTCACCCAGGTAGCTAGTGACAGGGCAGGTCTGTACTGCAAAGTTTAGGGTCTTGCCTGCTGAGCTATTCTGCTTCCCTGTACTGCTTATATAGACTCCTAAGGAAGCCAGCGCATGTTATGGAACCCTAGAAAATTTTAGAGAGCAATATTCTATCACCTAAGACTCAGGAGAAATGTGGGGATGGGAGTGGAGGAGGCAATCTACGAGTGGGGTTGGCCTTGCTCTCTGTCCTAGTATTCAGCTCCTTCTGCAGCTCTTAGAGCACTGTGCCTTCCCCCTTCTCTGCCACGACAGGACCTCCTGGGGCTCAGATCCCTCTGTCGGCACCCAGGCATCTACAGCATTGGCACAAAGAAGGAACTGAGTCAGTGGCTCATGGTTAGAACTGAGCCCTGTGCTGGTAGGATCGCTGTCATCCGAAACTATGACATTGCCAAGCTCATCTTCTGCCATGTCTCCAATTCAAAAGACATTTGCAGATGTGAAGCCTTCACTTCACTTTATGGTAATGAGATTTTCAAATAAAGCACAGCCAGCCATACAGAGGTGGGAAGGGGGCAGAACAAGTGAGGGATATGGGAATTTGGGGGCCTCAGGCATCCCACAGATGGTTTATGGTATCACTGGGAGCCCGCAGTGGGATGACAGAGCCCTGAGACTTCTGGCTGTCTCTTGTGTGCCACAGCAGTGCTTGCTAAATAGCAGAAAGAAATCGAGCACAGGTAGATAGGTAGGGCTGTTGGGATAATATCCGCTGAAATATCACCACCCTTTCGACGTCAGTAGGAGGAAAAATTGTCACTACGTTAAAGGAAACAGGAAACCCGATTTCCAAAGGAAATCTTACCTACTAGCTCTAATGTGAGATGATGTCGATCTGTAGCTGTCAATGGACTTTTATGTTCAATAAATAAATGCCGTGTAATTTGCCACCCTCGCGGTTATTAGAGTATTTTATTTAAGTGGCATTCGCGCTTGGCTATTGGTTACAGCCACAGCTCATGGATGGGTTTTGTTCACTGTTGATGTTTTCTAGAGCCAAGGTACAGCAGGTTCATCTGGAATATGTTTTTTTTTTTTTTTTTTTTTTAAATAAGGGGTCATTAGCCTGATGGGCTGATTTGAACGATGAATTCTGTGTCAAACAAAACTCATTGTCCACCTTCTGAATCCCAGGCCCTCGACTGAGACACAGAACTGAGGGTCTTTCTTTTCGTAGTGATTGCATCCCTGCGGTTCTTCCCTCTTCCAGACCTCCAACCTTTACCACCTCCTCCTTTTCTCCCTCGTTTGTACTGGATGCCAGTCTCTGTCCAGCTCTCTCTGGAGATAAAGACTCGCTTTAGCATACAGCACACTCTCCTTAATGCAACCGAGTTCACTCTCATCATTTTAATAGTGGACCTAAGGTATGTTGCCATGTGAACAAACCATCACGTCGCCATAGCAACCAGCCAGATTGCAGCACACCAGTCTGAGGACTGGACCTTTCTCTCTCTCTCTCTCCTCTCTCTCCTTCGCCTGGGCTCTTTCTTTTGTTAAATTTGCTGAAGTGCTCACAATAGGAAGATTCAGTCTGCTTTTTCAAGCGGGGTTTCGTTTAAACCTATAAATTGTTGTATAAACAGAAAGGCCAGTGTGGCACTAGACTTACTTTCAAAGCCAACTCGATGAGGACTTTGAATGTGGACCCCACCCCCACTCTCTGCCATGCCTTACAGTTTGATCAAAAAGAGATGATCACACGTATTGGTGGCATTTGGACTTAACCAACCCCCCGCCCCTGAGTTTCTTCTTAGCTTCCCCCAGCAGGACTTCGTGACTCTCCCGTCTGGGCCTGGTGACCACAGCTAGCCCTCAACGACGCTCGGAAGCCCTTTACAGTTTCTGAGCTCTGTGGGACCCGAATTAGACCCAATTAAAGATGTGGATTCTCCTTCCCCATCCCCTATTGCCAAGTAACCTGCGCTGGTTCCAATTCCAACCGCGTGGGGAGAGTGGGGATGTTGAAAGGATAAAATGATAAAGGGACATGTATCTCGTCTGCCTGCCCATATTCATCAACGTTGCTTGGCCTTTGATGCTCCTAACCTTCTCATCTTTGTTCAGGGAAGCATAAAGAATCATTCTTCCAAGCCCTCACATCTTTTCCTATTTGATTCCCTGCTTTCTTGCACATGGCGCATCTATTACCTGCTCTGGTCCTCGTGCGTCCCCTGCCCCCCATCCCACACCTCCCCTTCCCTCCCCTCAGCACCTCACCCCCTCCATGGTATTTACTGCTGAGCTGGTCCTGAGAAATGCACCAGTGGGTCAGGCTGCGTGTGGGCCGACCGCAGGCTCAGCTGCAGACAAGTGTGGGGTTGGGTGAACAGCCCTTCACAAGCAAGAAGGGCCAGTTGGGCTTTGTGCATAAAATTACAGCAAACAAGCTTCAAATAACGTAGGACACTTTCATAATTGATTTATGCAGGGGTGCTGAAAGTTCTATTACCTTTTGTTTAGCTCAGGGGGCCTGACTCTATGCAATCCATTGCTGAAACTAATTACAAGATATAATTAAACTGTGACACAAAGATATTATACCGTTAGTTTACTAATGACACCGCGAAGCTGTACCACCAGCACAGGACAGTGATTACGCTTCATTTATTATTTATCCTTTTGCTAAATGAGACGCTGACATTTTCAAAAATTACTTTGAGGTTTCTTAATTGTTGGCAGCAGGATGGACTAGAAGGAGATCTCCTTCCTCTTAGTTACTTATCCAAACCTCAGAAGCATTATTAGCCAAAAGAAAAAGGAATAAAGAAAAAAAAAAAAAGTAAAAACAGTCACCCAATAGTAATAAGTAAAGCCTAATTGCATCTTTGGATATTTTTGAATTTTTACAAACAGTGCTCTACAGTATACGGGGTTGCTGACCTGGGGTTTAGGTCCAGGGGAGAGAAGCTGTGTCGTGAGATTAAAGGTGACTCTAATTCTGTAACCTGGACAAGTGCAGGTGGCCCTGGATGTGTGTGGGAAGAGGCTGGGCTGAGAATGGCTGGAAGAAAACTGACCCCATGGTTCCAGCTTTTTCCAGGAGCCCATTTCAGCAGGTAGGGCTCTGATGCTATAATATGGTTGGGTTTGGGCTTTTTCATTTCGTTTTGTTTTTGCAACTTTTCACCTTCTCCATTTCCCCAAACAAAACAACTCATTGGCATTATTGACATGGAAACTTTTGCGTGTGAGACACTCAAGTCTGCCTGGCAAGGACCAGGACTAACGTGCACTTCTGGTTTGGCCTTTGCATTCTTATCCTCTGTAGCCGGGAGGACTCCCTGTAAGGACTCCTGCCCCAAATGGATGCTTTGCTTCATTGTAAAGGTTGTTGCCCTCCTTTACCTTAATTGTCAGTATCACTCTGGCTATTGGCAAGAAATGCTCTGGGAAAGATTGGGAATGAGAATTCCCTCTATCCACTTTTAGGACCGGAATTCTCTGGGCCCATTTATTTGCCATCCCTTCATCTCCATGTGTGAACCTGGCTTTATTACCCCTCTCATTTATCACATTCTTGGAACAATGAAAGATTAATTTACTGGCTGCCGTTTGATGAGTATTTGATGCCGCCCATGTGTATGTGCACGAGTGGGTCTCCTTAGGGCTCATCCGGGTCAGGCTTCCTTACAAGGTACTGCTGGCCCCCGATGGCCACTAACCTCTCCATAACCCCAGCGGTGATGCAATCACAGCAACTGCTGTTCGGCTTGAGACAGGGTTTAATTTCTTCTGAGTGTAATGGCATCCGGCATCCATAATTATGCTATTTTCTCTCCTGTGCTGATTAAATACGATTTATCCAGAGAGCTAAATGATGAATATTTGAGTGTAGTGTGTTGAGCCAATAGCTGGTAAAATAGCCACAATAAATAAACTTGGGAGGGGCCCAGCGACGGCCGTGACTCTGCCAGGTAATATTAGCAGGTGCAGGTGGGAAGAAAACAAGCTTAATACTGAAACCAGAACAACACCATCACCACCACCACCACCCAGAACAACACCATCACCACCACCACCACCCAGAACAACACCATCACCACCACCACCACCCAGAACAATACCATCACCACCACCACCACCCAGAACAATACCATCACCACCAACCCCCCCTCCCCCCAGTGGCTTGTTTAAAGGGGAAGCAGCCCTGGATCATGGAAGTCTCATCTCGGGAGCTTCCTGAACCTCAGCAGTGGTTATACAACTAGACCTGCCCATCAGTATCATGGTTGGATATTGTTTTCACCACCACCCACCCACCTCTTAAGAATAATCTTTATTCTCTTGTATATAGCTAAGAAATGAAATTCAATATCACCTCTTCCCATCACCCTAGACCTGCCCATCTCATGTCTCCTGTGTTTATTAAAACGAGGCCTGGCTAGTCTCCAAGTTCCTCTGTCTGTATCAAAGTTTCTCACAGATTGAGTAAAATGTCTTCACACATCTCACAAAAGGGCCAACAGCATGATACCAAAATCAGCCAGGAAACACTTGCAAGCATTTCCCTCCCTTTAGCTCAAGAAACAAATCAAGAATCTTGAGAAATGACAATTCCTTTCTCCACTATATCCAGATTTTTCTCCAAAATGATGCCTTGGGTGTTTGTATTCTCTGGTCAGGAGTGCAATGTGAATGTGAAGGCCTAAGCATAGCAACTGTTCGGAAGTATAAGTATGAAGTTGATAAAATCAAGCATTTTATCACAAGAATTTGCTGAGGTCACCAAAGTACTAGTGTTGGAACCAAACTCTCGATTCCCTCCTGGGCAGGGGTCGTCGCGAAGGATCACCGACACGAAGTTCACAGCAGAGAGTTATTTATTACTAGCGCGCTAGGGTCCCAAGCTCTAAGTTGGTCCTGGGACCCCGACTGCTTGTTACAGGCTGTTTATATATGCTAACACAAGTTCAAACACAGCTTATGGCGCGAAATTCAAACAAAGCTTAAGGCGTAAAATGATTGGGTCTAGCTATAGCCTGAGCAAGGGGTCTTGGTTTAATTGGTTAGAGCAGGACCTTATGAGGTTCTTTCCTGGAGTTGATAATTCTGGGAACTTTGAGGCAGGGTGAGACCCCTGGAATTGGCAGGGTGGGACCTCATGAGGTTGTTTCCCGGAATTGGCAGGGGTGGGACCCTATCAGGGTGGAACACTATCGAGGCAGGGTGGGACCCTATCTAGGCAGGGTGGGACCTTATCTAGGGCCACCTGGTGCTAACTTTTTAGGTTTTGTGAGGCCTACTAGTTTCACTAGATCTGGTGGAGTGGGGGATCCCCAACAAGTATAAGGCGAGATCCTTTCTTTCAAGGCACGTGGAATATTATTTGGTAGAAAAGACCTGTGTACATGAAACCATTGGAAAAGAATATCAAAGAGTGTCTACTAAGTATTAGGTTGAATGGTAGAGATTACTTAAATCATCCGAGGTCAGAGAAGGAACAGGCCACTGTGAGTTGGGAGCAACAGGGAAGGCCCAGCATAGGTGATGACCTGTGGACAGTCAAGAGTGTTGGGGGTGAGGGTGGGGCGGACTTAAAGGGGCAGGTCTGGAGGGGCTGCCACTGGAAGAAAGGGAGGCAGCCTGTGCCTGGAAACAAAGCCTCATGTCCTGTCACCTTTAAATTGTATTGCCTGAGACCCTGCTTTTTCTCTCCATTCAGGTTGATTTTCCTCAGTGCCATTCACTGACCTCAGGGTTAGACTGCAAGACAGAGATTTGCAATGGGGATTTTCTCCTGGGGCAAGAGACCTGATGTCTTTGCTAGAACACCTGAGGTTTGGGTTAGACTAGAAGCTTCTGGATTTATTTTTCCTGTGGTATCACCTTCTTTGTGATAAAACATCCAACAAAGGAGAGACTGTCCTCTGAGAGCCTCTCCCCATGGTCTGGCCAGTGCAGGCCAGCGGTTTCCAACCCTCACTAATAGGTCAGGGAGGGCTGGTCCAGGCAGGATGAGGAGGCTGATGAGTATGCATCTTGTCTATCCTTGACTTTCAGGCTGAGCATTGCCTACTTTAGTAGCAACACCTTCTTCCTTGCAACTCCCAGGGGGGCTGAAAATAGAGTTAAAAGCTTCTCTTACACATAACTGAAAACGGGAAGCGAGTGGGCAATGACACCCTTGTAGGGAAATATTCTTTGAGTGTATGTTTATGCATACAAAGAAAACACCATTTCCTTAGGCACTTCATGATTGTTAGTCATTTTGCTTTCCTTTCCTCTTTTGCTAACCTTGCTTTTTCCTTTCTTCTTTACTGCTGAAGGCTCAGATAATAAAACCATTGTATTTCTGTTTGGGTCTGTTTCAATGCCTTTTTTTTTCTTCAATACCTGGTCCCATGGCATGTTTTTGTGCGGCTTTTGTCTGTGTTGTCTTTTTGTTTGGAAATTATGTGAAAGATAAGCCTCCAGAGGAGGATAGCTTTGGATGGTCCAAAGACATACTGGTATTAATGGAAATCTGGCAAAAGTGAAATTAAACTGAGAATATCAAGAGTGATTTTCCTATCAGTGAGAGGTCTAGTAAACTAAAAGGTAGAAACTTCACCATAGAAATTACTGAAATCAGGGCAAGGCTTCAAAACTTTGGAAAGACAACAACATGAGTATTTGTGCATTTCTACCACGTAGGGGAAGCCGAGGAGACATTTATCATTATATGTCACTTGAACTATTTTAAATGTTTTTTCTTTTTTCTTTCTTTATTTCTTTTTTTTTTTTTTTTTTGAGATAGAGTGTCACCCAGGCTGGAGTGCAATGGCACTCACTGCAGCTCCCAGGTTCAAGCACTTCTCCTGCCTCAGCCCCTTGAGTAGCTGGGATTATAGGTGCACCCCACCACATCCAACTAATTTTTTTATTTTTAGTAGAGACAGGGTTTCACTATGTTGCCCAGGCTGGTCTCAAACTCCTGACCTTAGGTGATCCACCTGCCTTGGCCTCCCAAAGTGCTGGAATTACAGGCATGGCACCCAGCCTGAATTAGTTTAAATATTCTGTATTCAAATCACAAATTATCTAATGAGAATCAAGAGTCAGGAGACAAGACAGTTGCCTCTAACTTATGGGAAAGTGGAAGGTGCTCAGTAAATTCTTTTTTTGTTGAATTGAACAATACTAGGAGGAAGAAAAGTTGTTGGGTCTTTTACCCTTCAATCTGTCAAATATTAAGAAATGTCCTAATGTGACAAGGGCTATCTGGAAGAATGAATAAACAGCCATCTGGCAGGAGGAGGAGCAGCTCAGGGATGTCATTCTTTCTCTGCAACCAGCAGCCTTTCCTATGTTGAGAGTTTACCTTTTTCATCCCCTCATTTCATGTCACCTAGGCCATAATACACACAACAGCTGAGAGAGGAAGGAGCTCCAGAGATTGCCATGTAGGAGCACAGACTACAGAGCCCAGTAGTTGGAGTTTCCATCCTGGTTCTGCCATTTATTAGTCATGTGACTTTGACCCAGTTCTTGGATGTCTCTGGGTCTCTCATTAAAATGATGATGATAATTGTACCTACTTGTATTAGGATTCTGCAGAAAAATAGAACCAATAGGAAAAGTATAGACAGAAAAGGAGAATTATAAGGAATTAGTTCACAAGGGGTGATTATAGAGGCTGGCAAGTCCAAAATTTGCAGGGTCAGCCAGCAGGCTCAAGACTCAGGAGTGTTGATAGTGCAGATGAAGTCCAAAGACAACCTGCTAAAAAATTTCCTCTTGCTCAGGGAGGCCTATCTTTCTGTTCTATTCAGGCCTTCAACTGGTTGGATGAGGCCCACCTCTTAAGGAGGATAACTGCTTAGTCAAAGCTCACTAGTATTTCTTTTTCTTTTGAGACAGGGTCTCTCTCTGTTGCCCAGGCTGAAGTGCAGTGGTGTAATCTTGGCTCACTGCAACCTCCACCTCCTGGGTTCAAGCCAGTCTCCCACCTCAACCTCTCAAGGAGCTGGGACTACAGGTATGTGCCACCATGCCCAGCTAATTTTTGTAGAGATGGGGTTTCCCCATGTTACCCAAGCTGGTCTCGAACTCCTGAGTTCAAGAGATCCACCAGCCACAGCCTCCCAAAGTGTTGGGACTACAGGTATGAGCTACCTTGCCTGACCGAAGTTTACCAATTTAAATGTTAATCTCATCCAAAAACACTCTCCAAGCTGGCACTTAAAATTAAGCATCGTACTACCTCCTAGGGCTGTGGTGTTTGCCTGACACATAGTGTGGCCTATGTACGTATTTGTGCCCTTCTTATGGCTGGGAAAATGACAGTGATGATGATGAGGATTCCTAGTACCACTGTTACTAATAGCACTAGGGAGTCTGAAATGCCAGGTGTTAAAACCCAGCTGTGTCGCTCATTAGCTGTGTGACCTTGAGCAAGATCTTCAACCTCCTCGAGTCTACATTTTCTCATCTATGAAATAGGGACAATAAGAGAGATCTTCTAGGGTGTTATGATAAATAAAGTCTTGTAGGTACAGCATTCCAAATTGTGTTTTTTGACACGTAGTACAGACTGTACGAGTGTTTGTAGCCGTGGTTGTGATGATGATGACAAGTACCATTTTAGCATTACTACAGAATCTGGCTGTATTCGTCTGTTCTCACACTGCTATAAAGAACTACCCAAGACTAAGTAATTTATGAGGAAAAAAGGTTTAATTGACTCCCAGTTCCACAGGCTACACAGGAAGCATGGTTAGGAGGCCTCAGGAAACTTACAATCATGGTGGAAGGGGAAGGGGAAGCAAGCATGTCTCTACCATGGTGGAGCAGGACAGAGAGAGAGAAAAGGGGGAGGTGCCACACACTTGTAAACTATCAGATCTCAGGACAACTCACTATCACGAGAACAGCAAGAGGGAAATCTGTCCCCATGATCCAGTGACCTCTCACCAGGCCCCTTCCCTGACACATGGGGATGACAACTCAACATGAGCTTGGGTGTGGACACAGAGCCAAACCGTATCACTGGCCCATTGTTGGCCTTGGACAAGATTCTTTACCTACCCAAAAGTTATCTGTAAAACGAGGATAGAGGCGTAGCACTTTGAACTCTGATGCATGGTACGCATTATACAAATGTTTGCAACTACAGTTTTGATGATGATGACTGTTACTGTTACTGGCATTACTACAGAATCTGATACATTAACTAGCCATTGACCTTGAATGTGCCCCTAAACTTCCCTGAGCCTGTACTTCCTCATCAGGAAAACGAGGAAAATGTAGCGTCGTGCCTTTCTTGCAAGGTGGCTATAAGGAACAAGTTGGACAGAGCGTGTGAAGCGTTTGGCACCATTCCTGGCCCATGGCCCACTGAAAGCACTCAATGAATGTTGACCCCTCTGCCTTTGCTCATGCATTGAGCTACAGGCACCAGGAAGGCATGAGTAGCATTGCTGCTCTCTCATTTTCCCAGCCCGCCGTCCTCTCAGCAGCAACCTTGATACACTGTCATTAAGTCAGTGATCGGGACCAGATGACTTCCCAACTTAGCCACTCTATTTTGGACAACTCTAAGATTTAGAAGAGTTGTTTTTTTGTTTGTTTGTTTTTTCTCTGTGTTTGGAAATTATGTGGAAGAAGATAAGTGATCAGTTCTCATCAGTGATTAGTGCCAGCTCTGTGGTCTGGGCCCATGCATAGCACGTGTGACCCTCTCCTTATGACAGACCTCCAAATATTTAAAGATAGCTCTCACACCTCTCCTAAGCGTTCTTGTCATCAGACTAAACATCCCAACCTCCTTCATCCTTTTGTCATGTGACACAGTTTCAAGCTCCTTACTACTTTGGTTGCTGTCATCTGGACCTACTCCAGGTTTTCAACAGCCCCCTTAAAATATGTCACACACGACTGCATTCAGCAATCCAGATGAGTACCCACAGAGGACTGCTGCATGCGTCATCCTGGCGCAAGCTTTCATCAAGGTGTCCTAAGTTCGGATCCCTCTTTCACCAACCTCATCAGGTCTCTTCTGTTTGATTTTGTGCTTCCATTGACTCACACCCATTTTACATAAATGGGTCATAAGCTAAAGCATCCTACTCCTGCCTTTGACAATTGACGCTTTGAACCTATATGTAAATGTTGCACAGTCCAATTATATTTCATCTTGTTAAGTTTGGTCTATGTTTCAAATCACTGAGATGTTTAGAAGAAAAACATTTTATTTTGATCAGAAAATTAATTCATGCTTATCATATTTCAGAAATATAGAAAAGTTCAAAGAAGAGAACAAACATTTATATCTACCAATCCAGAGATAACCATTGTTGGCTTTCTGGTGATTTCTTGTTTTTTTTTTTCTGTCTCTATCGCCCAGGCTGGAGTGCTGTGGCATAATCTCGGCTCACTGCAACCTCTGCCTCCCAGGCTTAAATGATTCTCGTGCCTCAGCTTCCCCGCAGCTGGGATTACAAGTGTCTGCTAATTTTTGTATTTTTAGTAGAGACAGGGTTTCACCATGTTGGCCAGGCTGGTCTTGAAATCCTGACCTCAGGTGATCTGCCTGCTTCGGCCTCCCAAGGTGCTGGGATTACAGGCGTGAGCCACTACGTCCAGCCATTTAGTTACTTATTAACAGTCCTCTGTCTTGGGGTGTTTATGCTGTTTTTTTGTTTGTTTGTGTTTTGGTGGAGGGAGACGAAGTCTCACTCTTGTCCCCCAGGCTAGAGTGCAATGGCGTGATCTTGGCTCTCTGCAACCTCCGCCTCCCGGGTTCAAGCGATTCTCTTGCCTCAGCCTCCTGAGTAGCTGGGATTACAAGTGCCTGCCACCATGCCCAGATAAATTTTGTATTTTTAGTAAAGACAGGGTTTCACCATGTTGGCCAGGCTGGTCTCAAACTCCTGACCTCTGGTGATCTACCCGCCTCGGCCTCCCAAAGTGCTGAGATTACAGGTGTGAGCCACCATGTCCAGCTGGGGTGTTTGTGTTTATGATGTGTGTGTGATGCATTTGTTGTTACAAAATTGGGATTGCAAGTATACACAGCTTTGATTCTTATTTTTTTATTTAATATTACAGGGTGAGCCTATATCAAGTTATAATGGAAAACATGACTGCAAAGTACATCTTGTGGGCATATGATAATCCATGATTTTTTAAACCATTCCTTTATTGCTAGAAATGAGGATTATTTCCAGAATTTTGCTGTTAAAAATAATGCTTCATTGAGCACCTTTGTATATATCAGAGTTTCTGAGCCTCAGTACTATTGACATATTGGACTGGATAATTCATTGTTGTGAGGATGGTCCTATGCACTATAGCATATTTGGCCTCTCCCAATTAGATGACAGCAGCACTGCTGCCAGCCCAGTTGTGAAAACAAAAAATGTTTCTGGACATTACCAAATTTCCCTGGGGGTAAAATTCCCCCTATGGAGAGTTGCTGGTCTTTGTCTCTTGAGTTGCATATGCAGGAAAGGAGGCAGTGAGAGCAGGGAACCCCGAGTGCAGACGGCAAAGGAATGCATTGTCAGTTTTACAACAATCACACACCGACTGGAAGTTGGTCACTTTTTATTACCATCCTGTGCTAGTAATGTTAATAATAAAATTAGTCTTCCTGCCAGGGTAGAATGTTCCCGTTTCACCACCACCATCACCACCTCAGATGGTTTTGCCATTGTCTCTGTTAGAAAGAGTCCCAAAGCAGGCCGGATGTGGTGGCTCACACCTGTAATCCCAGCACTTTTGGAGGCCAAGGTGGGCGGATCACAAGGTCAGGTGTTCGAGACCAGCCTGGCCAATATGGGGAAACCCCGTCTCTACTAAAAATACAAAAATTAGCCAGGCAAGGTGGCGGGCACCTGTAATCCCAGCAACTCGGGAGGCTGAGGCAAGAGAATCGCTTGAACCTGGGAGGCGGAGCTTGCAGTGAGCAAAGATCGCTCCATTGCACTCCAGTCTGGGCGACAGGATGAGACTCCATCTAAAAAAAAAAAAAAAAAGAAAAAAGCAAGGAGAAACAGAGTCCCAAAGCATGTTTATGCCTCCTAAAGTTTTACAGAATTTTAAGAAAACTGCTATTTTGGTCCTCACAGGTCTCAGACCACTTGAGGACAGGGCCAGAAGACTGTGGCTATACTCAGAATCATCTCGTCCCTCTGTTAAGCATTATCGTCCTCCTGGATCAAGTTCAAAGGGCTTAACTCTCTCTTCTCTAGGTTCCTGAGAGTACATGCTTGAGTCTCTGGGATCCTGCCCTAGTTTCTCAAAACATATTCCCATTGTAATACTCCTCTGCTTAAAGATCACTTTCAGTATCTTCCTTTACTGCTAATCAAGTATAAATCCCACTCTCATCTGTCGCTTCCCAGATCATCAAATATGATTTTCCACAGCCCCCTCATGGGTTCATTCCACTGCTGTGGACTAGTTTCCTTGCAGGAGTGCACATTAAACTCCATAAAGAATTGTAGTTCATGGATAGTATGGAATACTATGCAGCCATATAAAAGAACGAGATTATGGCCTTTGCAGGAACATCGATGGAGCTGGAGGCCATCATCCTTAGAAAACTAACACAGAAACAGAAAACCAAATATCACATGTTCTCACTTGTAAGCGGGAGCTAAATGATGAGAACACATGGACACAAAGAGGGGAACAAGAGACACTGGGGCCTACTTGAGAGTGGGGCCTACTTGAGAGTGGAGGGTGGGAGAAGGGAGAGGATCCATAAAACCAACTATGGGGTACTAGGCTTAGTACTTAGATGACAAAATAGTCCATACAACAGACCCCCGTGACACACAAGTTTACCTATGTAATCAAACCTGCACATGTATCCCTGAACCTAAAATAAAAGAGTAAAAAATCATAATAAAAAATAGTAAACTAAATAGCTTCCCATGTGTGTTCCGCAATCTTGGAATACCCTTGCTTGCAAGTTTTCTATATAAACCCTGCCGGGGGAAGCCTTTCTTGGGATCTAACTTCCTCACTGATAATTCTGCTTCTCCAGATTCTTACCTTGATTGTGTAGTCCCTATCATATCATGTCATGTAATTTTGTACTTAACTTACATATCTATATGTTTTTAATTGTTATAATGACTTAGTCCCATCTCAACAATTAAGAATGTAAACTTCCTGCAGGAAAAAAAATGTCTAATACGTCTTCTCAAAAATGAGTCTGAAAACACTCAATAAATAGTTGATGATAAATGCATAATTTGTTCCATTCTAACATTACTTAATCAACTTCTTCATTTCCTAGCTTAGCGCTACAAAATTCAATGTGAGAATTAAAAAATAGGCTGGGTGTGGTGGCTCACGCCTGTAATCTCAGCACTTTGGGAGACCCAGGTGGGTAGATTACCGCCTGGTGAACTCCCACCTGGTCAGGAGTTCCAGACCAGCCTGGCCAACAGGGTTAAACCCCATCTCTACTAAAATTACAAAAATGAGCCAGGTGTGGTGGTGAGTGCTTATAATCCCAGCTCCTAGGGAGACTGAGGCAGGAGGTGGAGGTGGCAGTGAGTGGAGATTGCACCATTGCACTCCAGCCTGGGTGACAAGAGTGAAACTCTGTCTCAAAAATAAATAAATAAATAAATAAAATATATGTATAGATATATGCATGCACATGGCTCAGATAACTCAATCTAAATTTAAAATTAACTAGGTAGACATCCAAACCTAAATCTCAAAATATGTGCTAGATTTTTTCATTACTTATCTCTCTGACAAGTATTTTCTACGGAAATCAAATGGTAACACTCTCTAGTTCTAGGTGCCTTTTTACCCTCTTTGGCTGTTTATATCCTTTAGCCTTCAAACCCAAGCCATCATTTAGCATAGGTTGCAGAAATCATGGGAGCTGGCAAATTTGGGGGTGAGTGCTGGTCCTGCAGAATTAAGGAACTTCCTGAACTTTCTGTTCAGTGTTCCCGTAAAAGCAATTGCTCATCTTTGAAGTACCTGGTGCCCATTTCCAAATGTCATCCCGTAGTTCATTTAAACTGAAAATAATGCTGAATACTTCTTGTGCCTTCCCCCAGTTTTTCAAACTCTGAACTTTTAGGAAATTATCATCACCTCGTGGGTATAAAATTTTAAGGAAAATTTCAACTGTGACTTTTAACAACCCAGAATACTAAGAAACCAAAAAGATATAAGAGAAGGAAAGAGTGAGAAGGGAAGAAAAGAAAGATCTCGTCGCCATGTTCCTCTTGAGAATGAGCCTATTTCTCCTGTTTCTCCAGCTGTGGTACCCACCTGTGTACACCAGAACAAAATGAACTTAACCTTGACTTGGTTACTGGCGTGACTGTTTTGAAGGACTGTCCTAGAACAGACCAAATTCTGTTCCGAGAATATG
Organism: Colobus angolensis palliatus; assembly: GCF_000951035.1. NCBI lineage: Eukaryota > Metazoa > Chordata > Mammalia > Primates > Cercopithecidae > Colobus > Colobus angolensis. The sequence goes on from NW_012112697.1 coordinate 2,715,019, forward strand.
TTTTTGCAGGAAGAAGCAGTTTTTCCCGTTTCAGAGAAAAGAGAGTTCTTTTAAGTCCAGCCTCCAAAAGCTCCTTGGCCAACAACCTTCAGTGCTCACTGTCCTCGTGGGGTCAGCCCAGATTGATTTAGTGATTAACTCCAACATTTTTCTGGCTTCTCCACTGCACCAGCACATTTCAGGTTTCTAAATATAGGTCAACCCAGGCAATTAGGAGAGAGCTTCTGTTTTTCAAAGGTATTCAGCAGGCAGGAAGCCCAGTTTACAAATGAGTGATCATGTGTATGATGGTTGGCCTCAGATGACTTGATGGACAGGAGCTGCTATCTTCTCAGCTACTGTGTTTAAACATGTTGGGATGTATGAAAAGCCTCTGCATTTCTTACTCCAAAGATCATCTTAACCATAAGAGACTTTATCATCCAAAGAGGAATTTGTCAATGATCTTGTTATCACCTCCATTTTAGGTTGTCAGTTGTGTGGTCTTCCTGTTCTTGTTGTGTAGGAGATGAACTGGTCCCACTGACCAGCCTGCTGTTGGTAACTTGATCATGAAGGTTTTCATTTAGTCTTCACCTAACTCTATACCCTTCTCTCAGTAATGTCCCAGCTGGGAAATTGATCTTACTGCCCCGGGAGACTAGAAATGATCATGTAGCATTGGCTGTGGGTAGAACATTGGCCACCATGCAAAGCCAATATTCTGCATAAACCATCTGATTTCCTGTGGGCAGAGCCTAGCAGCCTATCACTGCTGGGCCCAAAGGTAAATTGGCCTCAATCTTACACTCAGAGAGAACCTCAAATATGGATTCTTGTCATCATCTCCAAGTGAGATGACACTTTCCATCTGGAGGCATTAAAAATATTCATGTGGGCCAGATGCAGGGGCTCATGCCTCCAGTCTCAGCACTTTGGGAGGCCAAGGCGGGTGGATCACTTGAGGTCAGGAGTTTGAGACCAGCCTGGCCAACATGGTGAAACCCTATCTCTACAAAAAAAAAAAAAAAAAAATACAAAAATTAGCTGAGTGTGGTGGCGGGCACAGCTACTTGGGAGGCTGAGGCAGGAGAATCGCTTGAACCGGGGAGCCAGATGTTACAGTGAGCCGAGATGGCACCACTGCACTCCAGCCTGGGCGACAGAGCAAGACTCTGTCTCAAAACAAGCAAACAAAAACAAGTATTCACGTGGTAAATGCAAATATTCAAATCATCACAATTTTTAAAACTCTGCTTTGCTATATATTGATTTTTTTTTTTTAATATATGAAGAACAAAGAACAAAATATTTGAGAACAGAGAAGCAGACTGGGTTCTCTTGGGTTTGGTGTCACATACACATCTAGGGCAGGAGAGCAGTAGGTACGCAGTAGAAACTTGGTAGAACCTAAAACCTCATTCCTTAACGTGTGGTCCACAGGTCGCATCAGCGACACCTGAGATTTTGTAAGAACTCCAGACTTGCGGGTTCCACTGAACCAGAATCCGCATTTGAAGATCCCCGGGTAATTCCTGTCTGCTTCACAGTTAGCAATACTTTCATTTAAAAGTCTGCCAAAGTTTTGGTCTGGTATTGTGTGGCTCTCCATGCACAAAGAAGCTAGGCCTATGTGCTTTTCCTGCCAGGATGCTGAACTGTACCCTCTCCAAAGAGGAAGTGGCTTACAACACAAAATATTCTACCATCATGAGATGTTAACATATCAAAGCCAGCTTTTCTTTCTTCCTTTCCTGGGCACCTCGCCCACCGTAATGGATATGGCTGGCAAGTTAGAAATGCAGAAACTCCCAGGGACTTGGGGCATTTCAAGGAAGCGGAAATTCCTGGGCATCGGTGAGTTTTGGCTTCAGCTCTGCCGAGTAGTCTCAAGTTGCAGGGCTGATAACTAGGAAAATGCACACGGCCATGTGAGCGCTCCCTTCTGGATTAGCAAAGACTTGCGAGTTAGTGAAATCTGGGAATCAACTGATTGTTATTCCTAGGCTACAGGGGTGTCTTTCTTCCTCATCTTTCCGACCACAACAACTCACTTTGGAAGTCATCTCTGGGCTATTTCTGAACCCACTGTCCTCTTTGAGTGGACTGATTGCCCAGTATCTTCCCAGGGCAATGACCACCTAACTAATGTTTAGGAACAGCTTTCTGTTGCTCTCCTTTATAATGATGTATTGACCCAAACTTGGGCTTTCTTCTTATCTGACAACTTTACCTAGTAAGAAACTCCTTCCTCCAGGCTCCCCTGGTGAATTGCTTCCATCCTGAGGACTGTGAAATTGTCCAACTTACACCCTCCTTCCTCCCCCCGGCCACCCCGCCTCATGTTGGCAGCTCGTGCCGCTGCTGCGAGGTGAGCATGGCTCCTTCTCTCCGATCTTGGGCCATTTTTCCTAGGCTGCTTTTTTTAAAAATTTTTTATTTTATTTTATTTTATTTGTGGTCTCTGTCATTCTGCCGGGGCAAGGGGGTAAAGAGATCTGACACTAAGTGCAGGGAAATGCTGAATCTGGAATCTATCTTCCAGACGGCACAAGAATAAAAATTCATAGCAGGACAGCAGCTGCTGACACGCTCCCAAAGACATATTGCAGGTAGCATTATTTATTGTGGCAAGGAGTTCATAGAAGTGCTACCTCAAAGCACCCTGAGAGATCCTAAAAAGCCCATCTCCCATCAGGTGAGGCAGATTTATGGAGGCTGCTCTTAGAGAGGTCAGGCGGTGCGGCTCAGGAAGCAGGCTCCTCACAGAACGCCTGGATTCCCTTAACATATTCAGTGCAGTTTGATTGGTTCAAAGGAGGGCTTGAGTCTGTAATGTTGACCATAAAATTGCAGTGACATGCTGCTTTAGATAAGAGAGCTGGAGGAAGGGGGCAGGGATGCTGTGGGCACTAGAGCAGCCAACACAGGCGAGACCAGAGCATGCGCTCATATTTTAGGTTAATGTGCGGAGGGAGAGTGGGGGATGGGACCGGGCAGATTAATACTTGCACAAAGGAAAGCTGAACCCACCAGCCTGGACACAGCAGACAACCCTGCCTCTCTGCACATAAGACCACTTGCACACAAACACACAGAGGCACGCGGGGACCTCGAGGTGCGTTATGTCTCCACCCAGATAGAAACAGCATGGCAAGCCCACACCAGCCAGTTTGACCTCACTATTGTTCCAAAGTCACCCAGAGGAGGGGCTCTTTTCCCATGACCCCTGTGAACTTCATCAGGGGTCTCCCAGCTCTTCATCTGCCCTATTTACATGACATCATTTCCCATGCTGCTGGCTAACCAGCCTCAGAGGCACAAATCCCGACTCACACCCTGAACCCGGACACAGACCAGAAATGAGGTTCTTCTGCAAGCTCCGTGAGACTGAGATTGGTGGGAGGCTGCCAGAGAAGGGCACTGAATTCCTCTCTTCCATAATCAGTGACATTCACGCAGGACCAAGGGTAGAGCAGGTAATTTGAGGATGCACAACACAGAGAGATGACTTTCCTGCACTTCTTGTTTTTTTTTTTTTTTCGTTTTTTTTTGGGTTTTTTTTGCATCTAGGGTTTTGGAACCCCTATCAGATCGGGTGAGCATCACTTAGTGATTCAATGCCAATGTCTTCCACATCAGTTTCTTCATCCTGGTCGGTTTCCACTGATCCTGTTTTGAGAGTACCACATTTGTTAGTCCAAATTGGTGGCCTCCTGTCGGGGGCTTGGTCAAGAGACTTAATTGCTGTCGACTTTCCACATCGAAGTTAGAGAGATGGAGTATATAAGGGAATGAGATGGCCATCTAAATAATTGAGGTGATTATCTTTTTCTGAATTATTCAGCTAGGACCTAAATTGTCCTATAAATTCATAGAAAGGTAGGTTTTTGGTTTGACTTATACAGATAATAGCTTTAATTCTTCACTCAAACCCAGAGGTCCAGTTATAAAGTGACTTTTTCTCCTTTTGTTGAAACTGACATCATTGAGGCCTTTGGCTCCATCTGTTTCTAAATGAGTCTCCAACCAGGTGTCTTATTTGTGTGAGGTGTTTGGAATGTCCACGTCAGTTGTAAGGTCAGCCTCCAGAATGTGAACCATAGGAAGCAGGAGCATGAGAGTTTTTATATATTGAAATGAGCCTTCTCTCATTATATTCTTATCAAAGTGGAGAAGCTGTTAACATTTTTCCATTGCTCGGCCCAGCGTAATGGCTCAGGCCTGTAATTCCAACTCTTTGGGAGGCTGAGATGGGAAAATTGCTTGAAGTTAGGAGTTCAAGACTAGCCTGAGCAACACAGCAAGTCCCCATCCCTAATAAAATTTAAAAATTAGCCAGGCATGGTGGTGTGTGCCTATAGTCCTGGCTACTAGGGAGGCCGAGGTGGGAGGATCACTTGATCGCAGGAGTTTAAGGCTACAGGGAGCCAAGATCACATCGCTGTACTCCAGGCTGGGCAACAGAGCAAGACCAAGACCCTATCTCAAAAAAAAAAAAAAAAGTCTCCATTGCTTTTTACTCTTTCAGAATCCTGCCCATTTAGAGAGTCCCCTCATCATTTGCATACTCTGTTGATCTCTCCCATCTGTGATTTTTAAAATGTAAACACTTGCCATTGTTTAATGCCACCTGCTCACAGCACATAGTCCAAGGCATTGCTGTTTTTCTGTTTTGCTCTCAGTTCTAGCCTCCCTGCAAGCTCTGTCCTGAGGGATGTGGCCACTGCCTTCTCCAAAGCGAGGAGGATGCTCAGAGCCTCTGAATGCCACTGCTCAGATGGTCATCATCACCCACCGGCTTTGACAGTCGTTCCTCCGAGTACCACTGCTGAACCCCTGAGATCCCACGCTTGACCTCATTAATACAAAAGGGGAGAAAGCTAAGTGAATGTTTTCACAGCCTCCTTTTTCTCCAGGCCAACTGGAGGTTATCAAGGCCAGAGGCTGCTCTCTAGTTCATAAACCTGTTAGGGTATTCGGAGTCATGATTCTCTTATTCAACTGTCTGTGCTTTTCCTTGGGACAACTAATCCCTCAGCGTGACTGGTGGAAGCCGCAGTATTGATTTCTGTGTCTCTCTAAACCTCAGTTGTGTTCAACGCTTGTTAGACATCTGAAGGAATATCCAGTGGGCTCTGGGGGCAATTTGAGAGCCAGGCTCAATAGGCTGCTCTTGAGAGAAGTTTCTGTAAGGTTGCTGGGCAAACCAATTGAATGGATTTTTAAATGAGAGGGAGAGAGAGAGGAGAAAGGGAGGAGAAGGAGGGGATGAGAGAGAAGAGAAAGAGAAGGGAGGAAGGGAAAAAGATACAAAGAAAAGAGAGAAACGAGAGGAAAAATAGACAGGGCAAAGAAAGGGGAAAAAGAAAGAGAAAGGGAGCTTTCTTTTGTTAAGAGAGATCTTGAAGGATTTCCATCTTCTGCTCCTTTTGTCTTCAGTCTCCCTTTGTTAATAAAATGAGATTTTTTTTTTTTTAATTTTCCTGATCAACACTACCTGGAATGAGAAGAGGGTGTCCCCACGTGTGGCTGGTGCACAGGTTGGGGCGCACCTGTGTGGGTTTGTGACTTGCGTGGACTCTGTCAGGCCTTGTGGTGGCTGCAGCACCCACAGCCCTTGTCCAGGTTTCATCTCTGCTTCTTTGCAAAGGTGGGGGCTTGAGGATGCTCCTGCCGGATCAGATTGAAGCTGTAAGAAAGGCTTATGCACACTGCAAGATTCTCTTTAGTGTTAAGAGAATCTTAAATGAACGCTTGTAAAAAAAAAAAAAAAAAAAAAAAAAAGAGGCAGCAATCAAGTTTCTTTCCAGGGAATATAATCACGAGGTGAAAGACTGGCTCATTGCATTAAGCCATGAAGGACTTGGCCATGATATTTCTCTGTTTTTTGGTATCTGGACCTTGTTGAGGTGCCCACATTGCAAAGCCTCTAGGATTGTCTAGGCCGGTGGTTCTCAACTGGGGCTAATTTTGTATCCCCCTAACCCTGTCCAGAGGACATTTGGAAGGATCTGGAGACGTTTTTGATTGTCACAACTGATGGAGGTTTCAGTAGGCATCTGGAGGTAGAGGCCAGTGGTACTACTAAAAATTCTACAGTGCACAGGACAGCCCCCTACAGTAAAAAAATCATCCTGTCCGAAATGTCAGTAGATCCAAGATTGAGTGACCCTGATGTAAGCTCTGAAGAAGTCTAACTTCCCATTTTCTTCTGTCCTATTTGCTCCCCACTTTTACCTCAAACCCTTCTTTCTTCCTCCAGAAACATATGATAGTCACCTCTAGGAGGTTTCTTTAAAAATAAGAGAACAAAAAGGAAAGACAAAGAATATTGTTAAGTCCAGGCCACAACTGCCCAAGTCCTCCTAAACCAACCTCTCCAGGGATGGCCCCAAGAATCTCTATTTTGAAGTTATCCAAAGGACTCTGATACACAACCAGATTTGAGACTTCTGGAAAAAGATAGCTGGTCCCTTCAAGATGCCATCGAGTGTCCAGATGCTGAACATGTCCAGATTTCTTTCAATCAGAAATCTATTTCCTGACTTCTAGAATTGGACGAGGGTCCACCCATCTGACACAGCCCACAGCAATGCAGGCCCATCTTGTCAGCTCTCCAGCATCACCGTCCCCTTCTCCACCAAAGATCAGAGACTGCTCCAGCATCAATGTGCTGGACACTTCCGCATCACAGCATTCGGAACCAGTAAAGCCTGGACCACTGGTCTGCAAAGTCAAAGAAAACTAGGCCGGTTGTATTGGCTCACGCTTGTAATCCCAATACTTTGGGAGGCCAAAGTGGGCAGATCGCTTGAGGTCAGGAGTTCGAGACCAGCCTGGCCAACATGGCAAAACTCCGTCTCTACCAAAAGTACAAAAATCAGCCAGGCATGGTGGCATGCGCCTGTAATCCCAGCTACTTGTGGGGGCTGAGGCAAGAGAATCGTTTGAACCTGGAGGTGGAGGTTGCAGTGAGCCAAGATCACACCATTGCATTCTAGCCTGGGTGACAGAGCAAGATTCTGTCCAAAAAAAAAAAAAGTCAAAGAGCACCCTTGGCTGTTAGACTCCCAATATCCCATATCCTGGCACCCACGGCCACCTGTGGGCCGTACCCGCAGGACATCTTTGTGCCTCAGTGTCCTCCAGGTAGAGTCCAGAGGGGCTGCTCAAGTGTTCACATGCTATTTCAAACACATCAAACCTCATCCTTATAATGACCTCATGGAATCTTTATTTTCTACAATGGGGCATTTTAGGGAGTCCTTTTTTTTTTTTTTTTTTAAAGATAGAGTCCCACTCTGTCGCCCAGGCTGGTGTGCAGTGGGGCAATCATAGTTCACCACAGCCTTAAACTCTTGGGCTCAAGCGATCTGGGCTCAAGCCTCAGCCTCCTGAGTAGCTGAGACTATAGGTGCACACCACCATGCCCAGCTAATTAGTTTACTTTTTGTCCTTTGTCTTACCAAGTGGCCCTTGGAGCACATTTGGGAAGGAACAATAGCAAAGGAATCACACCAAACTTGTTAACTAAAAAAAGCCAAAGCAATTCATGGTAGTATCTATCACAGTCAAAATAAAGTAGAGACTTCGGATGAGAACACAAATCATTCAGATTTGTAAAATGTTTTCTTTCTGCCACAGAAGAAAGAGATCATGAGACTACCCTAATTGTTTTTGGTAATTGTCATAGGTGTGCTTTGCTGGGCCAGTGGAAAATTGACTTAGAAGCATAGAGCGCTTCTCATTACCTTTTGTTTGCCTCCTTCAAATCCTGCAAACATGGTAGACCCTATAATGTGCACGGTGAAATATGGGGCATTTTGGGTAAATAAACAGGGCCAGTCGGCCTGCCCTTTGCAGGCCCAGGTCTCAGCCTGTTCCTTCTGGGCTGGGGCATGTTCTTCGTTTTCCTCTTCATCTGCAGCATGGGCTCTTGCCTCTCGTCATGATCATTACTTTTCCAGAGACTCGGGCCTGCCCCTCATCAAGATTTATATCGCCACATTCATTAGGTGATACAATACTGTCAACAGAATCAGCGGTGGCAGCGGTGGCCTCATTATCTCAGTGGTTAACCCCTGCTTCCCCAGCGTTGGGCCCTGTCAGGGATTTTAAATTCAAATTAAATTTTAATGCGGCAGCTTTGATGTTGGAGGTAGAACTGCCTAGTCAGGAGGTGGCTGGGGATGGAGACTATTGTTAACATTATTTCACCCTCTTATGAAATCCAAGCAAAATGTCCCTGGAAAATGCTTTTTCTCTTCTAGGGGCTGAACAGCAATGTTCAAATGCTATAACTTATTTCAATTTCTGGCTGCAATAATAAATTAAGGAATGTGTGTTTCAAATGTATAGATTGTACTAGATTGTCTAAGGACTATCATGGTAGGGCTCAGATGCTGTATGTGACTCTAGGAGCCGGTGAAAGGACCCCAGTCTGTAAAATAATCATCATCATAATTTATATTTAGAGAGAAAATTAGTCACTTTAGAGACTATCTGACATTAAAAAGTAATAGCACTCTTTTCTGGAACTTCATCCCCTTGTAGTTCTCCCTGTCTGCACAGATACTGGTGTTGTTTGAGATCTTTAAAAAGTACACATAGCTTTTGTGTTCATGCATTTATAAACTGAAGTGAAATGGTTCCGGCTGTATTCACAGCTCTGCAAAGTAGAGACCTTACCTTATGTCAGGCATCATTATCAGTAATGAAACAAATTTTCACTGTGGTAACTGACATAGGGTAGGTATTCCCGGAATGTTAGTTTCCTCTTCTGTTTACAGCATCTTCCTCGCCTGCCCCCATGCCTGTCTAAGTTGGGATTCTCAGGAAAAACCCATCAGTTCACATTGCTGAGCTCGGCCTCCATCCGTCGGCCTCACAGTTAAGAACATCACAGCTGGTCACTGCAACCACTTGGTAAGGCCTAGAAGTCTAAAATTTGTTCTGTGAGCTTTCTGCTTCATTGCCCTCTATACAATCAGCAGTCTCTCTTAAAATTGTTGATTAAAGGAGTGAAAAAAAAAAAAAAAACATAAATAGGCCGGGCACAATGACTCACACCTATAATCCCACTACTTTGTGAGGCTGAGGTGGGTGGGTCACCTGAGGTCGGGGGTTCGAGACTAGTCTGAACAACATGGAAAAACCCCATCTCTACTAAAAATACAAAATTAGCCGGGCATAGCGGTGCATGCCTGTAATCCCAGCTACTTGGAAGGCTGAGGCAGGAGAATCGCTTGAACCCGGGAAGGGCAGAGGTTGCAGTGAGCTGAGATCAAACTCCATCTCAAAAAAA
>NW_012112697.1:2724354-2734617 GCF_000951035.1 Colobus angolensis palliatus
GGCAGGAGAATCGCTTGAACCCGGGAAGGGCAGAGGTTGCAGTGAGCTGAGATCAAACTCCATCTCAAAAAAAAAAAAAAAAAAAATCTGTTTTTTGTTGTTGTTAGAGACAGGGTCTTGCTCTTTCACTCAGGCTGGAATACAGTGACTCATTCATAGCTCACTGTAACCTCAAACTCCTAGACTCAAGCAATCCTCCTACCTCAGCCTCCCACGTAGCTAGTGTTACAGACACATGCCACCATGTCTGGCTAATTTTTATTTATTTATTTTTTTAGAGACAAGGTCTTGCGATGTTGCCCAGGCTGGTCTCAAATTCCTGGCCTCAAGCGATCCTCGACCCTGTCGGCCTCCCAAAGCACTGGGATTATAGGTGTCAGTCACGAAGGCTGGACAAAGTCGAATATGAATTGTGTTCTCATTATGTGCCAGGAACTGTGCTAAGTGCTATCTCATTTATTCAGCTGAACAACCCCACAAGATAAGGTTATTATCACACAGACACTTTTCAGGGAAGAAATGGAGGCTCAGAGAGGTTCTGTAACTTGCCCAAGGTCACGTAATAAAAGAACAGATTTGAACGTTGTCTGCCTATCTCCAAAGCTCATCGATGTTCTCCTTACACTCCTTCTTGTTTCTCTTTTAAAATGAGAAGTCCATGAGGTATCAGGGCTACATCTGTCCTGTTTGACTCCTACATGCTAAAGTAAGCAGGTTGTGGATAGAAGGATTTGGCTTACTTTTACCTGTACTAGTTAATCTTACATTTACAGGTCTATCTACTCAAGCTGCATTATAAATAAGACCAAAAATAGGGGTTGGATACTTGTTGTAAATATACATGTTGGTAGCACTCCTACTGTGTCTGTGTGAGATAACAGGGTTACCAGCTGTCTGGGGAAGGACAGTGCTTTTCAACACACAGGTAGGTTTGTCCTAGAATCAGTGGCTACAGCACCAGGAACATGAGAGGGTTCTTCATTATTAAACACGTCGGCTTTGAGACCTGGGTTTGCATCTTGGCTCCACCACTTGCTAGCTTGGCAACTTTGATCAATTACTTAGCCTTTCTTAACCTCAGTTTCCATATCTTAAAAAATTGTTAATAATCATTCCTGCTTCACATGGCAATTATAAAGTAAATGAGAGGATGCCTCCGAAGCCCTTTGAATAGTAGATGGCCCATGATAGGTGCTTTATTGTCACTATGACATTGTTCATTGCCATTATCATTGTCAATATCATTATTAGTAGTATTTGTCTTAGACAAATCAATGCAAAGAATCTACCTGTAACCATGGTCCAATACATAACTGCCTATCTTAGGTAACAGATCAAGGGTATTAATTCTATTTATACATCTCTCTGAATAAGGGACTGGGGAATAGAGGAGTGAAAAGCAAGAAGGAAGCCATTAACAGAATTGTTATCTGATAAATTCGTTGGGCCTTGTAATGTACAAGTCAATCTTAAACACTGCTGAAAGAGAGTAATTTTCTAATTGTATTCACATAGATTATCATCACATTCGGACAGTATTGTCCTTGGGTATATCTTCAGAGCGAGGCCTAGAAATGCTGCTGTTCAGCATTCATTTCCCACATCGCGGGCACAGAAGGCCCATTAAAGTTCTCCTATCCTTCCTTTGTGGACTTTATTTCTGCCATCTTCTTAATTCAGTTGTAACATTGCACTTAACTATTATCATACAAGGTCTTAGCTTGTAGTGATGTTTTTAAATGAGAGAGTTTGGACATTTTTATGCTTTTTCAGTTGTGTCTTTTAAATGAAATTTCATAAGCATTTAGCTGGTGATATGAACCAGTTGCCTACATTATTTCCAAACAGAATATGCAAAAGTCAGGATAATATGGTTTGAAACAGACACAGACATACACACACACACAGACACACACACACACACGGGATTGTAATTAAAGGGCTAGAACTGTGAATTTCCCTGGGAATGATGCATGGACTGTGGCTGAAGCATTAGACCCCATCCAGGGAGCCAACAGTGCCTGGGGCACCATTCCTGCTGGTGCCATTGGAACTGGGGGAAGAGCCACAGGTGGCTTTTCCACAGTAGGATTGGAGAAAGCTACTTCCTGCAGAGGAGGTGCCTGTTGGGTAAAGCCCAGCCAGAGCTGTGGTCTCCCTCTGTCCCCTGTTCTTCTTGCTTATGCATCTCTTCCATCATCACCATCCCTTGTGCCCCAGTCCCTTGATAAAGTGTGAAAGGGCAGCCACTGCCTTGTCATCCATCCCCTGTCTGGCCCAGGCCCCCACTCCCTGCTTTTTCCTGGTGACCCTCCATCAGCCACTTCACAGCAGCTTCCCATCTGTGCTACTAACTGAAAAGCAAATGGACTTGCTGACATCGTAAACGGTCTTACCCAGTTCTGCAAGTGGAAACCAGGCAACCCTAAAAATTCTGCAGATTGTGCGTGCAAACGGTTGTCAATGTTCAGAAAATGTGCTGAAATGTAGTTGGAGCTTAATTCTCAAAGTCAATGAGAAATGTGTAATAACTGTACAAATTAAACCTTTAAAAAATTCACACCTTACATTCGATACTCTTTCCAAACCAGCAAATGCCCAGCCACTACCAAGTTTTGTTTTCTAACGCTAAACAATGAGGAAACGGGACATTGGAAGAGGAAGAAGCAAAGATTCGAAATCATCCCCCAACTGGCTCAGTAGTTGAAGAGTCAAGAGTTGGCCATTCTGGAAGAGCGTAACTGTGGATGTTTGTTTATTTGTTTGTTTGTTTGTTTTTGAGATGGAGTCCTGCTCTGTCCCCCAGGCTGGAGTGCAGTGGTGCAATCTTGGCTCACTGTAAGCTCCACCTCCCAGGTTCACGCCATTCTCCTGCCTCAGCCTCCCAAGTAGCTGGGACTACAGGTGCCCACCACCACGCCCGGCTAATTTTTTTTTTTTTTTTGTATTTTTAGTAGAGATGGGGTTTCAACGTATTAGCCAGGATGGTCTTGATCTCCTGACCTCATGATCTGCCCGCCTTGGTCTCCCAGAGTGCTGGGATTACAGGCGTGAGCCACCGTGCCTGGCTATGGCTGTGGATGTTGAGACTGATATCTGTCCACGAAGGAAAACCGTAAGAATTCATATTTCTGCCTCTTCCATGGCCAATGTGAGCTCTTCTGTTTGCGTGCTTTAGTCCCAGGCCTGTTTTTTCTTTTTCTTTTTTATTTTTATTTATTTATATATTTATTTTGAGACAGAGTCTTACTTTGTTGCCCAGGCTGGAGTGCAGGGGTACAATCTAGGCTCACTGCAACATCTGCCTCCTGGGTTCAAGTGATTCTCCTGCCTCAGCCTCCCGAGTAGCTGGGATTACAGGCACTCACTACCACACCCAGCTAATTTTTGTATTTTTAGTAGAGACAGGGTTTCACCACGTTGGCCAGGCTAGTCTCGAGCTCCTGACCTCAGGTGATCTGCCCACCTCGGTCTCCCAAAGTAATGGGATTACAGGCATGAGCTACTGCGCCCAGCCCCCAGGCCTGTTTTTAAACTGTATGTTACTGAGCACCATCTTCTTGTATTCTACTGTCTCCAAAATAAGCACATTATCCAGCCCCCCGCTTTATAGTTTTAAGAATCCTTACCGTTGTTTGTAGAAAACTTAAATATGAACAACATGTCCATCCTGGGGGAGAGGGACTCCTTATCTTGGGAGAGGCTTTGAGGTTCAACATGATATCCATCACCTGGCTGGTTTTATGATCTTCACAGATGTGGTTCTCAACCTTCTAGGCTAAGAAACAAATGACACCCACCTTCCAGGAATGGGCCCTCCTCCTCTCAGGGACAGACTCCCTTAAGCACATTTGCGAAATAAAACAAGGACAATTTACAAATGTACAGTACTGTATATATCCAATTGTCATAAATATCCCAACACAACAAGCTCTGTCACTAAAATCATGACCAAACTATAAATGTATTAATTTACAGTGAGAATAACTTTTCCAGAAACTAGATATTTCAGAGTTTTAATATTGAGCTTTGTTTTTTTTTTGGCATATTGACTTAGAAAGCCAAGGAATAATGCAAAGGTTTTCTAGTGAGCGTTGAATCTGATCAAAGTAAAGCAGATGAAACAAATCTACAATGGAAGGTCTTGCCAGTGACCCCAAGTCCCCGAGGTCTTTGGCCAGCGCTCACTGAATCTTTATCCACGTTGACTTTGCCAATAATACTCCAATACTGCTTCAGCTCTAGTGAATGGTTCTTACTAGGTACTAGCAATGCTGGTCTCCGTGCATCACCTTGCCCTGTGCTGCCCAACCCTGACCTACCCTACTTCTGATGGACACATTCTTCTATTACATCCAACAGGCATGGCCACGCTGGCCTGGGCTTTAGTCTGTCTCTTTTAAGTGACTGTGTCCAGAAAGAGTTAAACTTTAAAATCCACACTCCTTTAACTCATTTTCCTCATTCCCAGACCCATGGGGGAATCTTCTCACTGTTGTCTTCATGCACCAATAGCAGAAAATAGAGAATAGAAGATAGTTAATTAAACTACAGGGACATTATAGGCACCACAATCTTAAAAGTACTATTTATAATGATTTCTGGTTTTCATTTAAATTTGTAATCCCCTTCCTAGAAATTCCAGTGGAAACTCCTAGTTCTCCTCCTGCAAATCAGTCAGTCTTTGCCCTCTTGGTGTTGGGTGCTTCATCAAGGGTTTTGTGGAGTTGTTTCCTGGTCTAGCGGGATTCAGAGTCTCATTCATAGCCTGTTCCCCAAACTTTTACCAGCTGTGACTCTGGTATTGCCCGGGTATTCTCTCTCAAAAATTCTAACTTTGCAGCGGTTTCTTACACCTGCCTCTGATGTGATTCTTGTCCCCATCCCCATATCCTCATCCAAACCTGTGTTCCTCTTCTGGTAGGCTGGTCTAAAACACATACAGCAACTGGGTTTGAAGGTGGGTTCTACCTGTAGACGCAGCGCAGTGTCTCTCTCCTTTTGTTTCAAGGCAGTTAGGACAGTCTCGGGAGGCCACGTGCTTTCATGGTAGATGCCATCTCTGAATCCCAGATGTGTTGACTTGGCTTCTTCCAAAACTCTCAGCAGACTGTCTGCCTTCTTCAAAATTCAGGTCCCCTATAGAACATACCAGAAAGTTTCTGCTTGCAGCCCGAGGAATACCTCCTACCTTTAGTCCATGAACAGAACAAAGATGACTGATGTGTCTTGGAATCAAGCCTACCTGGGCTCAAGAGGCCACCCCTCACCATGGCCTCAGGCTCTCCCTTGTGACCCATCAGGAACCCCATCCCCTTCTTATGTGTAGCACCCCCCCCCCACCCGCCCCCACCACACACACACACACATCACACAATAGGAAGCATTCGCACCAAGGGAAGAGCTGGGCAATTTCTCTTAGAAGCTTCAGGAAAATGTTTTACCTTAAGATTTGAAAGGAGCTGATGGACATAAAAGATCCTTTTTCAGGTGATTGTTCCGTTCCCTCCAGAATTTACACATTTTGAGTTTTCATTTTAGCCTCCTAGAAGTGTTCTACTAAAATAAAACCTGGCATTTCTATAAACTAACTCACAATGTCAAGGGGTTCTAGATTTGGGCTGGAAGTTAAAGCCACAGAATGCTGCCATGGACCATCACCCTGGAGTAGAGAAGGTCAGAACTTCTTTGCAGGCTCTGAATACCTTAACTGAGACATCCTAGCCATCTCCCTGGAGAAATATCTGTACCCAAATGTCACACCCTGTGCTGTGCTCGGTAAAGTACACTAATCACAGCCAAGGTCATTAACCTGCCCTGATTCCACTTCTTTCTCTTGTTAATAATAAATTTCCTTCTGTCTTCTAACTTGGGCAGTGTTTCCCTTTGATTTGTTTTATTTTTGCTTTTAGGGTTTTCTCCCAAGTCTATACAACTATCTATAAGATAAGTAACATAATGAAATTGAACATGGTCTTAAATGACTTCTCAGAACCTCACTAATACCAATACTTAGAAACTTCAGTTCTAGGCATGAACTCTGCTTACCCGGGGGGAGGTACGGAGTGCTCTATTCAGACCATTTCTACAAATGTAAATAAAACATTATCAAACAAAGACAAAAGTGAGATGCTTGCCAAGTGACTAGCACCCAAAAGTTCTTTCCAGAGTATGTGGCATACTCAGAGGCAGCCCCCAAGCCAGGCCCTGTTAACCTTGGCAGTTTATATAGATCTCTACTGTAGAATGATCAAAAACATCTTCTCAGAAGCCTATCCAGCCTTCTAGAAATGGCCATGATGGCTCATGACAGATTCTGGGCAAGGCATATAGTTAAAGGGACCTGCCTATTCCTTCAGGGGCAATACACCTGCTCACCAGGTGCTTAGACCTCTTCTGGTGGCCGTTCATTACAGAGAGGGAGAGGCGAGAGAGCAGATGCCATTCACACTTCAGGCTTTCTAGTCAGGGGTGAACAGATGCTCTCCTGAACAACTCCATGTTGAGATGCCATTAATGTAAAAATTAGTGTTTTTTTCTTTCTGCCAGAATGCAGGATTTACATGATCCTTCGCACGTGTCTCTGGAGGACTGGGGTATAATCTCATAACCAGCAAGGAGCCAATAAACCTTCATTCTAGAGAAAATGTTCAAATACCTGGAAACTCCGAGAGCTTTTCTTTCACTGGCAGCTCCCCAGATTCCTCAACCCTGCCGTCCCTTTGATGATGGCCATGATGATGCCCTCCCTTTGATGATGGCCCAGCTGTACCCTAGGCAGCCAGAGACGTCAGTGGGGATGAAGAAGGGGTAAAGCCCGTGTCTAGGTGAACATATACAGAGCTGGTGCGGGGTTTGATGGTCAGGAAGCCTAAACCATGGGTACTATTGGAAGGAGAAGGGATAATCCTACAGACATTGAGAGCACTTGGGCATCAGCTTCACAAACTGTACTTCTGTGCTGCGGGGTTTGGTTGGATTGGGTTTGTTGTGGCAGGCGAGGTCAACTTGATTGACTAGAAGGTGTTTCTAATGGCTTTACATCTTCTGAGCCCTCCTGATCTGCAGATGTCGCCAGCCGTGGTCAGAAGGTTCTCATGATGTTTTTTCCCGAGGCCATGTTTTCTAGTTCTCTATGTTCTGCATTCCCCATTTGTTCCCAAAAGATCCTCCTGGCTTTGCTTTGAATAGAAATTTACCCCACTAACCAAGGTTTCTTCATTCTGCCAACACAGCTAAGCCCCCAAGCTATCTGGGAACTTGAAAAATAGACTGAAAGGCTGGTGGCTCTGCAAAGCACCTTTGTGGCTCTTTCCTCCTCTGTCTACCCTGAAACTCAAAAAGCACCAGGGAAGGGGGCAGGCCTCCAGTGAAAGCCAGGCACCTTTGTGATGTGTAGCATAATAGAAGAAACCCATCTCACTGTTGGTCCCACGCTCTGAGCCCATGCCCAGTTGGGGTCCTTTTCCACCTCTCTTCCCTGTCCGCCTCTGTTTCTCCTGGAAACCTACTAGGCTGAAACCTACAAGTTAGACTTCAGGCTTGGAACATTTTTAGCTGAGGACTCCATGGCATCCTCGTTCTGTTGCATTCAGCAGGCCCCTGCCCACCCCAGGACCTTTGCACAGGCTCTTCCCTCTGCCTGGAACACCTTTTCACCTGCTTCATGCCAACTCATCTTTTCCACTCCACTTTACCATGCTTTTTTAGAGGAGCCTTTCCTGACCTCCCAGATGAGCCCCAGTCTTTCCAGCAGGTTCTCATGGTGCTGAACATTGCAGTTTTATACTCACTTCCCATCGTTTGGTCAGGGGCTGTTGGTTAGGGAATTCACTAAGCTGTAATCTCCATCAGGGAAGACACGGGGTCTATTTGGACTCATCCTTGATTCCCCTGTGCCTAGCTCTGGGGAATATGGCGAGCGCTCAGTGAATACTGTTTGAAACCTTGTGATTTACAGAGATGAGTTTATGTTCTTAGTTCATATATAAATGAACTGTATTTGTGTGTGTGTGTGTGTGTGTATGTGTGTGTGCGTGTGGTTATTTCTGTCTAACACCTGTCACTTCCACATTATAATCTTCACATTAGAATTGAAGCTTAGAAAACACCTTTCCTCAGCACCCCTGAAGGGGGCACCCCAAAGGGGCCCCGCATAACTTGGCACAGGGGGCCTGGTGTGGACACCCCACCCAACAAGGCCTTCTGCAAAGCCCCTTCCTCTCACACTCCCTCCTGGATTCCTGGTTTGTAGCCACATTTTGGTGCACCTGGTAGGGTCTCTTGCTCCCCTGGGGGCACACCAGAATGGTAAATGGGTGGTGGTTTTGTCTCATTAGCCACCACTTACCAGTAGGACTGAGACCAGCCACCCTGGCTTTGCAGAGCAGGTGTGATAGGAAAGGATGATGAAGCTCCTGCTTGGGGATGGCCCTCAGGGTGCCCTGGGGACAGGGCTTGGACGGCCAGCCTAGGACCTCAGCTGTGGATTAGAGAGCAGTAGCTCTGAGCTGCTGAGAAATGTTTCATGTGCCCCATCCCCTCCTTGTTAGAGATATGTATCTGGGGCTCTTCACATGGGGTGCAAAGCCAGGAGGTTCTTTCTCCACCTTGAAAACACACAGCTGGGCTCCCCTGAAGATGCTGTTTTGAGTCACCCTCTTATATCCCCACCAAAAGGGTAGAGTAATTGCTGATGAGGGAATCACCTACCTCCCCCTAGCCTGCCCTTGCTCTGAATGGCTGGAGCAGGAACACACACATATAATGAGTTACAGGAGCTTTAAATCACCAACTAAAACCACACGCTCGATTTCCCCTTTGGAGGGGTGTTCAGCCAGACACTGGCATTTTCCTCCCCAGCCACACAGTTTTTAAATACTGCATTTCAAATAGGAACCGGCCAGCGATCAGAGGACCTCTCCCATTTTAGGAGAGGAACCCCTCTTCAGTCCTGGCCTTCGGTTTATCCACTTTCTGCTTCCCTTTTGAAGGAGTCGGGCTGATTCAGTACTTTGGGGACTTGGTGACATTAATTTATCTGTTTTATGTAACATAAAGTCGTTATTAACAGCATCCTAGATCATAAAAAAGGTATAACAAGAGACAAAGAGGGGTTTTTTTTCCCCTTGAAGATAATAGCAGTCTTGCTGAAGAAGAGAGGGGTCGCAGAGCCGCTCTCCGATTGGTGGCTTAGACCCCGCATTGACATTTCTGCAGTTTCATCAGAAATTCTAAATAATCCATGTGAAAACGGGCGGTTATTTACCGAAGATATACGCACTGCATGTGCCCGTAATGCACTGAAGACGTAATCTTGGCTCTCAGAGCTGCCTTTTGTGTAGGGCGGCAGCAGCTGCTGCAAAAGCCTCAAACGAAGCAGTCCAAGACATCTGGGGGAAACTGAGTTCGGGGGCGACAAATATGAGGGCTTGATAACACGAACAGTAAAGAAATCCATCTCCGCTGTGGACAGCAGGAGGAGTCACTAAGTAGGCACATCTGGACCACATCACAGAGCCTAGACCCAGGGCCTTTTTGTTTTTTCCAAGCTGGTTCTCATTTTCTGTAGGTGAAGAAAAGCATCTTCAGCTATCAGTGCAGGGCCAGATCCTGTGCGATCTCGTCCCTTCCATTTTGTCAGTGCCCATCAGCAAGGAGGTCTCAGCACCTGGCTTTCCTTTTCCTTCTTATGCTAATAGGACGGGATCAAGAAACAACTACATGGAGGGATGGAGAGTCCAGCGTCTGTCTGGGACTGGGATTCTGCCATCCCCTGGCTGGGTTTTTATTTGGGAAATAATTCCGGCTGCTTTCAAAGGTCCCCTTTCCATCTCCTTCCCACCTCTGCACCCCCAGCCTGCAAAGTCCCCCTTCTCTCCCTCCCTGCCTCCATGAGGTGACAGGCAGGAGAGGCTGATAAAGAGCCAGACCCCCACCCTCCTCCTTGGCTCCCCGCTGAGATTGAACGGCTAAGAGCAAATGTGCAGGGTCAGAACATTAATGGGGGCACAGGCGGTCCATCTCTGCCGGCCCAGATGCTGGGGACGCTCTCCATCCTGTGAGAGGGAGGAACGGAGAGGAGACAGCAAGGTGGCTGGGAGGAGGGCTCCTCCTGAATGGGGATGTTTGTTTTCCTGGATTTTCATGAGCCTGCTGCTGGCTCACACCCACACAGCCGCACACCAACCCACACATCCACACAATGACCCACACACCCACATATCAGCCCACACAGCCACTCACCAACCCACACATCCACAC
>NW_012112697.1:2734667-2775297 GCF_000951035.1 Colobus angolensis palliatus
ATGACCCACACACCAACATATCAGCCCACACAGCCGCACACCAACCCACACATCCACACAATGACCCACACACCAACATATCAGCCCACACAGCCACACACCAACCCACACATCCACACAATGACCGACACACCCACATATCAGCCTACACAGCCGCTCACCAACCCACACAGCCACACACTGACCCACACACCCCACAGCCACACAATGACCCACACATCCACATACCCACACATCAGCCCACACAGCCGCTCACCAACCCACACAGCCTCACACCGACCCACACAGCCACACACTGACCCACACAGCCACACACTGACCCACACAGCCACACAGCCACACATCAACCCACATGCCCAGATGCCCACACATCAGCCCACGCAGCCACAGAGCCACACACTGACCCACACAGCCACACATCAACCCACACACCCACACATCAGCCCACAAAGCCACACACCAACCCACATAGCCCTCACCAACCCACATAGCCCTCACCAACCCACATAGCCCTCACCGACCCACACAGCCACACACTGACCCACACAGCCACACACCCACACAGCCATATAGCCACACAGCCTTATAGCCACACACCCACACAGCCACACACCAACCCACATAGCCCTCACCAACCCACGCAGCCACACACCAACCCACATAGCCCTCACCAACCCACACAGCCACACAGCCACACACCAACCCACACAGCCACACACCGACCCACACAGCCACACACCGACCCACACACCCACATACCAACCCACACAGCCACACACCAACCCACACAGCCACACACCAACCCACACACACACACACCCACACACAAACCCATACAGCCACACACTGACCCACACAGCCTTACCAAGGAGACCAGGGTCTGGAACACTCTTCCTATTCACCAACCACACAATTTGATTTCAAATCAAGTCTTGTACTTCAGGTCACAGCTTGGGGTATTTGAAGAACATACTTGACGAGGGTTCACAGAGCCATTTCCCTAATTTGGAGCCACCCAATCTATAGGATTCTGAATTGTTGCTTTTCCCAAGGTTACTTCGCTTGATGATTTTTGTGCAGCTTTGAAAATCAAATTTATTCCTAACAGAGCTTTCCTCTGGGGCTGTTGTTCCATTACTGTTTTTATTATTTATCTGTATGGGTGTGACTGCAGGAGGAGGGGGAGAGGGGCATGTGTGTGAGAGAGAGAGAGACAGAGAGAGAGAGAGGGAGGGAGAGACCATGGGAGCTGCGGAGGGAAGAATTGGTTGGCCCCGTCTAAAGCATTTGTATGAAGTCCCTTCCAGAAATGTGTTTACATGGCAGACTGTCTCAGATCCAGCGAGGTAGAGGCTGCTTTTCTGCGCATATTATGAATTCCAAAATGTATAGTAAATACGAGTTTTACAAAAGCAATATGTGTTTTAAAATATAATATATACAAACAATCTTATAAATCACCAGACTTGACACTAGCCAGCCAGAGAGGCTTCTGGGGAAATGGTGTTGTGCGGGTGTGTGTGTTTTTAATAATGTAAAAATATGTGTAATATGTTTGAAAAACAACAGCCAAAAACCCCTTCTACCTGCCAACTTTACAATACTTATTTCCCCAGAGCCAGCTGTATCCTAGACTCTCAGAGAAATAACAGGGGGCTTAAATAAAAAGTGTAAATATGAGTAAGATGTGAAAGCTCCACCCATCCTGGATATATTTCCCTGATGGGCATGACCAGCCAAGACTTCATATGTCAAAAAATATGCATTTCATGGTCTTCATGCAGAGGTTTCCGTAATATTAGTACATGAGGCAGAGCCACAGATGGCAAGAGAGGGGAGTTTCGTCAGATCCCCTGTCCCGACGCACCCCACAGAGCCTCATGCTGTCATGGTGTGTTAAGGGCTAAACGTCAACCCAGAGTATGAATTTTGTGCCCTTTGTCAGCTGACGACACCCTTTGGATATTTTTTCATGCCCACTTTTAGTATTTAATGGTTTAATGGTGCTCTCCTGGTGTTAGGTGGTAATGGTCACAATGGGATTTCTGACTCACACAGTTACCCTCTACCAGATCCCTTAATCTCTTCAAGTGGTTATATGGACCTCATCGCCTTGTGGGTACTGCCTCACAGAGCATCGATATCCAAATCCTAATCCAAGGTTGTCTACCATTCCTCCCACCCCACCAAAACTAGCAAAGAGAACCACCATTTCTCAAGTGTTGCAACCAAGTTTTCAACACAGGAATGAGACCAGCTCCCAAAGAAGGTAAAACATATTTATGAAGAAGAACTCTTTTACCAAGTGCATACTGCTAGCCTGGGCAACAAAGGGAGACCCCATCTCTACAAAAAAGAAAAATTTTAAAAAGCATTAGCCAGACGTGCTGGTGTATGCCTGTAGACTCAGCTACTTGGGAGGCTGAGACAGGAGGATCCCTTGAGCACAGGAGTTTAAGGTTACAGTGAGCTGATCCCACTGGCGCTCTCCAGCCTGAGCAACAGAGAGAGACCCTGTCTTAAAAACAAAACAAAAACAAAGCACCCTGGCAGGAAGAAAAAAAAAAAGAATATATGCCTATTTAGGCGAAAGGATACTCATTCAAGTGTTGATCATAGTATTGAAAAAATAGAAGCAAAGTAAATTCCCAAGAAGGAGAGAGTCTTTAAATAAGTTATGGTACATCTGTGCAGTGGAATACTATGCAACCATTGCAAAAAAAAAAAAAAAAAAAGAGACTTATAAAAGTTTTCATGATATATTCGTAAGTGCGAAAAGCAGTTTATAAAGCAGGCCAATTTGAGAGTATTTCACACTCTGTGACATATGTTATTGCTATCATGTATTACTTATTGATGACTGCAAAGTGCTACATATTCAGTATGAGTCTATTTTGATGTTAATGTTTTAGTATATAATAATAATACATTTCACATACATTCGTATTTTATATAGATTTATATTTTGAAGAATGTATCTAGCAATGTTAACATTAGTCATCTTGGGATAGTGGATTCAGGATCATATTTATTTTCTTTCTTTCTTTCTTTCTTTCTTTTTCTTTCTTTCCTTTTTTTTTTTTTTTTTTTGACAGAGTCTCACTCTGTCGCCCAGCCTGGAGTGCAGTGGCATGATCTCAGCTCACTGCAACCTCTGCCCTCCGAGTTCAAGCAATTCTCGTGCCTCAGCCTCCCAAGTAACTGGGATTACAGGCGCCAGCCACCATGCCCAGCTAATTTTTGTATTTTTGGTAGAGACGGGGTTTTACCATCTTGTCCACGCTGGTCTTGAACTCCTGACCTTGTGATCCACCTGCCTTGCCCCCACAAAGTGCTGGGATTACAGGCATGAGCCACCATGCCCAGCCAGGATCATATTTATTTTCTTCTCTTTGCCTATCCGCATTTGTTTCTGCAGTGAATAAAAACTGTTTTTCAAAATAAGAGGGCTTTTTTGAGACAGGGTCTCACTCTGTTTCCCAGGCTAGAGTGCAGTGGCACGATCATATCTCATTGCAAATTCAAACTCCTGGGCTCAAGTGAGCTTCCCGTCTCTGCCCCTGGAGTAGCTGGGATGACAGCCACGTGCCATCATGCCTGGCTAATTTTCTTCTTTCACTTTTAGTAGAGATAAGGTCTCACTGTGTCGCCTAGGCAGGTAATAAGAATTTTAAACTGTATTTTTAAAGTATTTTTGTGGCCTAGGAAAATAAGCTGACACTTAAATGTTTAAGTGTACCTACCATGTTCTTAAAAGGAGCAGGCAGTAGAAGCAGCACTAAGTCAGCAGGTGTCATTACAACATGCCTGTGACCTCTTACTCCATTAGGGAACTGTCACTGGTGGATCCCCATGTTTTGTTATTATCTGGGTCCCCTGTTAGTTGATAGTCATCCCAGTAGCAGGCCTGGAGAATTGCAGGATGAAGCCAGTATCAGATTCTAACCTTCGTGTTCTTACATACAAAAAACCAGAAATGGGTCATGGCCAGGAGAGGTCAAAATGACCCTTTCTCCTTGGTCTTGAAATAATTGTAAGTGAAGGAAAGGGCTCAACACATGTCCTTGGGGATGGTCATCATCCTCCTTTCTCTTCACTGGCCTGCCCAGGACTTAACTCATTGTCATACCATTAGTAAGCGAAACGACCTCAGAAAGCAATCCCAAAACGAGGATGAGAATAACATCGGTAAATGTAAATAGTTGCCTGAAAGCATGTGTCAGCAAAGTTTTCTTGGAACACAGCAATGCTCATTAGTTTACCTATTGTCTGTGGCTGCTTTTGCAAGGCAGTGGCAGTGGAGAGGTTGAGAGTTGAGCAGTTAGCCAGGAGCTCACAAACCCAAAATACTGGCCATCTTGATGCTTTATTATAGATTTATTTATTTGTTGTTTGACTTCTCTGTCTGAGATGTAATGTCCATGAGGGCAGGAATGTGGTTTCCCTAACAGGCCTTTCCCTAATTTTAAGAATAGTGCCTGGCACAAAGTAGTTGCTCAGTAACCTGAACACAAAAATGACAAATGAAAGACTTAATCTGGAAGAAAACATAAGCCAAGAAAAGGAAGACAATTTTATGCAACTGCACATGTTGTTAAAGAATGAAATAACATACATAGTCTAAAGGAAATAAAAGATTATAAACGATGAAACAAGAATAAAAGAAAGACTGCAGAGTTAAAGAAGAAACTGAGGGCTAAAACAACACTACCATAGAACTGATAGATAGAATAGCAAAGACTGAAATACAATTAGCTACATTAAAATTCTGATATAAAGAAAAGGCTTAATTTAATTGCAGTGAGTGTAGAGAACACAAGGCAAAGCAGTGAGACAATGTAATCAATATGGAAGACAGTCAAAATGTGATCAATATAAAGACAATTGATGTTGCTGAAGTAGAGAACTCACCAATGAAAAATCCTTCAAAGATAGAATAGCCAGAAGATTTCCCTAAAAGAAAGAGATAACAGCATTACAGACAAAAAGCAAGTTAATAATAGACTTGTAGAGAAATACTAACCTTAAGCTATATGCTGGTTAAAATTTTTAATCTTGAAAACAAAAATTGTGTAGATTTCTAGGCAGAAAATGCAAGTCACCAACAAAGGATCACCATCCTTCCAGGATGAAGATCAAATAACCTCTTGGCTTTGCCAAACCATTGCTTACTGATGAATAAGGGGGTAAAGGTTCCTCAGAACTGAAATAAGAAATGCACCTGTGGAATGGGGGAAAACACAAAGGTAAAAGTTTGTTAACTTTGCAAACAATTTCTGGAAAAATAAAAGATGCACACAGACGCGCACACATAATTTGTGGACTTCAGTTTTCTTTAGAATTGCAATTAGTTTTTTTCACGTGGTGTGTCATTTTGGCATTTTGGATTCCTTTGAGGTAGCTTTGTGCTGTGAGTCTTAATGAATTCTCATTTAGTTGTCCCTAAACTTAGCTTCTCCATGTCTGGCCCCAAAACAGGCCGAGTCATCAGGTATGCTGCCTCTGCAACCCCTGATGATATTCGTATTCTCTGATTAGTGTGTTCCACAATCCTTTTGTTTGTTTGTTTGCTTTTCTTAAACCACTTAATTGAGATGTGATTGGCATATAAAAAGCTATACATATTTAATATATAACCTTGTGATCAGTTTGGGGATAAATAAACATCCATGAAACCCTCACCATCATCAAAGTTATAAACATATCTGTCACCTCTCAAAGTTTCCTCCCATGCCTTTTATTATGACTGTTGTTGTTTGTTTTGTTAAGATGACTTAACACAAGATGTACCCTCTTAGCAATTTTAAGTACACAATACAGTACTGTTAGCTATAGGCACTAGGCACAGTATTGTTAGCTATAGCCTTAGCTATAGGCACTAGGCTGAAACTCTGTACCCTGTAACCATCACTTCCCAGTCTTCCCCTTCCCCCAGCCCCTGCAACCACCATGCTACTCTCTGCTTCTATGAGTTTCACTCTTTTAGGTTTCACATATAAGTAATATCATACAATATTTGTCTATCTGTGTCTGGCTTATTTCACTTAACATAATGTCCTCTGGATTCATCCATGTTGTCACAAATGGCAGGGTTTCCCTCTTTTTTAGGGCTGAATTATATTCCATTGTGTATATACACCACAATTTCTTCATCCATTCATCTGTCAACTGACATTTAGATTGTTTTCATATCTTGTCTATTGAGAGTGCTGCAATGAACATGAGAGTACAAATATCTTTCCACCATACTGATTTCAATTCTTATGGATAGATACCCAGTAGTGGGATTGCTGGACCACATGGCAGTTGTATGTTTAATTTTTGGAGAAATCTCTATACTATTTTGTTTCTTTCTTTTTCTTTCTTTCTTTCTTTCTTTCTTTCTTTCTTTCTTTCTTTCTTTCTTTCTTTCTTTTCCTTCCTTCCTTCTTTCCTTTTTCCTTCCTTTTCTTACTTTCTTTCTTTCTTTCTTTCTCTCTCTTTTCTTACTTTCTTTCTTTCTTTCTTTCTTTCTTTCTTTCTCTCTCTCTCTCTCTCTCTCTCTCTCTCTCTCTCTTTCTCTCTCTTTCTCTCTCTTTCTTTCTCTCTTTCTCTCTTTCTTTGATGGAGTTTCCTTCTTGTTGCCCAGGCTGGAGTGCAATGGCACAATCTTGGTTCACCACAACCTCTGCCTCCCAGGTTCAAGAGATTCTCCTGCCTCAGCTTCCCATGTACCTGGGATTACAAGCATGCTCCACAACGCCCGGCTCGTTTTTTGTATTTTTAGTAAAGATGGGATTTCTACATGTTGGTCAAGCTGGTCTTGAACTCCCGACCTCAGGTGATCTGCCTGCCTCGGCCTCCCACAGTTCTGGGATACAGGTGTGAGCCACCGTGCCCGGCCACCTCTATACTGTTTTCTATAATGGCTGTACCAATTGACAGTCTCTTCAGTAATATACAAGGTTTTCCTTTTTCCACATCATCACCAACACTTTTCTTTAAAAAAAAAAAAAAAAAAAAAAAGTCATCCTAACTAGCATGAGGTGATACCTCATTGCGCTTTTGATTTGCATTTCCCTGATGATTAGTGATGGTAAACTCCTTTTCCTGTGTCTGTTGGTCATTTGTATGTCTACTTTGGAGAAACGTCTATTTAGGTCCTTTGCCCATTTTTTAATCAGGTCATTTGCGCAGTTTTTTGCTATTCAGCTATATGAGTTTTTAATGTATTTTGGATATTAAACTCTTACCAGATATATGGTTTGCAAATATTTTCTCCCATTCTATAGGTTACCTTTTCATTTTATTGATTGTTTACTGTACAAAAGCATTTTAGTTTGATAGAGTCCCACTTGTTTATTTTTGCTTTTGTTGTCTGTATTTTTGGTGTTATATCCAGTATCCCTATGTTCCCCTATGTTCTCTTCTAAGAGTTTTATGGTGTCAGGTCATTTAAGTCTTTAATCCATTTTGAGTTGATTTTTTAGTACGGTGTACAACAGGAGTCCAGTTTCATTCTTTTGCATGTGTATGTCCAGTTCCCCCAACATCATTTATTGAAGAGACTGTCGTTTTCCTATTGTATATTCTTGGAACCCTTGTTAAAATTTAGTTGACCATCTATACATGGGTTTATTTCTGGACTCTCTATTCTGTTCCATTAGTCTATGTATCTGTTTTTTTTACAAATCTTACCATCATGCATAGTTGTTATCACAGACTACAAGAGCATCTTAGGTACTTTTTAATTTGTTGCAGTGTCTTATTTATGGAGCTAGTGATTGCTTCATTTGCTCAGTTGCAGGACTCTGCTCTGAGAGAAACAGGGTTAATATTCCGTGCAACCTCCTTCAAGCTGCAGCTGTATGTCTTTATGTCTTCAGCCTGTTCTGCCTGAGAGATGAGTTCTAGTGCCTGCCAAGCTTCTAAGTACAAAGAGTAATACCATTGTTGAAAAGATCCAAAACCACGTGAATGAAAAGACCTGATTGCCTTTACAATGCCGTATAAGACATGAGAAATGTACAGACAAAAGAATCACTCAGTACCAACACCTTAGAGAGTCTGCTAGCACTTTCCATTGGGTTCCTCATTACCTTTATCTTAAAATTATTTTCTCAATATAAAAGATGCAATGTTCCACTGAATATGAGCTCATTCTTTTTTCTTTATAACCATAAAATAGTATGTCACTTTCAGATCCCTAATATATGATAAAATGTAAATATATTGTATACTTCTGACCCCTAGTAGGATAAAATACCCAATAATTTATGGGTATTTTATTTATGACAGATATATTAATCTTTGGGATGTTTGATAACAAAAACCTGATTACTATCTGGGACTCAGTTTTCTGAAAACTCCTTGGAGGGAAAAAACCAATACTTTTGATAGGTTCCTTGGGTCAAAACTTCTGTCCTAGCTTAAAATTTGTGCAAAATGAATTAACTCTAAGGTGAGAAAAAAAAAATCCCTAAGATGATTAGCATTGTAATTTGTAAAGATTACAAAAAGAATGCATAGACAGGAAGTTTAAGACTGTAAAGGAAGATATATTACATTTAACTGAGAAGTATGGGGATGCCCCCTACTTAGTAGTAGAAAAAACAGAAGACAGGTGAAAATTTTTTGAAGCTGTCCTGCTAAGAGGTGAAGCCAACTGGACTTCCTAGGTAGAGTGGGGACCTGGAGAACTTTTCTGTCTTACAAGAGGATTGTAAAATGCACAAATCAGCGCTTTGTAGCTACAAGGGGATTATAAAATGCACCAATCAGCACTCTGTAGCTAGCAAGAGGATTGTAAAATGCAGCAATCAGCACTCTGTGAAACGCACCAATCAGTGCTCTGTAAAATGCACCAATCAACACTCTGTAAAAAGCACCAATCAGCAGGATCCTAAAAGTAGCTAATCGCAGAGAGGACTGAAAAAAGGGCACTCTGATAGGACAAAAATGGAACATGGGAGGGGACAAATAAGGAAATAAAAGCTGGACACCTCAACCCGCACTGGCAACTGGCTCGGGTCCTCTTCCACAGTGTGTAAGCTCTATTCTTTTGCTCTTCACAATAAACCTTGCTACTGCTCACTCTTTGGGTCCATGCCATCTTTAAGAGCTGTAACACTCACCTTGAAGCCGAGGTTCACCTTGAATGAACACTCCGTGGCCTCATTCTTGAAGTTGGCGAGACCACAAACCCACTGAAAGGAACCAACTCTGGACACACTGCAAGCAAGCAAGCAACTGCAGCTCACTTCCTCCGTCATTACACTTTACCAAAAACATGCATGCTGGGATTAACTCACACTTTTGACTGTCTGAGACTATAGTGATAAAGTTGATTAACAAGAGATTTTCTACAACAGCAGTAACAAAAACTTTATTTTAACTTAGAATATCAAGATTCTTATTTTTGTAATTATTTAGTTTGAGAAACTTGGGTTTAAATGATCATTTACCAAATTAATGGAAAAGAAAAAAGTATCCAAAAATGTTCCCTTTTGGACACAAAAATGTAAATACACTGGTAGGGTTTAGATCTGTGTCCTCACCGAATTTCATGTCAAATTGTAATCCCCAATATTGGAGGTGGGGCCTGGTGGGAGGTGACTGGACCATGAGGACAGATATTCCCCTCGCTAATATCAGTATGATAGTAAGTGAATTCTCATGAGATCTTGTTGTTTAAAGGTATATAGCACCTTCCCTCTTTCTCTCTCTCTTGCACCTGCCTTGTAAAACACCTTCCTCCCTCTTTGCCTTCCACCATGTTTGGAAGCTCCTTGAGGCCTCCGCAGAAGCCAAAACCACTATATTTCCTGTATAGCCTGCAGAACCGTGAGCCAACTAAACCTCTTTTCTTTAAAGATTACTCGGTCCCAAGTATTTCTTTATAGCAATGTGAGAATGGATTCATGCAGAGACATTTCCCTTTCCACCATAAGCAAGGCAGATGAATTCAAAGATGAGTGAATCAGAAAATCTTCAGCGATGACTTCCCCAGCTTTATTAGGTACATTGGTGACCTACAGACAGAAATGCTTGCATTGGGTGACGTCTACAAAGCAGACAAAGTCATGAGAATTTAATTCATCTACAATTTGGGGAGTTATTCTCCTCTATAAATGGTAGCCCCTGAGAATAAATACTATAATACTTTCGGATTTTAATAAAGATTTCATCTACCCAGTAAGAAAGACAAATGGGAGGGCACGTAGAGCTAAAATCCAGAGAGCCTGGCCCTGCTGTGGGCCTCTGGAGACACAGTGCTGCCCTTGAGAATGATTTGTCATCTGAGGCAAGGTTGGTATTAAGTAAACCCGGGGTGACTTTCAGTTCATTCTGAAAATTAAATATTTTCATTAGATAGAAAACAAGGACATCAACATGCGGTTTGTCAGCCCTGAGATTTGTCATGATTAAAATGCTGAGATCGTGCCAGCCATGTTTTGTAAGTCAACTTAGCAAGTGTTTGTCAAGCCCTTAGCAAGTCCTTTGGAGAATGTTTTTAAAAGTGTGAGGCATAATCACTCATCTTAAGGAGCTTGCCAGAACATTTCATGAAAATAACTCAGGATACCCAAAAATGTATCACGTAAATTAACCAGTTTCTCAGTTTCCATAGAATCTCTCCTTTAGAAAACATGGCATTTTGTCCATGTCTGGCCTCTTCTAATAGGGAGAAATTCCTCCTAAACCTTGGAAGGTAGAAAGGAACATGGCAGAGGATAGTTCCAAGGACATCACGGTCTGACTTAGCCCATATGATGGAAGGTTTGTCTCATCCCCAAACATCCTTTCTCCTTATGTAATCGACTATTTCCCACATTCATGGACAATTTAACATTTGTCGTAAGTGGTTCCCCTGTGAGAATATGAAAGCATTTCTACCTTTGAAAAAATAAGAAAATAACCACAGCAGAAATATGACAAGATTTCACATTTAAGCTCCCAAAACATCATTTCACTCTAGATATCAAAACATCATTTTGTACACTTTAAATACATACACTAAGAAGAGGAAATATTTTTAAAAGAACCAAAGAAATGGGAGAGTCTATTTTTTTTTACTTTCTGTTGTTTTCAATGTTATGTAAACCTGTACCATGTGAGTAACAATACTGTAAGAAATACAGCCATTGGGGGTAGGCACAGTGGCTCACACCTGTAAATTCCGGCACTTTGGGAAGCCAAGGCAGGCAGATCACTTGAGGGGAAGAGTTCGAGACCAGCCTGGGCAAAATGGTGAAACCCCATCTCTACTAAAAACACCAAAAATTAGCCGGTCTGGTGATATGCACCCGTAATCCCAGCTACTTGGGAGGCTGAGGCAAGTGAATTGCTTGAACCCAGGAGGTGGAGGTTGCAGTGAGCCGAGATCACGCCATTGCACTCCAGCCTGGGTAACAAGAGCAAAACTCTGTCTCAAAAAAAAAAAAGAAAGAAAGAAAAGAAAAGAAATACAGCCCCTCCAATGCCTGGTTTTCTAATCCAACAGCACAACCAACTCGATCGGAGAATTCATATTACACAATCTGCTGTGTAGGAAAAATGAGAAGAGTTTTAAAAATGAGGCATGGATGCTTCATCATCCATTAAGTTCACAGTATCATCCTTCCCTATCCCCACCCATCACTCTTGACTGCCCCTAACTTTTGAGTTAGATGTGGAGCAAAGGATACTGCCTATAGACTAAAGCTCAAAAGTCTCACTGTAAGGCTGAGCAAAAATATATACCAGGATACCTTCTTTTATTGTACTTCACTTTACTGCACTTCACAGATACTGCATTTTTTACAAATTGAAGATTTGTGGCAACCCTGCATCAAGCAAGTGTATTGGCACAGTTTTTAGCACAAGATCATGTGCTCCCTTCATGACTCAGCATCAGCATTTGTTAGCAATAAAGTGTTTTAAATTGGGCTTTTAAACATAATGCTATAGCACACTCAGTAGACAACAGTACAGTGTAAACATTAACCTTTCTATGCAGTGAAAAACCAAAAAAATTGTATGACTCACTTTATTGTGCTACTGACTTTATTGAGGCAGTCTGGAATCAAACTCAGAATATCTTTGAGGTATATAGTGGAAATCTTGATTATGCATGGGGATTTTAACATATTGGAGTTTCTAGATGTAAAAACAAACCTTCAAAACAACCCCTAGTGAAAGATGACCATGTGATCTTGTCCCTAAGCCCCAGCAGTCATGACCACCCGAAGCTTCATCAAGTGATAATTATGCTTCTAGATTCTGAGAATCTCCTTTTAAAAACCTAAGAAGGAAATACACACACACAGATTTCCTATCAGGAGGGCATGGTAAATTCACACAATGACTCACTCCCTCTGTTCTAACGTGTAAAATAGAGGAAGAGAAAGGTAAATAGAGGAAGAAAAAGGTAAATATGTAACTGGACTCAAAAGCATGGTAGATTTCCCTATGGACCAGAAATGGAACACAAATACAAAGTAACAAATGAGACTAAAGCCAGGGACTCTCAGACACTCTGTCCAAAAACAGGCAGGGGCAACCTGGAATCCGGCTACTGCATGGTGATATAGACTAAATATTCTTCATAAAAGTTGGGAAATTAGCAGGCTCTTTAAATCTCTGTGCTTGAATCCAGAGGCTAAAGCAAGTTTTAAAACAGAAAAAAAAAAAAAATTGAAGACAAAAGTCCTGCTTGCTTACTGCCTGTAGACATAGCTTTAGAGGGAACTACAGTTTCTTAGACCAGTAAAGGGTATCTATCAGAAATACACACCAGATGTCATACAGAATATTTACAGCATACCAACAGGCATTTCCTTTTGGAAGAGAAAGTTCAGAAAATAATACTGGTAGTTATTGTGGCATAAATATACCAAGGAATCTTCAGGGAGGAGGTAGGGAAGTCTAATGGAGTAAGCTGTGCCTGTTAGATTATGAAAACAGATTAAGAAGCAACAATAATTAAAGCAATTTTGTATTGCTAAAGAACTAGACAGATGGGTGTCATCCAGAAGTAGACTTAAACATAAAAATAGGTATCAGGTCAGGAAAGAATAGATGAATTACTCGATAAATAGTGTGGAACACCTGGCTAAACATTTGAGGAAAAATAAAGTGACATCAGTAAACCCAAATAAATTCCAAATGGATCAAAGACTTTCAAGTAACAAAAGCATAAAAGTTATGAAATAGAACATAAGTGAACTCAGCATACTGAAGTAGGCACACTTTCTAAAACAAAGATGAAGACCAGAAGCCACAAAGGAAAAGATGAGTAAGTCTGACTATATACAAACCACTAAAGAAAAGCTGAACAAACAAATACGAAAATAAGCAAAGTAAAACATCGATATCATATCAAAAGTCAACTAACAAGTTGGAAAAAAGACAAAAAATTGAGAACACAAATCCCTGGCCAAGAATTACTCCACCGTTCTTCACAGGAATACAAATTTACGTACCTTTTTGCAAGGCAATTTGGTAATAACTATTATAATTTTTTTGCTGAGACAGAGTTTCATTCAGTTACCCAGGCTGGAGTGCAGAGGTGTGATCTCAGCTCACTGCAGCCTCCACCTCCTGGGTTCAAGCAATTCTCCTGCCTCAGCCTCCTGAGTAGCTGGAATTATAGGTGCATGCCACCACAGTAGGCTAATATTTTGTATTTTTAGTAGAAATGGGGTTTTACCGTGTTAGCCAGGCTGGTCTCAAACTCCTGACCTGAGGTGATCTGCCCGCCTCGGCCTCCTAAAGTTCTAGGATTACAGGCGTGAGCCACCGCAACCCGGCGTACAAATTTAAATATTTAAATATAAATAAATAAATATATATATACACACACATATATATATATATTCTCCTAAGCAGCATTCCACCTGTAGGAATTTGCAGATATGCCTCAAAAGTACACTAAAATATCTATACAGAGACACTCAAAGGCATTATTTGTAACAAAAGACATTAAATATCTGGCAAATGGGAGATTGGTTTTTTGAAAAAAGAATAGCCTCTGATAGAATACTATATAGCCTTTACAAAGAGGGGGATAGATCTTAAAAAACTGATAGAGAAATATCTCTGGGATATATTTTCAAGTAAAAAGCAGTGGAGAAGAGTGTGGTTCACTATGAGTCCTTTGCCTTAAAAAAATATTGATGGATTATGTACATTGTACTATGTGATGTGAGTTTTATATATAAATTTTGATGGTGTATGCATGGAAAATATGTCTGAACAGATACATGGAGAGGGCCTACTGAGAGGAGTCAGAACTCATTTTTATTTTATGCTATCCTATTTTTAACTTGAATTTTCTGACCACATGACGAAATGCTTTTTATTTTCATATCCAACAGGAGTTATTTAGATAGTAGGTTTATGGTTCATTCTTTGTATTTTAATATTCTTTATATTTTCATAAATGTCTTTCAAATGATCCATAGCCCTTATATCTATGCTTTTTTGTTAGAAATCTTATTGCTGTCTGCAATTCCTCCTTGTAGCAGGTGAACCCCAAGAATGTTACCAAATGAGGGTTAGAATACCCTTATCAGTTTAGCCTCGTTAGGGGCCAATAGACTGGTGGAGAGATAGAAACGTTGTGCCCTGTCTATTGGTATTTTTCTTCTAAGGCTCCAAAGACACCCTTGGCTGGGCACGATGGCTCACACATGTTATCTCAGCACTTTAGGATGCTGAGGCAGGAGGATCACTTGAGCCCAGGAGTTCAAGACCAGCCCAGGAAACACAGGGAGATCCCATCTCTACAAAAAATTTTAAAAATTAGCCAGGTGTGATGGCACCTGTCTGTAGTCCCAGCTATGTAGGAGGCCAAGGCAGGAGGATTGCCTGAACCCAGGAGGTTATGGCTGCAGCGAGCCATGTCACTGCCACTGTGCTCCAGTCTAGGTGACAGAGTAAGACCCTGTCTCAAAAAAACAACATTGCATTAAAAACACCCTTAGCAAATATTGATATTCATTGAATATTTTTACAATATTGATATTTCTGTTGAAATATTGATTGGTTATTCCAGCAGCAATGTTCCTTTTTCTCCCAACCTAACTGTTGGGCATGATGCTAGGTTCTTTGAGGGCAGCAGTTGTGTTTTATTTGTGTCCATAGACTCTAGCACAGTGCTTGGCACAAATTAGGTGCTCAATAAATAGTGGTGGAAGAAATTAAATTAGGAACTGAAGGATTTTCTCTTCCTTCCTTCTGTTGGCAAGAAGTTTGCATCAGGAGTTAAAGTGTCATATTTATTGATTTAACCGATACAGATTGAGCATCATTTTATATACAGCTGTTTTTTAGACTAACAGGTCTCAGTTTTTTTTACTTCAAAGACCAATAACAATACCAGAAAAAAAAACTGGGAGAGAAAAATATAGAATACTCAATTTATTTTGCAATGTAAAGTCATTTAAAAAATCTACTGCAACCTACTATCACTACCATGCCATTAATGAAAGAGCATTTAAAATTTTTTAAAAAGGGAGATAATATAATCTCCAAATAAAAGCCAGTCCTTTAAATAAATGTGGTTAGCTCTACCTTCTCTTTTCTTATTTTTGCCTCAGATGGGTGAAAACTTCGGCATGGATGAATGTTATCCCACTGGCTGTGTGATCTTAGATGATTATACGGCCTCCCTGAGGTATGAGTTGCTTGTCTGAAAAACAGACATTCAAAAACTGTTAGCTATTATTATTTTGTGGATGATGATATTGTAGCGTTGGAAGGACCACTATAGAAGGAAGGGTGTATTTTTTTAGTAGAGACAGGGTTTCACCGGGTTAGCCAGGATGGTCTCGATCTCCTGACCTTGTGATCCACCCGTCTCGGCCTCCCAAAGTGCTGGGATTACAGGCTGGAGCCACCGCGCCCGTCTGGGAGGTGGAGCTTGCAGTGAGCTGAGATCCGGCCACTGCACTCCAGCCTGGGCGACAGAGCGAGACTCCGTCTCAAAAAAAAAAAAAAAAGACTGTATGAATGTCTTCTTTTGAGAAATGTCTGTTCATATCCTTTGCCCACTTTTTGATGGGGTTGTTTGTTTTTTTCTTGTATATTTGTTTGAGTTCTTTGTAGATTCTGGATATTAGCCCTTTGTCAGACGAGAAGATTGCAAAAATTTTCTCCCATTCTGTAGGTTGCCTGTTCACTCTGATGGTAGTTTCTTTTGCTGTGCAGAAGCTCTTTAGTTTAATGAGATCCCATTTGTCAATTTTGGCTTTTGCTGCCGTTGCTTTTGGTGTTTTAGACATGAAGTCCTTGCCCATGCCTATGTCCTGAATGGTACTACCTAGATTTTCTTCTAGGGTTTTTATGGTATTAGGTCTAACATTTAAGTCTCTAATCCATCTTGAATTAATCTTCGTATAAGGAGTAAGGAAAGGATCCAGTTTCAGCTTTCTACTTATGGCTAGCCAATTTTCCCAGCACCATTTATTAAATAGGGAATCCTTTCCCCATTTCTTGTTTCTCTCAGGTTTATCAAAGATCAGACAGCCAACAGACACATGAAAAAATGCTCATCATCACTCGCCATCAGAGAAATGCAAATCAAAACCACAATGAGATACCATCTCACACCAGTTAGAATGGCCATCATTAAAAAATCAGGAAACAACAAGTGTTGGAGAGGATGTGGAGAAATAGGAACACTTTTACACTGTTGGTGGGATTGTAAACTAGTTCAACCATTATGGAAAACAGTATGGCGATTCCTCAAGGATCTAGAACTAGATGTACCATATGACCCAGCCATCCCACTACTGGGTATATACCCAAAGGATTATAAATTACTCTACTACAAAGACACATGCACACGTATATTTATTGCGGCACTATTCACAATAGCAAAGTCTTGGAATCAACCCAAATGTCCATCTGTGACAGACTGGATTAAGAAAATGTGGCACATATACACCATGGAATACTATGCAGCCATAAAAAAGGATGAGTTTGCGTCCTTTGTAGGGACATGGATGCAGCTGGAAACCATCATTCTTAGCAAACTATCACAAGAAGAGAAAACCAAACACCGCATGTTCTCACTCATAGGTGGGAACTGAACAATGAGATCACTTGGACTCGGGAAGGGGAACATCACACACTGGGCTTATCATGGGAAGGGGGGAGGGGGGAGGGATTGCATTGGGGAGTTATACCTGATATAAATGATGAATTGATGGGTGCTGACGAGTTGATGGGTGCAGCACACCAACATGGCACAAGTATACATATGTAACAAACCTGCACGTTATGCACATGTACCCTAGAGCTTAAAGTATAATAAAAAAAAAAAAAAAAAAAAAAAAAAAAAGAAGGAAGGGTGTAAAACCTTGTCTCTCCCCTCCCCTCTAAGAAGCCGGCATCTAACTTCGAGAAGCAGGTGATGAGACGCTGCCCTATCAGCAGTGTGGCCGGTGGAGACAAAACATTGTCAGAGAAGGAAGACAGTTCAGTGGAAGGGAGGAAGCATGGCATAGGGTGGACCAGAAGAGGGGTAGGCGTCAATCAGTCGGACGGAATTCCTCCTTTTTCAGGCATTGGCCATGCTCCTGGCCTGCAGCAGGAGCTTTACCATCCTCTCTTTTCATCTTCATTTGGAAGCTATGCGGCTGTTCCTATTATCATCCCCATTTTACCAGTGAAGAAACTGAGGCACAGGGAGGTTAAGGAACATGTCCAGGGGCACAAAGCTGGTCAGTGGCCGAGGTGGGATTCTGATCCAGTTCCCTCTGACTCAGATGCGGGGCTGCAGTGTGGACTCGAGCGTCTGCCCCTAGCTCTTGACAGCTTGCTATGCTGCCCCTCCGGAGCAGCCTGGGCTTTCACCAGTGGCTCGGGAAAAGCCACTGGGGAGGAGTGAGCAGGGGTTGTGACCTGCCAGTGGGTGCCATAGGGAGATGGCCTATGGGACACATTGAAATAGGAGGGTCTCAAAACAAGAAGACTGACTCAGAGGAAAACAAAAAGGGCCCATTGGGTTGAAGGGTTGATGTTTAAAATGACAAGGGCTCACACATGACTGGGATCTTTCCTGATGGCTTGCACCCTACACCTGGTCATTAGTGGAGGCTGTAACCATGTGGTGCAACCCTGAGGCACATTCCACTCAACGCCAAGCTCTAAAAATTGCCAGGGCCTGGGCCACACCCCAGACAAATTAAATCACAACCTCTGGTGTGACACCCAGCAGTGGCAGATCCAGGTTTTGTGAGAACTTCTTAATGGAAAACAGAACAAAATGAAATCACCAATTAAAAAACAAATTTCCATGCTTAGTATTGCTTTAAAATGAGGGAAGAAACCATACACATTACCTAGTCAGGTCCCTTGGTTTGGAGATCTTTTTGAGTGTTCTAATTGCAACCTAGCTTCTTCCCCTCCATACCTAGAACACTCTAGAACTCCAAGGACCTCCCAGCACCCAGTGGGTACCATGCAGGTAAGCCTTGAAGCTTGAATCTCATTAGCGTCAAGGTAAATCCACCTCTGGTCCTGGGCATCCATATGTTTTTAAACTCTTTCCCTGGTTCTAATGAGCAGCCTAATAGGGGACCGCTGACCTCCATATACCATGAATGCCTTCCACTGGGCAGATCTTTTACTAAGTGGTCAATCAGCCCTCTCTAGTTCTAACACCTCACACTACACAGGCACACACCCTAGTCATGTCCACTGGGAACAAGAGCCACCGTCTTGCTTCAGTCAATCATCAAATATTTATTGAAGCACCTGCTGTTGTGTTTGACCCCGGGCTGGGTGCTGTGGGAGATGGAGAGGCTTGGTTCCTCCCCTGAGATGAGCTCAGCATGGAAGAAAAGTTAAATAAAGCAGTTCCTGTTCTCCAAGCGCATCGATGGTCATGGCTATGTTTTCCTTTTCCTGGGTTGCATGTTTCTAAGCACATGGGAGAGACTTGACAAATTCCCACTAAAGTAAGTTGCATGAGACCTGTCTTCAACATGAATTTGAGCAGAGTAGATTTAAAGTGATTTTTAAAATAAATTATAACATGAAAAGAATCTCAGTATCATTAGTCCTTAGGAAAATGCAACCTAAAAATCACAATTAGATACTTCTAGATCCTTATCAGAATGATTAAACTTTTCAAAACTTGCAATACCAAGTGTTAACAAGGAAGAGCAATTTTAGCTTGCATATGTCGCTGATAGCAATGCAAGTTGAAAAATATTTGGGCAGGCCGGGTGCAGTGGCTCGTGCCTGTAATCCCAGCACTTTGGGAGCCCGAGGTGAGTGGATCATGTGGGCTCAGGAGTTTGAGAACAGCCTGGTCAACATGGTGAAACCCCGCCTCTACTAAAAATACAAAAGTTAGCCGGGCATGGTGGCGCACACCTGTAATCACAGCTACTCTGGAGGCTGAGGCAGGAGAATTGCTTGAACTCAGGAGGCAGAGGTTGCAGTGAGCCAAGATGACACCACTGCACTCCAGCCTGGGTGCCAGAGTGAGACTCCATCTCAAAAAAAAAAAAAAGAAAAGATAAAAAGAAAAATATATGGGAAGTTTCTTGTAAAGTTAAATATATGACGAAAGACCAAGCAATCCCCCTCCTAGGTATCTACCTGAAAGAAATAAAAAATATGTGTATACTCACACAAAGGTGTACATGAATATTCATGGCAGATTATTAATAATAACTAAAAGTTGGAAACAACCCAGATGTCCATTTGCTGGAAAATAAACTATAGTACATCCATGCCGTGAAATATCACTTAACAATAAAACAACAAACTGCTGATACACAAAGGAACATAGATGGATCTCAAAGGCATTATGCTAAGTGAAATAAGTTGCTAACAAAGAATACCGAATTATTCCATTTATATGGCATTGTGGAAAAAGCAGAATAATAGGAACAAAAATTAGATCAATAGATTCCTGAGCTGGGGGCAGGGAAGGGTAACTGACAAGAAATGAACAAGAAAGAATGTTCAGGGACAACAGAACCATCCAATGGCTTCCTGGTGGTGGTGGTGGTGATGTGCCTGTTGACATTTGTCAAAACTCATAGATCCATACACTTTAAAGGGGAGAATTTTCCTGAATGTAAGTTATTTTTCAAACCTAACTTTAAAAGGAAAAAGCACAAAAATCAATAAATGATCAATACCAAATTAGGACAAAAAGTATATTCTTAGAATAAGCCCAGGTACTAAGTTAGATGATGCGTCTAAAAGAAAACAATAACCAAAGAGCTTTTTTAGCTTAAATGTGGAGGCAGCCCAGGTCTTTATTCCCAAGTATTGTGTCTGCGGTGACTTCCGAAGAGTCTCCAGTGGCGGGCACTGCTGTAGACCAAGCTTCTGCACCTCTGTGGAGTGTCCCTGGGGCCCACCCTGTCTGCAGTTGCCCGTAGTAAACAGCTGCTTGGGTTCCCTGTAGCTCGCTGTGCCCCTTTGTAGGAAGCACGTCCCGGGGATGGCCACCAGGATGCACTCCAGGTCTCCCATGGGTCTCCATGGTTATCCCTGACCAAGGAGAGAATGCAATGTTTCGGGTTGCACCAACCCCTCATTTTAAAACAAAAGGCTGATGAAAGGGCAGGTGCGCCCCGAGCCGTCTGTGATTAGCTGTAATTCTTGGCAGAGTTGCGACAGGCTTATTCTTCTGAATTAGCACAGAGCACAAGGCATTTACCACGGTGCTAATTGCTATTGGATGAAAACAAGCAAGTCCCAGTGTGTGGGCTTGAGGCAAGACAAAACAGATGCCAGAGCCATTCAGAGCCATGCCCTGCGTCGGGCGTGGCGCCGGTGGTTGAGAACAAGTTTGTCTAAATGTCAGTCTCCTGTGGGTAGGGTCCAATACATGATTCTCGCTGGGTAACTGGGCAACCACACACCCTTGTCTCTCCCCAGCAATGCACTCAGCATTCTGTTCTGTTCTTCAGATTCATGTAGAGTTTGAGAGGAATCGTGCACCACATTCTAAAGCATCTCCCCCAAAACTCTGCAGTACACAGAATTTCCTACTCCATATGGGAATAACTGTGCTCAAGCAAAACCAATTGGAGGCCAAGTTTAACTCGTACCACCACGCTTCTTACAAAACCCAAGTCTAGGGAAAAAAAGGAAGAAGAGTATGATTTCAGTCATTTATTGTGGAAAGAACTGGATTTATTCACATCCTACTTTGTGTTTCTTCTTGACTTCCCACTCATCACCGTAGCCATACAGAGATGGAAATATTGGGTAAATCAAATCTTCTGAACTCTTCCAAGTATAACGATGGGGGTTAATAATAGCACTAATATCACTTTCCATTTTTACCAACAAATACACTGAGAGGCGGTGATGAGGAGACACCACAAATTGAAAAAATAAATACACATCCTGGGATCCTTAATTACTTCTCCTTTAGTTAAAAATCAAACTCTGGGGGGAAAAGTAAAATGAGGAAGAAGTTCATTTAATGAAAATTTGCGTATCATCTTAAAGATGAATGGAAGCAGCAATGCTGAGTCTTTGAGAATCTACTGGGATAAACTGGTCTAGCCCAGCGTCCCCTCAAGGTCTAGCCCAGCCACCTCTCAAGGCTACCCCAGGCTAGACCAATCTGCCCATGGAGGGCTTTGGCAGGCAGAGGGGTCACAGAATGCAAAGGTTTCATGGCAGGTGGTCAGGGTTCAAGAGGGAAAAGGCATCCTGTAGCAAGGAAGCCACCACCTGATGCCACCAAGGCTTGTTCCTTTTGTATAAAAATGCCCCATGATGGCCGGGCACGGTGGCTCAAGCCTGTAATCCCAGCACTTTGGGAGGCCGAGACGGGCGGATCACGAGGTCAGGAGATCGAGACCATTCTGGTTAACATGGTGAAACCCCGTCTCTACTAAAAAATACAAAAAACTAGCCGGGCGAGGTGGCGGGCGCGTTAACCCGGGAGGCGGAGCTTGCAGTGAGCTGAGATCCGGCCACTGCACTCCAGCCTGGGGGACAGAGCAAGACTCTGTCTCAAAAAAAAAAAAAAAAAAAAAAAATGCCCCATGATTTAGTACATGTCCAATTTGTAAGACTGGGATGCTTTATCAATACAGATCTGAGCCTGGTTAGTCATCACCAGGGACGACTCCATATGCCCCAAATTTCACTTCTTCAAACTGAGTCAGAAGTACTCTCCCCGCTGAAACCCAGCTGTTCCATCATAGTTGGGGGTGGCCATGTTGAAGCCTTGTGTTTCCTGTGTAAGCAAGATGACCCCCAAGACCCTGTGCCCTAGACCCAAGATGAAGTTACAAAGGAAATGTGTATTCCACAGGCCCAAGGGAGAGATGATAATTCAGTGAAGTGCTTGATGCTGCAGAAAGATGCATCAGAACCCCATTCTCCTTCTGCCCTTCCTCTAATCCCAGTCAAATGTATCTGCCATAGATATTTTTCCCTCTTCAATGACACCACAGCCCTGAGGCTCTCATGCAAGTGTAATCAAACCACAGGTCATGCTTGTGCTTTTTTATCATCATGCACTTGACTATAAGTGTATCCAGAATGTATACTGGGATTGGAGTCAACATATCTAGGCTCAAATCTCCTTTCTGCCTTGCAGTACCCAAGTGTATTAGTATGTTTTCGTGCTGCTGATAGACATACGCAAAACTGGATAATTTATAAAGAAAAAAAGTTTAATGGACTCACAGTTCCATGTGGCTAGGGAGATCTCACAATCATGGCGGAAGGCAAAAGACCTATCTTACATGGCAGCAGGTAAGAGAGCGTGTGCAAGGAAATTCCCCCTTATAAAACCATCACATCTCATGAGACTTATTCACTATCATGAGAACAGGACGGGACAGCCCCACTCCCAGGACTCAATTACCTCCAGGCAGTTCCCTCCTGTGACATGTGGGAATTATGAAAGCTACAATTCAAGATGAGATTTGGGTGAGGACACAGGCA
Source organism: Colobus angolensis palliatus (assembly GCF_000951035.1). NCBI lineage: Eukaryota > Metazoa > Chordata > Mammalia > Primates > Cercopithecidae > Colobus > Colobus angolensis. Next base: position 2,757,573 of record NW_012112697.1, read on the forward strand.
ATCCACATCACCAAGTAATCATGGCCAAGCCCCTTACGTGCTTGGAAACTGTCTTCACATCTGCAAAATGGAGACACGTGGGTGACTGTTACTCCTTCACAGTAGCGGTGTAAAAATTCCAGGTGCTAACACTTCTCATGATGCCTGGCACCTCCTAGCTCTTCATTTAGTTCTTGAATCTTACAAGGGAAGTATAGATATTATCTTGTATGTATGTTTGCTTTAGAAACTAATATTAAATAGAAATAACATAAACTATACTAAATAGAAACTAAATATTAACTAATATTATTTAAAATGTGTTGCAGTAACATTCTGTACCCACCCACCAATAAATGCAGAATTTGTGATGATACGTTTATAAAAATACTAGAATTGAGAAAAGAACCCAGCCTCAACTGCCCACTGGGTAGAGGCGGTGAGCACTGCCTTTGCCTATAGGACCTAAAGGTTACATTTGCATTTGTAATCACTGTCCTGCCACATTTTGATGAATGGGAGAGCAGTTAGATCTTTCTCCTGAAAAACTTCAGTCCCTTTGCTGTAAAGAGTAAGTGGTTTGTTTTCGAAATGGACTTCCCGTTGCTGTGTTTCCTCTCCTCTCTGTTAGCAATGGAGAAAGTGATCAGGTTTGGGAAATTTCTGCTGGAAGAGAAATCGCTCAGATGGCACCCACGCCTGGTAGCTGTTTACATTTTCCTTACTGTCCTTGGGAGTGCTTGCTTTTCCCTTCAGGACCATTTATGCTTTGACCAGCATCTTTAATGCCCCTACAGAACAGAGCCTGAACTGCTCTCCTGCATCACCAAACAAAACACTGTGAATTGCTGCAGCCATTTTTATACAAATGCCCAGAATATTCTATTAATGTAGGTGATTTGCATTTAGGACAGAAAACTGACCAGGGAAATTCCAGGAGGGCTGTTGAGGTCATGGACCAGAATTTCCAAGTGATGACACAGATTTCCTCATTCCTCTTCTAAAGCATTTCCCAAAAGTACCAAATACCCGACAGGTGGATGGGAATGGATGAAACCACTTTGCTCCAAACTGCATGGTCAGTGTACCTCAGCTTATTCCAAGAGTCTCAGGTAGAAACTTAGCATTCACGAAAAACAAACAAAAAACACCCCACCATTTTAGAATTCAAGGGTGATGGAATTCTGAGAACTGTATCCAGCACCAAGTTAGGCAGCATAGGAACTAGCCCTGGCAAGAAGGAAACTGCAGCAAAGTTGACTCCAGCTGACTCCTCCCACCAGCATGGCTCCTCCCATCAGCCTGGCTCCTCCTCATGACTGCTACTCCGCCCCAGGATTTCCAGATCCCCAGCTGATTCCACCCTTGTCTCCACCATCAAATGTTCCCAAGAAGCCACTGGACGAAAAAGATACTTGCACATGTGTGTTTATAGCAGCACAATTCACAATTACAAAAATGTGGAACCAGCCCAAATGCCCGTAAAAAGGAATGAATGAATGGCATTCACAGCAACCTGGATGGGATTGGAGATGATTATTCTAAGTGAAGTAACTCAGGAATGGAAAACCAAACATTGTATGTTCTCACTCGTAAGTGAGAGCTAAGCTATGAGGATGCAAAGGCATAAGAATGATATAATGGACTTTGGGGACTCAGGGGGAAAGGTTGGGAAGGATGTAAGGGATAAAGGACTACAAATTCAGTTCAGTGTATACTGCTTGGGTGATGGGTGCACTGAAATCTCTCAGATCACTACTAAAGAACTCACCCATGTAACCAAATACCACCCATTCCCCAAAAATATATAGAAATAAAAAACTTTTTAAAAAATTTGAGTATTCCTTTGTCCACGTGTCTTTGGTCTCTTCATAATACTAGAGTAGTGGAACTTCCTAAGATTCTGACTGAGAGAATCTTAGGGCTTTCGTCAGGAGCCTGGCATTTCTAGAATCTTCTATATGAGGGCAGTTAGGGGGAAAGTTGTAAAAGAGAAAAATGAAAAGATTCCTAAAGTTGGAAGGAAGGGGAATGAGTAGAGGATATGGGCATTAAATTTAATGGAAACCAGGAAACCCTTCATGTATTTCTAGAAATGGATATGGATACCTTGAGGAAACAGGAAAGAAAATATTAATGGAAGCCAAGGAAAAGGGAAATGAGGGATAAAAAGAAGAGGGGGAGTGAATACTTGGAAACCTGATACTCAAGAAACTCACTCTCAGGCCCTTTTCTTCCCCCCAGATAGAGTCGTCCTCTGTTGCCCAGGCTGGAGTGCAGTGGCGCGATCTCAGCTCACTGCAGCCCCTGCCTCCCGGGTTCAAGCTATTCTTGTGCCTCAGTCTTCCAAGTAGCTGGGACCCCAGGCGCCCACCACCACGCCTGGTTGATTTATGTATATTTGATAGGGACGGCATTTCGCCATGTTGGTGAGGCTGGTCTGGAACTCCTGACCTCAAGTGATCTGCCCTCCTGAGCCTCCCAAAGTGCTGGGATTACAGGCACGAGCCACCGTGCCCAGCCGTCAGGGGTCTCATTGTTAAAGAATGTTCTTTCCCTGTTGCTTATCACCTTCCAGCCAGTGCCACGTAAGCACCTTTCCTTCTAATCCTGAGTAATTCAATGATAGTGTAAGTGGCATATCCAGTAACAGGGGTGTAGAGTCTGTGAAGTAAGAGGTGGGGCAGGAGGACTCCTGCAACTAGCAGCTATCTGGGTCCTGTACCAATCTCTCTTGCTGCTGCAGCAGAAGGATGATGGTCTGTGACTCTGGAGGTCATACATTTATCCCTCCCTTCGTAGGATCCCAGGGAGAAACAGAAGCTGCTGCTGGGAGGAGAGGGACCTGGACCAGGCAACATGTGGGTGGGGAGAGACAGTCAATCTAGGTGGAGAATTGGTCACCCAAGACTTCCTAGAGGCTGGGCACAGTGGCTCATGCCTGTAATCCCAGCAGTTTGGGAGACTGAGGCAGGAGGATCACTTGAGGCTAGGAGTTCAAGATCAGCCTGGATAATATATTGAGACCTCCATCTCTTAAAAAATAAAAATAAAAATAAATTAGCCAAGTTTAGTGGCATGTGCCTGTAGTCCTAGCTAGTCAGGAGGCTGAGGTGAGAGGATCATTTGAACCCAAGAGGTTGAGGCTGTAGTGACTGACTGCACTCTAGTCTGGGTGATAGAGTGAGACTCTGTCTCTAATTGTTTTTTTTGAAAAAGGACTTCCTAAAAATGAATTGTAAATATAGTTTTATTGAAAAGAGGCTATCATTGGGTTTGTTATCAGTTAGCTTTTGCTGTGTAACAAACACTCCGAACTCAAAACAACAAGCATTTTATTGATTTATCTCATGGTTCCTTGGGTTGGCTGGGATGGCTGGATGGCTAGGCAGCTCTTCTAATCTGAACCAACTCAGTTGGTTTCTGTAGCCTGCTGGTGGCTTGGTTGGGCCTGGGAGCTCTGGGGCCCCTCACTCATATGTCTGGCAGTCGGCCAGCTGATTGGCATGGGAGGGCTTCCTCTGGGGATTCTTGTCTCTGCTCCACGTGGTCTCTCATCCTCCCACAGGCTAACCCCCAGTTTTTTTTTCACATGGCAGCAGCATTCCAAGCGTGAGAGGAGCAAAAGGAAACCCAGAGACCCCTTACAGCCTAGGCTTGACTCTCACACAATTTCATTTTCACTGCATTACAGGGGTAGAGGAAAAGACTCTTTTTCTTGATGAGAGGAGCTGCAAGAAATTTGTGCCTATCTGTGGTCTACCTCCTATGTTCTAGGGCCAAATCTGCTTCTGGTTGATGATGCCACCTTGGGCAACCACTTTGTCTCCTCATGCCCTTTTTTACCTTGTCTGATCATCTAGAAAATAAGAGACACAGATTAGATCATCTCTGAGAACCCTTCTAGCTCTAGAGGAAACTGAGGCAGATAGAGTTTGAAAAACTTGTAACTTGCTCCAGGTCACACAACTAGTATGGCAGAGTCAGACTACGAATGTAAGTTTCCTGACTCTAAAACCCATGGCATCAGCTGCTAGGCTGTGTTGCTTCCCTGGAGTATCACAATTCTTATGTGAAGTATTGGATCACAAGATGCATTAACACAATCTGTCTACCTTAAGTCGGCTCCTTAAATTTATTCCTGTGCTTTTGAGAGGTTTTTCTTGAATCTCAATCAATTCAACATAATTCTTCTCCCATCTTCCTTCTATAACTTTACCCATCCATGCATTCATTCTTTTGTTCACAGATATTGATTAAATTCACTTAAATGTGAAAATGTGGCATTATTAATAGTCACAGTAGCCTGGCACTTTGTGTTTTTAGACTGCTTCTCTTATTACTACTGCTTCAGTTTCATTTTCTCTGGTATATGGGTTAGTGATGTTATTATACCATATTACAGATGGAGAAGTTAAGTCATGAAAGAATCACAGGGCCGGGCGCAGTGGCCCACACCCGTAATCCCAACACTTTGGGAGACCGAAGTGGGCGGATTACCTGAGTTCGGGAGTTTGAGACCAGTCTGACGAATGTGGAGAAACCCTGTCTCTGCTAAAAATACAAAATTCGCCAAGTGTGGTGGTGCATCCCTGTAATCCCAGCTACTCAGGAGGCTGAGGCAGGAGAATCGCTTGAACCTGGGAGGCGGAGGTTGCAGTGAGCCAAGATCGCGCCATTGCACTCCAACCTGGGCAACAAGAGTGAAACTCTGTCTTAAAAAAACAATAGTGATAAAGAATCCCAGGAATGTTTGCATTTATACAAAGGAATAGTGACCAAATTGGAGTTTCACTGTTAGCCAATTTTCTTAGAAAACAGATTCCCCTTCTGATATTTGAGTTATCAATGAATACCTTAGGTTAAAATAATGCTTTATTAATACTATATCTATTTTATGTTTTATAGTATTTTCTTTTTAATACTTCATATAGTCCCAAATTTAAGTGGAACAACAAAGTTTATAGTAAACATCATCTTCTCTCTGTTCCCCATGCTACCCAATTCTCTTCCTCACAGTCAATGTTTTTGGCTTCTTGCGCATTTTTCCAGAGATATTTTATGCATTTATCAGCAAGTAGATACACATATACATATAACTGTACATATATTTCTCCTTTTAGTAGTGCATAAATGGTAACGCACTAGACACAAAGTTGTATTTTTTAACAATATATTTTTGAAGCAACTTATTAATCGTTCATGGATACATACATAATATTTCATTGTATGGATTCAAGTAATTTAACCAGTCTCCTATTAATAGATCTTTAGGTTATGTCTAAACTTTTGCTATCCTATATAATGCTGCAGTTAATAACCTTGCACATAAATCCTTTAACAAGTGTATGGGCATATCTGCGGCAAGAATTCCTGAAAGAGAAATTGCTAGGTTAAAAGTTAGGTGCATAGGCTGGGCAGAGTGGCTCACGCCTGTAATCCCAGCACTTTGAGGGCCAAGGCAGGTGGATCACCTGAAGTCAGGAGTTCAAAACCAGCCTGGCCAACATGGTGAAACCCCACCTCTACTAAAAATATAAAAATTAGCCGGGCCTCACGGTAAGCGCCTGTAATCCCAGCTACTTGGGAGGCTGAGGCAGGAGAATTGTTTAAACCCAGGAGGTGGAGGTTCCAGTGAGCTGAGACTGCATTCCAGCCTGGGCGACAAGAGCGAAGCTCCATCTCAAAAAAAAAAAAAAAAAAAAAAAAAAAAGGTTAGGTGCACCATTAACAAAGAACATGCCTAGTACCCAGATCTTGGTTTCTAAATATTATTCTCTACTTATTGGAAAATGGCCCATTCCAGGACAGGAGCTGGGAAAACAGAAGATGAACCTGGGACATCTTATTGTGCCAGAAAGGAAGGAAATGCTCACGGAAAAATGGGGACGTGTCAGAAGACACCCATCAGGAGCAAGACTGAAGGGGTCCACACTGGCCAAGCATGGACCAATTTGGGCATGAAAATAGACATTGATATAACTCAGTATATAATACAGTATAACTCAGTATATAACACACTATAGCTCATTATATCCGTGAGTCCATGCTGATATAAATAGGATGTTTCCACAGTCTCACAATATCTCCCAAAAAGATACTTACCAATTACACTAGAAACCTGGCAGACACCACTCTAACCAAGCAATTGAAATGACATCACCAGTATGGGGACAAACTGACACATGGAGCACACAATGTCAATTCCATGTTAGTTTTCTCAAAAATGCATACCCTGAATCTAATCATGAGGAAACATCAGACAAACCTAAAATGAGGGATATTCTTCAAAAGAACTGACCAGCGCTCTTCGAAAATATCAAGGTCCTGAAAGACAAAAAAGGACTAAAGAATTATTCCATATTAAATGAAATTGAAGAGACTTGACAACTCAGTACAATGAATGATCTCAGACTGGATACTGGAGGAGGAAAAAAAGTATTTTACAGTTAAGGACAATAGTAAGGCAATTGATAAAATTTGAATAAGATATGCAAACTAGGTAATGGTATTATAGCAATGTTAATTTCTTGAGTTTGACAACTTTTCCATGGTTATATAGCAGAATGTTTATAGAAAATTGTCAGAGTTAACATCATTGGGAAAATAATGTGTGTGTACATATAATACACATGCACATAAATATTATAATTTAAATGTGATTAAAATGTTAATGCTTAGACAATCTGGGTGTATAGAAACTCTCTTCACTATTTTTGCAACTTTTCTATAATTTTGAAATTGTTTTTATGTTCAAAGAAAATACGTGTATGTTTGAAATTTTGATAGATTTCATCAAATTGCCTGCTATAGAAACCACATTTTCTCTCCACTGCCAGCAATGAACAAAAGTGGCACTTCATATTTACAAAATGCATTCGCATATTACACCAGGAGAATTTATTACTACTCCAAGAAATCGAAAAAAGTATTTTCTCCATTTTACATAACTGAAGCTTCAAGAAGTGTAGACAGTAAGAGTAGTGGTTAAGAACACAGGCTTTTGAAACAATAATTATATGCTATTTCACCCCAATCAGACTGGCAAACATTATAAAGTTTGAAAATACTGAACATTGGCAAGGATGTGAAGAAATGAATACTCTTACAGTGTGTTGGAGGGAGTGTAATTTAGTACAATCATTTTGGAGAGCAATTTAGCAATATCTAATAAAGTTGAAGATATGCACATTCTGCAACCCAGGAATCCCACATCTAGCTGTCTTTCCTAGGGAAACGCTCACACTTGTGTACACACACACACCTACATGCCATGTTCCCTGCACTGTGACTTGTAACAGTGAAAAATAAGAGACCACCCGAATGTCAAGCCATTGTGGTCTATTTATTCTCATACAATAAAAGTAAAGGAATTATAACTGTAGCTCCAACATACAAAAAACTCAAAAACTTAATGTTGAGTAAAGAAAACAGAAAAACAGATTGCACAAGAATTTGTACCTTTATGTACTTTTCTTCAAGTGCTATATATCATTTATGAGACTACTCATGTACATGTAAGAAAATATGAACTCTTTCCCTGGAAGGACATGGCAACAATCTCAGTAGAATGGTTATTTGGGGGGAAAAGTGAGAGGGAAAGAATTGAGAAAGTCTAAAAGAAAGATCCATCTCTATTTATACCATTTTATTGTCCAAAAACTTAGATATAAAGCAATGGAAGAAAATATTAGCAGTGATCAGAATGGAGTTCTAAGTATATAGGTCTTCATTAGGTTATTCTCTGTACTTTTCCAAATGCTTAAAATATGTCATAGCAAAATAATAGGAAACAACGAACATAAGCCTTGAAGTCAAATAACTCTGCCAATACTTGCCAATTGTGTAATATTGGATGATTCCCTTAACATCTCTGGACCTTAGTTTCACCATGTTTTGAATAGAAATAAGAATGCTTGCTTTGAAAAGCTAGTGTCAAGACTGAATGTAAAGATATATATTAAGTCCTGGCACAATGCCCCTAAAAGGTGCTCAAAAAATAGTAGTTACTACTATACTCCAGTGCTTCTTACCAGGGACATTTGGCAAAATCTGGAGACGTGTTTGGTTGTCATAACTGGAGGGTGGGGTGATGCTACTGGCATCTAGAGGCCAGGAATGCTGCTAAACATTTTACAGTGCACAGGACAGTCCATACGCCCCAAAAATATTTATTCAGCCACAAGTATCAATACTGTTGGGGTTGAGAAACCTTCCTATAGCCCAAGGTCTCCCAGAACTTGACCCAGGCCACTTTACTCCCACTTAAGTGCTCTTGCCTGTACAACCAACCTGTAAGGTTGTTAGGCCTTGGCCTTTCTTCTAAATTATTATAAGATTAATAACTAATGATGGGTATTTGCCCTCCTTTCAGCCAATCTGTTTCACATTGGGTAAAACCTGCCATCTTAGTGAACAGAACAACTGCCCAGCACATGAAAAGTTTTCATAAATCATTCTTGAATGAATGAATGAGTCAATCAATCAACCCATCAATGAGTACAAATATAAAGTCTGAAATCTTAAAGATCTAGTCACTCTTCTTGGCTTGCCTTCTCTGACTTCCCATGCATTTGAAATAAGGTTGTATTCAGTTTTCACTCTCTTCTAAAAGAGGAACCCAAAAAAATGAGCCAAAAGTTCCCAGAGCTTCATATCCCATGTCTGAGGGGGTCTTCTATTATAACAATTCAGAGTCAAGTCCATGGGCTAATCTTCCAATGGCCCTTATCAAGACACATCTGGAATTTGCTGAGACACAGAACTCTTCAGCTTAAACTGACAATGAGACACAAAGTCAAGGGAGGTATTGACCTAGGGATGATGACCATATTTATGATACCTCAATCTGGTTTGACTCTAGAATGGCTTGTGGAAAGCATGTCCTGTTCTTTTGATACAATATCAGGAATATGTACAATAAAATAGTTTTTTGAAACTATTTATTTTTTACTTTGTTATAGACCCTGATTTGGGGAACCCAGATGTTGTGCTTGTTCACAGAATAACTTTGAGACCTTGCTATCTTCATCTTAACCGTCAATTTGGAGAAGGTAGGTGCCACTTCTTTCTGAATTCATTTTTTCTAGTATTTGTTTTGGCAACACTGAAGTTCTCAGCAGTTGTTTCAATGATATAAAAATTATCCACATCATTATAATTATATTATAATTTAAATAGTGTTATAATGCATTTGGATTATCATCCAATGTACACTAGTTTTTTCTACTTACTCGTGTACATGTCCAACAGGACTTGACAGAGAGGAGATTCACCAAATGAAATGGCACAAAGGGCACTATGATTGAATGTTGCTTGTCATCCTAACTTTGTACTTGTGACTGTCTGAGTGACCTTGAGAAAGTTACTTGACCCCTCAATTTTTTCATCTGCAAAATAAGAAATTTAGACTGGATTACTTTGAAGGTATTTCCCTAAACTCTTTACATTGCACCCTTGCAAAGATTGAGAAACGCTGATTTAAAGCAATGATTTCCAAAAGCTTGGTGGACAGGCCATCTGCTCCCATCACTGGAGTGCCTGCTAAAAACATCCTCATCCCAGATCTACCAAGTCAGAATCTCTGAGGTTGTAGAACAGAAATCTGCTTTTTTTGAACTCTCCAGGTGATTGGGATGGTCAGTAATGTTTGAGAACCGCCATCCTAACCATTGGAAACATTATATTGTTCACATGTACATTCAGTTCTATAAGATGTGATGAGCTAGGTCTGCACCATGGGGAAACTGGCTGCAATCATCTTCTATTTGTAGGAAACGTAGCAAGGTCAGCACTTGATGGCTGTATTGCCTTTTGATTCCTAGCTCTGTAGTCCTCTACTCAATACTTCATTGGTAGATCTAGTTGTCTGGTGTAGGCTCATTGGCTCTGCTTCCCTTGGCTGAAATTGAATGAGAGTAAAATTGTTTTGGAAGTGACCACTGAAGAATGGCATCTCCTCCTAGACGATGTTCAAGCATGATCTTGCCAGTCTGTGTCGCTCCCTGAGATGTCATGGTCATCGCCTCCTAATTTGCAATGAGCTTTGCTATCGGTCTTTTGCTATGGAAGGTTGCACTTCGGTCCTAAGGGTGTCATCACTGTGAAATGACTAAGGGAATGTGAGTCCTAGGAAATCATGTTTATATGTGCAACCAAGATGGCAGACTCCTAGAGAGAAGGGGCCATGCCCAGAGACCCCAGATCAAACAGCACCAGGCCATGGTCAGAGCTCTGGACTGTGAATCAGAAAACCACTCAGACCATACTGTATCCAATTCAGTTGCCAATACAGGATTTTGTGGCATTTCAGGCTTTGCAGATTGTGTGCCTAAACCCTCAAGGAATCGCAGGAACCCCTGAAAAGACTTATGTCTGAAAGGAAAACTAAATCCTGGCTTTGAAATACAAACAGTGTCTCCCAGTACTGCCTACAGAGACTCCCCGCCAGGATCAGTCTAATTGCTCAGTGGGGTGACTGTTACTCTTCTCCAGGGCTTCAGTAGACATTATTTTCTGGCATCAAATAAAGGGAATTGGAGCCTTAAGAATATAGTGTTGCTGTTGTCTACTGTGGGCTGGATATAAAACTCTTCTCCCAAATCACAGGCAAGGCATAGTATGTGATCTGTCAGGTAAAATACTAACAAGTGCCCCTTCACGAGATAACCACTCACCCATAAAGAGCATTCTACACAACACCCACTGCTGGCTAGGGATGGATGTAGGCTTTATTTGATTTGGGGTTGATTTATTTGTTTGCCTTGTTTCTCGAACAGCATAACTTGGATTTAATGTCTCGAATACTGAATCCAGTACTTCTAGGTTCACTGACTTGTTATTATTTAGCATTTATGAAGTATATGTCAATGCACTTGGCACTTTACAATGACTCATAAAAAGGCATGATCTTAGCCGTTGAGCATAAGGTTGCTATTATTTGAATTACTGCCAATGTGGAAACATTCACAGGACTGATCTGGATATTCTTTGCCAATGAGACACCCTGGTTCCTCATTGCATCTGAGCCCAAACAGAAGCACAATAGCTGCTGCTATCATTTTGATGTTAGTATCTTAGTGCAATAGAAAGTGCATAGTTCCTGACACTAGGGAAAGGCTTAACAAACATGGATGGATGAGTGGGTGGGTGGATGGATGGATGGTGGATGGATGGTGGGTGGGTGGGTAGATGGATGGATGGATGGATGGATGGATGGATGGATGGATAAACAGGTGGATGCAGAACTCTTTCCTCAATGGACATCTCTCATTTTCTGTTTCCTTTTCACCTGCAGCTTTATTTATGGGTCTTACAAACCTTGCAGTTATAGAGCTGGTTTACTTAGAAATAAACTACTACTTAAGTGACTTTTTGCAATGAAGATGAGATCAATATATCTATGAGACAAAAACATGATGAGAATCTGATTGCATAAAATCATATAAACTGGTTGTGAATATTATATCGATGTCAATTTCTTGGTTTTTATATCCTTCTAGATTTGTATAAGATGCTGCCATTGGAGCAAGCTGGGTGAAGGGTATAGGGGATTCTGTACTATTTTTGCAGCTTTCTGTGAATCTATCATTATTTCAAAAAAGAATCCCATGATTCTTTCCTGTTGGCCTCACATCTTTGTAGTCACACCTCACTGCCTTCACTTTTCAATTACTAAACCCTCCATGAATAATTAACAATTCCAGTTATGTCAGTTCAGAACCTCCAACAAGCAGAAGCCAAAACAATTAGACATGCAAGAGATGTATTGGGGGAAATTTCCTGTGAATCATAAAGTGAGAGGGAGCTGGAGTGCACAGGGAAAGCTTCAACCTGCTAAGCAGTTCCAACACATGTGAAAGGAGAGAGGGAAGGAAGGATCTGGTAAGAAATGCTTCAGACCATGTGTATGTAATTCAGAGAAAAATCTCAGCTGGACCAATGAAAAGTCCCCAAGCAACCATTGCCTGTTAGAGGAGTCCCACAGGGTTGGGAATGGAATGCCACAGTTCTGGTATCCCCACTGTTCTCAGTCGTTACCTGGAACAGCCTGGGAGCAGCATGGCCTGGAATGAATGCTGGATGGATCCAAAGGTGCAAAGACAACTGTAGGCTGCCAGTCAGCTCTGCTTGCAGAGCAGGTTATCTTAGAGGGAAATTTGAACTGGATGCCTCCAAGGACATAATTAGCAGGCTTTTTTTTTCTCTTAGTCTTCTTACATTTCTAACCTACCCTTTAGGGACCTTGACTCCTTCTCCCTCTGTTGGCCTTTTAATCAATCTCCCAAACCAGAGTGATATCTGCTCTGTGTCTTCTGTCCCTGCTCCTTGCCCACCCGGTGCATTATAAAGAAAATCATAGAACCAATCCAACTGATGCACCATGTTTGTGTGTTGTCCAAGATCAGGTGGTCCTCAGTGCTCCCTGGTGTATTTCACTTTCTCTTTCATGTTGATTTCATTTCTCACAGTCTTTATTGCAACCCCGTTCTCCTTTTATTACACCTACAGTCTTGCTGTTTTCTGGACACAGCCTTCCCTCGTGAACTCCCTAAGTATTCCTCATCTCCCTGCTCCATATCTGTAGCTTTCTTGATCCTCTCCTTCTTTCTTTACATCTCAGCCAGGCCAAGGAGGAGTCCTTGAGCAAACGTTGCCTGTTGGAGGAGTCCCATGGGGTTGGGGGTGGAATGGTGCAGTTCTAGCACTTTGCCGTACTCAGTCATTGCCTGGAAGAGCCTGGGCGCAGCATGACCTGCAATGAATGCTGGGTGGATCCAAAGGTGCAAAGACAACTGGAGGTTGTCAATCAACTCTGCTTCCAGAACTGCTTTCCTACTCTGCTTTCTCTGCTGGAGAAAGGTCATTCTCTCTAAGCTCCCCTCTCTTTGGACTCTTGGTAGCCTTCCACCAGCGTGCTTTGGTTGCATTGGTTGTTCCTTTCTGTGTCCTGCATTTTCTTTCTCTTTGTTCCACTGGAGTCTGCCCCTTGGTCTATGAACATTGGCTCCTTCATCCTCTGCTAAAGTTTCTCTGGCTCCTTCCGCCGCTTTAAACTGTCCTGACATCTCTCTTCTTTCCTCATCATCAGTCCATGTGACAGATGTTTCTACATTTGCTGCTCCTCCCCTTGCTCACCAAACACTCAGCCCCAGCTCCTTTCCTCCCGCTCTGTGCTTTTGAAGCTGCTTCTGCATGGGGCTCTGCTGCGAAACCCAGTGCCTGCTCTTGGATCTCATCTCCGTGACCTTGCACCTTGCCTGTCACCCCCTGCATTCTACAAATGTTCCCCTTTCTTGGATTCCAGGTTATGTCACCCTCATCTCTCTTCCTATCTTTCTGGCTTCAACTTTTCTGACTTCTCTTCTTACTGCCACTAACCATAAATGTTCCCTAAGGTTCTGCCTTAGTCACTCCTGATTTGACTCCACATTTTCTCCCTTCGCGTTCTCATCTATTTCATGCTTTTAAATCTCCATGCTCTGCGGGGGTTCTTGGTCCCAACTCTGACTTCTTTCTTAAACAACTCCCAGCGCCCCAGTGCATCTCGCCAGGGCCTCATATTCTGTGCCTGCACTTCCACCCCCATATTCCCTTCTTCTCCCAGCTTTCCTATTTCTCTTCATGAGACCCCCACAGCATGTTAGCCATTCAGGTTAAAATCTTGCAGTCAACTTGACTTCCATACCCACTGTTCTACCTGTGCTGCTTCTACAGGGTCTCTCTCAGCTTCTCAGTCCCCAAGCCACTATCCCAGCTCCAGCCCTCACTGCCTGCCCTGCACATTCCTGTACACCCCTCTACATTGGCCTTTCCACCTCAAGTCTTTTCTTCTTCCAGGCCCTCATACTCATGGATCACAGTTTTATTTTCCTGAAAGCATAGTGTTCGTTATGTCCCTTTTGTGTTGAAATCCTTCAAGTAGCCCTGCATTGTATACTCAACTCCTTCCTGCCCAGCAGCCAAAAATAATCTCTTCCCAGCTAAACTGCCATATTTTTTCTAAATGTTTTTGTTTGAGCAGTTATTTCTGACTGGCTAATTCCCCAAGCTCCCTCCCCACCCCTCACTGACCCCCAAAGACATAAAGATGTGCTCTTGTGTGTGTGTGTGTGTGTGCATGGTGCGTATGTATGTGTGCATGGTGTGTGTATGTGTATGTGTGCATGGTGCATATGTATGTGTGCATGGTGTGTGTGTATGTGTATATGTGCATGGTGTGTATGTATGTGTGCGTGTGTGTGTGTGTGTGTGTGGTGTATGTGTGTGAATGTGTGTTTTACTCTTGTCCCTAACCTAATCTATCTGTTTTTCATTTGGAATATCCAGCCTTCCAGAAAGAATGTGAAAGTCGAGTATTCTTCTGGGTTCTACTCTTCATTTGGGGTCGTGGTGTAGTGACTAAGACCAAGGTTCTGGGATTATCCTGCCTGGGTTCAGATGCTGTCACTTGGACATATGATTCACTTCTCTGAGCCTCAGTTTCCCCATCTATAAAATAGGCTGGCAATTGTGCATATGCCATGGGGTTGTCATGATGACCAAATAAGGTAATACACATAACAGATTTAGAGTCACGTTTGGCCCCTAACAGTGCTCCGTGTTCGCTGTTGTCATTATCATCATCATTATTGTTTTATCAAACTTGCGGTATGACATTTTCCACAACTTAATGATTCACTGTTTAGCAAGAGAGACTATCTTGGGGATTGTACACAGTTGGTGAGTTAATACCCATAGTACCCCCACTAAGAGTCTGAGCTAGTCATTTTTGGTACTTTGGATTATCTATGAGGGGTCTCAGAGGATTCTGAAACCAAGAGTCTACATTATTCCTAGTAAGAAGGGACACTTTTTTGAGTTTTAACTGCCCATAGTTTAATGTAGCAGCTTCTGCTACTGGACAACTGTAAGCCAAATTGAAGAAGAAAAGAAATTCTTTTGACACAGAGATCTCTGGTCGTCCAAATAAATAATACATGTAACTCAGATTGTAAATGAGACCAGGAACTGGCAAAGATAGTAAAAGATGAAATGTAGGAAGAAGGAAGGGCTGTACTGAAGGAGGGGAAAAAAGAAGAAATTTGAAATACAAAAGTTGACTTTTATAATTCAGATATTAAAATGAGGGTAGCTGGGCGTGGTGGCTCATGCCTCTAATCCCAGCACTTTGGGAGGCCGAGGCAGGTGGATCACGAGGTCAGGAGATCGAGACCATCCTGGCTAACACAGTGAATCCCTGTCTCTACTAAAAATACAAAAAAAAAAAAATAGCCAGGCATGGTGGCAGGTGCCTGTAGTCCCAGCTATTCGGGAGGCTGAGGCAGAAGAATGGCATGAACCCGGGAGGAGGAGCTTGCAGTGAGCCAAGATTGCACCACTGCACTCTAGCCTGGGCGACAGAGCGAGATTCCATCTCAAAATAAATAAAATAAAATAAAATAAAATAAAATAAAATAAAATGAAGGTTGACAGTGGACAACTAGATGGTTATTCATTGTGAATGTAATTAATGCCACGGAACTGTACAATTAAAAATGGATAAAATAGCAAATTTTATATTATATAAATGTTACCACAATAAAAAATAATGCACACCGCCCCCCGAAAAAAAACCGGAACAACTAGAATATATAGCAATTGATAACATCTTACTTCAGGAATGTTTTATATGACAGATATGTCAACTTAGTGTTCACTGAGCATCTATTGTGTACAAGCACCATGCTTGGTATATCACGATATGTAGCTATTTTATGTATTAGTACTCAAGTGATATATTACTGTTGATGAAAGCATGCTATTGTACCTGAAAGGGTAAGAAGCTGTCAGTGCAACCGTATCATAGACTTGTGGGGAAAGTACACCTGCCTTCATTGAAAGAAAAGAAAAATAAGGACTGGGTCTCAAAATCGAAAAGTACCTTCTGTATTACATGGACAACACTGAAGTATGAGCCAAGTAGCACCAACAGTGTAGGAAGTTGCTGTCATACTTTATATCCATGCTGACGCTTGTTATTGTCAGACTTCAATATTTGCCAAGTTGGTGGGTGCGGGAATGGTCCCTCATTATGATTTTAATTTGCATTTCCTTAATTGCACCAATTGGTCACTTGAGCTTTGTGTGTGTGTGAAGTGCCTGTTCAAGTCATTTGCCGATTTTTCTTTGAGTTATCTGGGTTTTTTTCTTACCTATATGTCAGTACTATTTACTGAAGAAACCACAATAGAATTTTCACTAATGAATTTTTAAAACCTAAAGAAATCTTAGTATAGTGTGACAAAATAGCTGATGTGGTTTGGCTGTGTCCCCACCCAAATCTCTTCTTGTAGCTCCCTTAATTCCCATGTGTTGTGGGAGGGACCTGATGGGAGATGATTGAATCTTGGGGGCGGTTTCCCCCATACTGTTCTCGTGATAGTGAGTAAGACTCACGAGATCTGATAGTTTTATAAGGGATTTCCCCTTTCACTTGGCTCTGATTCTCTCTTGCCTGCTGCCATTTAAGACGTTCCTTTCACCTTCTGCCATGATTGTGAGGCCTCCCCAGCCATTTGGAACTGTGAGTCCATTAAACCACTTTTTCTTTACAAATTGCCCAGTCTTGGGTATTACTTTATTAGCAGCATGAGAACAGACTAATACAATCTCCTTTAATAATAGCAAGAAAAAAATTAGAGAATTATTTTGATAGCCTCTTTTTGCAAATGGCTTCAAATAAAGCAAGTTAGGGACATTTTCTTCAAACAAGTTACTAAGTCTAGAGGCAAAATCATGTGGAGGAATTGTCAGCATTCCCCATACATCCGCTGAAAATGTGTCTGCAAGTACAAGGCCATCTTTAAGTGGCAATAATGCAACTGAAATAGATTATTCAAGGAAAGGAAGTGTATTATTGAAGCCAAAACGTGACCACTGACACTTGTTAGCTTGTCTCTGAAGAACAAAACACTGAGCAACAAAAATTTAAAGTGAATGAAAATGTATCTAATCCCAATCTAATGAAAATGCCTTGGGCGCTAGGCCAGAGAGTAGATTTGGACCACAGACTAAACATTTTTTAAGGTCTTAAATTTAAATTACTTGAATTATTTTTAAAGTGCCATCCTACTCAGTCTTTTGGAATAAAAACATGTTTTTCAATTAAAAAAAATACTTCAACATAAGGATGGAATGCAGCTTCTTTGACATCACTCATGTGGTCCAGAAAAGCAGACGTTCCATTCTAGTGCATACTCAGCACATAGTGGAGACATCCAGTATAGCCTCCATTGAGCCACTACATGCACATGTGCACACACGCATACAGGCACATAGACCCACAGACACATACACAGTACATATACACACATGCACATATACACACAGACACATTTTATACACAGTACACACATATGTACACACATATACGCAGTGTCTACACATACATATACACATAGACACGTTATATACAGAGTATACACACACATGAACATACACAGGCACATTTTATACACAGTACACACACACATATACACAGTATACACACACACTCTCCACATACAGGCACATAAACACACAGACACATTGCACAGTATACACATATACACACAGACACATTATATACACACACACTCCACATACAGGCACATAGACACACAGACATATTTTATACACACACACTCCACATACAGGCACATATGCACAGACATATATACAGTATACACACACTCATACACTCCACATATAGGTGCATATACACAGA
>NW_012112697.1:2776348-2854925 GCF_000951035.1 Colobus angolensis palliatus
ACACTCATACACTCCACATACAGGCACATATACACAGACACATTATATACACAGTATATATACACTCATACACTCACATACAGGCACATAGACATACAGACACATTATATACACAATATACACAGACATATACTCCACATACAGGCACATAGACACACACATTATATACACAGTACACATACATACATTTACACTCCACCTACAGGCACATAGACACACAGACACATATGCACAGTACACACACATGCACACACAAATGCACACAGACATGTCACATACACATATATACATACACATCCACACTGGCACTTAGTGCCTGAAAACCTTGAAGCAAATACACATATACATGAAGGAGCATAAAGGGACATAAATTCCTCTGAGGACACTAAATATTACATTACAAAACTTCTACAATCCTCAGTTTCTCAACCAGTCAAGAATGAAGGAATCATTTTAGAATTACTAGTTTCTATAAAACTTTATTGTCTAGGAACGGAAGTCAGTTGCAAGTTTTAAAAGTGAAAAAGTGTACCCTAAATTGCTGCTTATTTTAAGCACATCATATCTAAAGAATATGTAGACTTGCTTTAAGATATGAGCATTTAGAAGGACATTGTGTTGTTATCGCTCTCTCCTTTTTAAAATAAATATAGATGAACAGCAAATAGAGATTAATCAAGAGATATGTTCAGCTGGGAAAGACCCCCTTACAAGCTATGGTCATGGAGGCTATGGTCATGGAGGAGACGGCTTCCAAAAGCCTGGCCCACCCAGCACCTCGGGGCTCGATGACTGGTGATGACCCAGCTGACTGTTTAGGGGTGCAGTCAGCCTGGATTCTGTACCATTATCCACAGACTTCTGAACCGGAGCCTTGTGTTCATAGCTCCAAACCTGGATGGGGACAGAGACCTCACAGATACGTGACTTATGAGCCTTTCATTGGCCAAGCCTCATTCTCCAAAGCTCCTGGCTGGGAGGGGAAAGCCAGTCCCAGCACTCACCTGATGTTGCCAGCCATTCATGGTGTTCGGGATGCTTCACTCCTGGCTCATAATGTCTCAGCTGTCTCCAAAAAGGTCACAACTCTGCGGCTTGGAATCGCCAGACATGTGACAGCCCTGTCATCTAGTGAAGCTCCTCTGGCCAAAGTGCCACCCTTATTGGAAGCATAACCAAGAAACCTTGGCTGGGACCCTGGGACTGCTCACGGGAGTGGAGCTTCCTTACTACATCCTGACAGAAGGAAACAGGGGAATGGCCTCTGTCCTGGGGAATAGTCTCTGTGCACATCCCACATCCCACAGCAGCCCAAGGCCGACACCTCACTGAAGTATAGCCAATCGTGGTCCAAGCCCAAGGACCCAACCCTCTTAAAGTTCACAGACCTAAGGAGACAGGATGAGTTCATCTGTCATCTCTTCTCACCTTCTAGGACCCTTACTCTTACCCTTTCATGTCTTCAATTACCGAGAGTTTAAAGTAGTTGAGTTGTGACCCGGCCACCCTCTCTGCTCACCTCAGGGACACGTAGATCAACACTAGGGGCTACAATCTGATGAGTTTCTGGGGGTTTCTGGAAGGGTTCAGGTAGGGGCCAGCTCTGGACCATACAAATTCCTACTAACTCCCCATGACAGCCTCCCCGGAAGGAGCCCTATGCCTTTGGAACAGCATCCTTGGACACCATCTTGGCTTATTTACATAACCACCTCTCATTTGAGGCCATCTTATTATTATGACTTATTCATCATCTATTTATTCATCCAACACACCTGGATTGAGTGTCTGCTGTTTGCCTGACACAGGTGTTGAAAATTTGGGATGTGGGCCCCATGCAGTGGTTCATGCCTGTAATCTCAGTGCTTTGGGAGGCTGAGGCAGGAGGATCGCTAGAGCCCAAGAGTTTGAGGCTACAGTGAGCTATGATCACACCACTGCACTCCAGCCTGGGTGACAGAGTGAGATTGTCTAAAAAAAAAAAAAAAAAAAAAAAAGCAAAAAACAGAAAAGTGTGGATGTGAAGATCAATAAAATATAATTCCTTTCCTCAAGGAGTTTACAGCTTGCAAATGGAGACAGATGAGTAAAATCAACAATAAGAGGACAGTGTGGTGACTGCTGTGAGCTTTGGGGGAAATGCAGGTGCAAGGTTCTAAATCAGTTATCGTTGTCCATTCAAGTGGAGTTTGACCACCCATCTTCCCTTCACAGAGTTTCCAGGAATAGGTTGCTGAGATCACCAGTCTCTCCAGTACACATATACACAGCTTCCACAACATGAAAGGAGACCTGAATGGGTTGCTGCTGCTGGCTGGGGTGGCTAGCTTTTATTCCCTTATTTGTCCCCTCCCCATGTCCTGTTTCTGTCCTATCAGAATGCCCTTTTCTCCCGCAACTGATTACTATTAGAATCTTGTTGATTGGTCCATTTTACAGAGCCGGTCACAGCAGTATAGAGCTGGGCTCTGTTAATGTAGGTGGCTTTGACCTCCACCTGCAATTGAAGGACCCCCACTTCCGCTCCAAATCTCCCCCAGGTACTCTGGGGAGTGAACTGGGGAAGGGGATGTCATGTGTGCTCACATCAGTCTTCTCAGCCCCCACTGGCTTCTAAGTCCTCTGCCATGTATCAGTCTTTGTGAGGGTGCCTCATCCTGCTCTGTCCCTGCTGCTGGGAGGGCTCTTGGTTGCTGTCCATGCAAAGGCAGTCCCTCCTGTCCTTCCTCAAGCTGGTGTCATCACTGTATGCCAGCATCTCCCTGCTGCCATAGTTGGTGATATCACATGTTCCAGTTACTAAGGGATCCCACTGGAGATGGGGCTGGTATGGCCATGAGCACAGGTGTCTGCTTCGGGTTGAAATTCCCTCAATTCTACTTTGTCGTTTTCACCTTTGGCATTTCCACAGCCTGGAAACTCCGCCATTGCTGGGAAAGAATCTCTTTCCTTAACTTTTATGCCATAATCAGTTGCCTTGGTCCCAAAGCCCTTCTGGCCCCCATGTCCTGTCCCTCGTAGAGGCTGTGTGAAAGTTGTTCTTGAATGTTTCACTTGTCACTGGGACTCAGCCTGTGTGCTGGGATGTGGCTTGGAGGATGGAGGAGACAAGGACAATCTGTCTTCTTCACAGTGGAAGGCATGCTGTACCCCAAATCTGCCCACCCCTTTCATTACTGTGTCGTCCTTTTTAAGTCAAGCCTGTGTGTCTGACCCTCTCATCGGGATGAATACTTTTCTAGAATCCTTCATTTGCCACTCAAAAATATTCCCAAACAACCTCCTCCAGTGGACCAGTGCTGCCACCTCCCATCCTTGCAAAGACCAAACTTGCCTTCCTGCAAATCCCACACTAAAAAAGATCTAAGATCCCAAGTCCTGATTTTACAAGCTTTCTTTGAAAGGAGGACTGCCTAGCATGGTGCATGATCCCCAAGGGCTCCTGGCCATCAGTGCACTCTTCTTAAAACAGACCTCACAGCCAACTGAGACCAAGCTCTTGAGGCGTTCTCTGCCATCTCTGAATGTCCATGATGTCACTTCAGTGACAACTTCTCCAGCTTCTTAGAAAACATTTATGATTATCAATTCCAGATAAGTAACATGGTTGCTGAATAGTTAGATTCTGGGTGAGTGATCTGTTGCATAAGTCCAAATTAAGTCACTGAACAGACTATACAAAAAAAACAAAAAAACAAAAAAACCACACATCATGTTGGATACTTATGTATATTTGTTGTGATTTTTTTTTCTATGTCTGTAGGGTGGTGACATCACTGAAGCAAAACCCCGATGACAGCTATTCACAATTTAGCATTTACCATCGTATGGAAATGTCAGTTCCATCTAGCAACGAGAATATTACAGGGATGTTCAATATAAAATGCAAATATAATAGCTTAGTGGGTTGGATATGTCAGCTGTGTTTCACTTAAACCTATTACCTTGGCAGATTAAATATAGTTACAGATCTTTCACAAAGAGGATATTCTGATGAAGTTATATCTGATATCAGCCTTTGTGGATCCTCAGTTCAACTGGCTATGAGTACAATGAGGACAAAAATGGGTGAAGAATAGAGAGTGAATGGGGACATAGCCATGGAGAAATAGGATCTGCCTGTTGCCTCCAGACCTTCCAATACCCGTTAAGAAATAGTGTTCTTTGCTGAAGCATGAGCAATTTATAGCAAAGATTTATCTCTTATGTGATGAAGGGGCACCCATCCCACCAGGCCTATATAACCACTTCAAAATGTTGATACCTGCTTATAAAACCTAACTTAGCTAAGCAGAGGTGAGCCAACCTGAGCT
The DNA here is from genome assembly GCF_000951035.1 of Colobus angolensis palliatus. Classification (NCBI taxonomy): domain Eukaryota; kingdom Metazoa; phylum Chordata; class Mammalia; order Primates; family Cercopithecidae; genus Colobus; species Colobus angolensis. The sequence continues at coordinate 2,780,662 of NW_012112697.1, forward strand.
GTGCCACTAGCTCCAATCTTGGTGCTCCTATAGCCATCTGGACCACTCAGCTCTCATGGCTGAACTGCACAATGGTAGACCCTGCTCATTTAACCACACACTCCAGCTTCTGACCTCCTCTTCACTGTCAGGGCCCACTAAGTGCTTCATGATTTGTCTTGCTATTGCCACGTCCTTCTGGTTATAACTTCTTGCCCAAATGCCTTGTAATTCTTTACTCTATGGACTCTACGGCACTGCCCAGTTCCTGCAAGTGCTTCCCCAGGACTGTGCTATCTTACCCTCTACCCCACACCTCCACACTGATGGCAAGGTTGCTGGCACCTTGAAATGGCCCATGTTAAGCCTGTACGCCACTCGTTAAGACAGGCTTGGTGGAAATTAACCAGCCTCATCCAGTTTGTCCAGCACAGCTTTCTTGTCTCATTATTGCATGATCAGTTATAAGCTTTAGGGTTTATGTATCCAGCAGCATTTCCCTGTGGGCTTTTCCAAGGGAGCATCTTACAAATTGCTACAGAGAACTGAAGAAATAATTGATCTCTTTTAAAAGGAGCATTCCGTCTGTAGCTTCTGTGATCTGTTTTGCTTTGTCTTATATTAATATGCTGTGAATATTATCTGTTCATAGCTATTTATGTGTGTAGTCAAGAGACATGAAAAACTCACACTCAGGGGTTCCTGCTCTAAAAAATTCTACTTGGCTGATGTAGCACCAAGTCTTTCTGCCAAAGAAGACACTAACCCATGGAGCAGTAACCACTGCTTTTGGGGTAGGGGTGGGGGTGGCAGACAGTTCATAGTTGTAGAAGGAGGATCTGGAGTGGAAATCTAGGTACACAGCACCCTACTGTATAATTGTGAACTGGGCTTCAGGGAGCTGGGTTCTCCTTCTGATTCTGCCCTAACTACCTTTGTGATACTCGTACTTGTTGGACCCCACTCAGCCTACTTTCTCCCCTGTAAAGTAGGAAGTTGACCCAGAGCAGTTCTCTTCAACTCCAGTCTTCCACATTTCCATGAATATGCACAAAAAGTCAGATAGCTAGTTAGGAACCCAGAAGATGCTAGCAAAAGCAATGATTGCCAACTTTCTGCTGGACTTACACCCAGCACTTGACACAAGTTATCTCATTTAAGCCTCACAGTGATTCCAAGAGTTTGGTATTATGGTCCCATTTCACAGAAGAAAGCACAGTTCTCAAAGGGGTCACTCAACTTTTTAGGATCACAGTGCTAGTAAATAAGAGCAGAGATTCTGATCCTGATGGAACTAACTCCAAATGCACTTTTAATAAGAGGTAGTAAGAAGTTCCCAACCCTCCTTTTTCTTTTTCTTTTTCTTTTTTCTTTTTTTGTTTTGTATTTTTAGACAGAGCTTCGCTCTTGTTGCCCAGGCTAGAGTGCAATGGCTTGATTTGCTTCACCGCAACCACCGCCTCCTGGGTTCAAGCGATTCTCCTGCCTTAGCCTCCCGAGTAGCTGGGATTACAGACATGCGCCACCATGCCCAGCTTATTTTGTATTTTTAGTAGAGACGGGGTTTCTCCATGTTGGTCAGACTGGTCTTGAACTCCCGACCTCAGGTGATCCACCCACCTGGGCCTCCCAAAGTGCTGGCATTACAGGCATGAGCCACCGCGCTGGCCCCCAACCCTCCTTTTATTACTCTCAGTTTCTGAATCTCACTACGCTTCTCCTCTCTGTCCACTCTGCATGCCTGAGTGACCCCCTTTCCTGACATCTAAAACACACGTACCTCTGTGCCTTTGGTTAGTGTGAAAAGGGTAGCATTGCATTTTAGAATTCTCTATCCATTGTTTGCAACAAGATGGGACTCAATAAGCAAAAAGCAAAAATGAGTTTCTAAGCAGCTGCTTGCCATATGAAATGTCATGAAGGTATAACTCAAAAAGGGCAAGATTTAGCTCAAAAGAATACTTTTCAGACTATCATGTATAATCCTCTGTATATGGGCACAGGTGTCTAACGTGAGTCATCTGTCATTTCACCAAGGCCAACTTTAAATCATAAACAGCGGGAGGTTCTTCAGCTTCCAGTGGGGTCTCATTGATTGCCTAGTCTTTGCCTCTCCTGGAAGCAAACCAGTTTTGTTTCTTTGAGAAAAAAGCATCACCCCATCCCCAACAATTAGACAACTTCTGGTGAGTACCAATTATTTATATGAAAACTTCTAAGAAAGCACAGATGAACTTTGCCAGAAAGTAGATGTTTTGTACAATTTAAAGAATGGACTTCAAAGTCAGAAATGCCCTGTGAGTTTGATGATCCTATTCTCTATTTGGAAATAAGCAAAAGCTCTCCGCTCTCGTCAATATATCCTGATAGTATATATTACCTCATTATTCACAGTCAATCCTCATTATGCATGGATTGCACATTTGCGGATTTACCTACTCACTGAAATTTAGTTGTAACTTCAAAATCAATAATTGCAGCACTTTCATCATTACTTACAGACACATGCAGAAAGGTGAAAACATCAAATTACCCAACGTGTGTGTTCCTAGCTGAGGTCAAATAAGGGTCTGCTTCCTGTTTTGTCTCTCATACTATAAACAAGTGTTCTTTTCACAATGCCATGTTGTTGACATTATGTGCTTTTAGTTGGTGATTTTGTCATTTAAAATACCCTGCAACGCTGGGCACAGTGGCTCACACTTGTAATCCCAGGACTTTGGGAGGCCGAGGCGGGCAGATCGCTTGAGGTCAGGAGTTCGAGACCAGACTGGCAAACATGGCAAAACCCTGTCTCTACTAAAAATACAAAAATGATCCAGGCATGGTGGTGTGTGCTTGTAATCCCAGCTACTCAGGAGGCTGAGGCAGGAGAATCGCTTGAACCCAGGAGGCGAAGTTTGCAGTGAGCCAAAATGGCACCAGTGCACTCCAGCCTGAGTGACAGAGTGAGACTCTGTCTCAAAAAAAAAGAAAAGAAAATATCCTGCAAGCATGGTGCAAAAGTACTATCTGGTGGTGCTAAGCACAAGAAGGCTGTGATGGCCCTTACAAAGAAAACACACGTGTAAATTAAGCTTCATTCAGGCATGAGTTATAGTGTTATTGGCCATGAGTTTAATGTTAAGAAACTATATGTGTAGTTACATATATATACACACACACGCGCGCGTGCACGCGCAAAATAAGATTCTTAAATCTTAAACAGGAACACACATAAAACGAGGCTCTGTATTGATTCATTGATGAAAACATTGTGACCAGAGGCTTGCAGGAACCTAACTGTCTATTTCCCCTAGGAACAATGGTTCAGTACCCGAATTCAGTGTCTGTGGCAACTTTACAGAGCATAACTACTGCAAATAACAAGAATCAGTGCATTTCCAAATTTAGAAATTGCAGATAATATCTTGAGATATTTCTTGGGACTGCCAGGGAGGTCTGGTACTACTGATCTCATGCCATTTTCTGCTTCATGGAAAATGAGAACTTACGAAACCATCCCCATTCCTTCTTCTGTGATGAGCAGATTTTCTCACTATTCAACTCCACCAGGTACTAACTGAGTGCCGCAGAATCTACTACTGCTGGAAGATAGGCAAAGAATCAGTCCCTGACCTCAAGAGCTTTCACCTGCGTTGGAATGACTGGGCTGGGGGTGGCAAATGTACCCAGGTCAAAGGAAAGTGGAAACATCTTAGAAATGGCAGAGAGAAGAACAAACTCTGAGGCACAACATAGGGAAACAGGCCGTTTTTCTAATAGTAACCTTGAACTGTTAATTTAGTGTTTCCTGCCAGGAACTCTGCAAAGGAAGTTTGGCCTTAGTCAGAGCTTCTAATTAACTCCAAAGTTTCTACCACATCAGCAAACACCTAAAGACCACCCCAGTGCTTGTCTCTTTCCTGACAGAAGTCAAAAAAGTGATGTAGGTGAGAATTGCCCAATAGGAAATCCTTTTTTCTCTATGGGAAATGGTTGCTGTATTTCCCTCAGCTTGATTATTTTGGAGGCCTGTAATCTTACAGCTAGAAAAATACTATTTATGATACTTGGAATAAAAATAGTAATATTAATTTATTAAGCACCCAGTTTATGTCGGGATCTGTGCTGGGTGCTGGGAAGACAGGGATGAAAGACACAGTCTCTGGTCTATGTGTCTCATGGTCAAATGGGCAAACTTGGTCATTGTGAAAGTGGAGTTATGCCGTGGGAGAGGGAAGCAGGAATAGGGGCTTGCAGCAGCACGTAACCCAGTGTGGGAGGTTACGGTGTGCGGAGAAATGCTTCTTGCTGGAACGGTCTTGAAAGGGGAGGAGGAGTTGGTCAAATGAAGGAAGCCAAGGTGAACGTTCCAGGAAGCAAGAACCTCATATGGAACCCTAGAGGCATGAAAGCGTTATGGGGCATTTTAGGACCTGGAAGCACAGCATGGGCAATGGACGAGTTAGAAGAGAGCAGGCAAGGGAGAGGCAGCACCCAGGTCATGAACAGCCTGGAAGGGCATGTGGGATCCTCAGAAGGGTCTCACAAAGGCGAGCAAGATAATCACGTCTGCACTTTCTGTAGGTCAGTTAGACATAGTACAGAGAATGCATTGTGGGCAGGGCATATCTGAGAAGGATGAGAACAGTTAGGCTTTTGGAAAAGCCACTAGGAAAATAAGAGAAGAGCAGTAGGAATACAGTAAAAGAGAGAAGTTAGAGAGGAATAGGGAAAGAAATGACAGAATTTGAAGAGCAGCTGGGGGAAAAAGAGAAGAGGGTGAAGGGAGGCAGGTTTGAGGATGATTTGGAGTACCCTGAATTGGAGGGCTGATGGACCATCCCAAGGAGGTTACAGCAGGGAGCCAGAGATCCTGGGTTGAATTCAGGAGAGTGGTTTGGGATGGAGATGATAATTGATGATCATTCTGTAGATGATCATTGAAGCCAAGGCTTTCCATTACACAAAGCAGAGTGTATACAGTTAAGAATAGAAGATGGCCACAGAAACCCTCTTCGGAAACACTAATATTTAAGGCATTAATAAAGGAAGATAAGTCTGACATGAAGCTAGAGAGGAGGTAACCAGAAATGAAGAAGGAATAGAATGATGCCAGGTATGACAAAGGAGACATCTTGCAGGAGGGAGTGGTCACCGAATAGGATGATACAGGGAGGAAGGCACAGTGGAATTGGTTGTTAGTGACCCAGAGCAGTTTTAATGGGAAAGCAGGAATGAAAGCAGATAGCCCTGGGTAGAGATGCAAAGTGGGGCGAAGAAGTGAAAACGGTACAAATGTAGACCAGCTCGTGTGTAAACTTGACTTTCAAGGAAAGAAGAAAGAAATCGAGGGGAATGGGAAGTTAAGGAGGGCTTCTGCCTTTGCCAATGGAAATTAGCTGTGGTTCTTCCTTGCTGGCAGGATACAGGGAGCATTTTCAAAGTGCACATAACTACAAGTAACACAGGCTATGAGACAAAAAAAAAAAAAACCTCATGGTGAAGAAGTGAGGGGGGATGACCATGGATCAAGAATCAAGGAAGGGGCTGGTCATGGTGACTCACGCCTATAATCCCAGAACTTTAGGAGGCTGAGGTGGGAAGATCGCTTGAGGCCAGGAGTTCAATACCAGCTCAAGCAACAAAGCAAGACCCTGTTTTCTCCAAAAAAAAAAAAAAAAAAAGGCTGCGTATGGTGGCTCACACTCATAGTTCCAGCAATTTGGAGGAGGATTGCTTGAGCACAGGAGTTCTAGTCCAGTGTGGACAACATGGGAAAACTCCATCTTTGAAAAAAAATTAGCTGGGCATAGTGGTGTGCAGCTATAGTCCCAGCTACTTAAGAGGCTGAGGTGAGAGGATTGCTTGATCCCAGGAAAATAAGGCTGCAGTGAGCCGTGACCACTCCAGCCTGGACAACGCAGCAAGACCCTATCTCTAAAGACCTTTTTTTTTTTTTTTTTTTAAAGAATCGAGGGACCTTGTAAGTCACGGGTTCTAAAGAGGATGTTTTTTATAAGCACCTATGAAAAATACTAAAATGGCAACAGATTAAGACCCAGAAGACCTGCAACTGTCTCTTATTAGCTTTCAACCTTAGGCAAGTCCTCTCTTTGTGAGCCTGAGTACCCTCATCCATAAACTCAGCTAAAGACTATCTGTCTCGCCTGTATCACTGGTTGTAGTGAGAATTAAACAGGATAATATGTGTGAAGAGCACCGTGGAAATTGGAAAGCCCTGCACGATTGTGAGATGTCATTGTGTGAGAAGAGGAGCCTTCTTGCTGCCTTCACCATTTGCTGAAGTGCCCTTTGCTGTTGAAGTTATCTCAGGCACCGTGTGGCTTCTTCCAAACTACAGGCAAGATCTCTCTCTTCTGAGGATTTCTATCTTTTTCTTACTCACTCGAAATGAAGAGTGCTGTGGAGGGGTAAGAAGAACATATTTTTAAATCAAAAAGAAAAATGTTGAACTGACACTAATCACTAATCATTTTAAATCGTTTTGATGAAAGAATTTCCAGTCTTTCATCAAAAAACAAAACAAAAAACCAAACACAAAAAAGGATCTGCCAGAGGACATAGTTAAGTGGCTGGTGCGCTTGGCTGTGCCAGCTTTAGAGAGACGAGACGGACATTTACTGATTGTGAGGAGGGGGTTGACGTCCTTGGTTAGTATGCTAATTTCATCTCCTGCATTTAACATGTAGATCCGCATCAAAACTATTTGAATGCATTTCTTTTTAGATATTTAACCTTCCCAGTTATGACCCTTTGGGGGGAAAAGACCCCTTTGTAGAGATCACACTACTTATATTTTTTTTAAGATGGAGTCTTGCTCTGTTGCCCAGACTGGGATGCGGTGGCATAATCTCAGCTCACGACAACCTCCGCCTCTCAGGCTCAAGCAATTCTTGTGCTTCAGCCCAAGTAGCTGGGATTACAGACACATGCCACCATTCCCAGCTAATTCTTTGTAGAGATGGGGTTTCTCTGTGTAGGCCAGGCTGGTCTCCAACTCCTGATTTCAAGCGATCCGCCTGCCTCGGCCTTGCAAAGTGCTGTGATTATAGGCGTGAGCCACTGCGCCCGGCCAGAGATCACTACTTTAAAGAAAGATGCCATTACGTCATGCCTGCTAAAATGGTGGTGACCACAGGGCAAGCAGCCCACACTGACATCCAATCTCTTCCTCTCTTTATTGTTTTAAATTAGCATTTCCCTATTTCCGTCCTAGTCCAGCAAAATGCATACTCCCTTGACGTATGCCATGTCCTTGCTAATATCTATATATTTTATTAATACAAAATAGAATAAAAGCCAAAACACCTGTGCTAGGAACTTTAACACAAAGACTACAAAGTAATGTCTGTAGGCAAAGACTGTCTTTGTGAATACGTTTCACTTAACTCATAGATGGTTTTAAAAAGATTGATATATTTGGGCCAGGTGCAGTGGCTCACGCCTGTAATCTCAGCCCTTTGGGAAGCCTACGTGGACAGATTGCTTGAGCCCAGGAGTTCATGTAGCCTGGGCAACATGGTGAAACCTGGTGGCTTCAAAAAATACAAAACTTTGCCTAGCGTGGTGGTGCATGCCTATAGTCCCAGCCACTCTGGAGGCTGAGGTGGGAGGATTGCTTGAGCCCAGGAGGTCAAGGCTGCAGTGAGCCATGAATGCGCCACTGCACTCCAGCACGGGTGACAGAGCGAGATGCTATCTCAGAAAAAATTGATATATTTGATATTTACACATACCAGTCTCTACCACCTCTTGGAACAGTGGAGGATCAGGCAACACATGGCAGGGCTTTTATTCCCCCAAACATCAGATGACCAGTGCTGAGTGTCTCTCCGGTCCATTTCATCCCAAGCCCCACTCCTCCTCATCATCTCTTCAGGCTGGGTGTGCACAGGCCTCTGGAGATTTCAGAGTGTATAACACCTGGTTTAAAGCCAAATCAATGAAGTACAGTAGAAAGAAAGAAGTTTGTTTCTGAGGATAGAGTGGATAAAATAAAGAAAAAGTGGCCAAACGTGGTAGGTCATGCCTGTAGTTCCAGCACTTTGGGAGGCTGAGGCAGGTAGATGACGAGGTCAGGAGACTGAGACCATCCTGGTGAACACAGGGAAACCCCCCCTCTACTAAAAATACAAAAGATTAGCTGGGTGTGGTGGCGGGCACCTGTAGTCTGGCTACTGGGGAGGCTGAGGCAGGAGAATCGCTTGAACCCAGGAGACGGGGCTTGCAGTGAGCTGAGATCACCCCGCTGCACTCCAGCCTGGGTGATAGAGTGAGACTCTGTCTCAAAAAAAGTAAATAAACAAAAAAAAAAAGTAAGTAAACATTTCCCAGCTTAAATACTGGGGCTAGTATGCCTGATTCTCAACTTTTAGACAACATTGTCTGCTTTAGGATGAGATTCTCTAAAAGTGGACATCAAATTGTTTTCTCTGTGTACTTCTTTGTGTGATAGAAATTAAAATAAAAGCAAGTACTATCTTTGGGGAAGGCCTAATGCACAGCCCAAAAGAAAAATTTATGTCACTTCAAAAGCTGAGGCAATTGGCCAAAAAAGTCCAGAAGGCACTTCCCACCCCAACAAGGTCAAGAAACTTTGATAACCTTGAGCCCAGTGGAGAGACATCTGGTGGACCACACTTCTCTTTTACAGTTAGGAAGATAAAGTTCATTCTCAGTATTATTAACACAGACACACCAGTCATGGCCGATCTGTGCCACACAGAAGAAATATTCCCAAGCAAAGCATTCTTTGGCTCTCATCAAGTGGTCTGCTGTCTGCGGAATTTCCTATTCTCCAGCCCCAGAGCAGAAAGCAATCCCCACCCGCCTGGCTTTGGCCGTCATGAGGTTTAAAGAGGATCATTTGTTTTCATTACAGCCCCTTGAAGCCCTTCCTTCCCTCCTCATTAATGAATTTCCAGTCTTTCATCAAAAAACAAAAACAAAAAAACAAACACAAAAAAGGATCTGACAGAGGACATAGTTAAGTGGCTGGCGCGCATGGCTGTGCAGGCTTTAGAGAGACGAGACGGCCATTTACTGATTGTGAGGAGGGGGTTGACATCCTTGGTTAGTATGCTAATTTCATCTCCTGCATTTAACATTCAGATCAGGTCTGTACAGGCCCTCCACAGCCACAGAGTCCAGGGATGGGTGACTGTCTGCCTTGCAGCACTGAACATTCTCTGCATGAATTACATAAATACCAAAACATTCCGCCTGTTCTGACTTTGCTCCCTTACCCTCCCTCTCGGAGAGAGACATAGACACGGAGCCACACTCATGCAAGCATACATTCCCCACGATGCCATCACACGCACACACACACACTGCAGACACGGGTCTCTATGAATGCCAAACACATGCGATGGAGGGTGCCCGAGTCATCCACAGCTGGCTTATTTCCTCCTCATTTGGGTCTCCGTGGCTCACTTCTGCAAGATCTATTTCTCCTGCTCAGGAAACTTGGAATGTATTGGGGAATCCTAAATAAGGAAGCAATATGAAATTAAAACCTCAATCAGAAAAGAAGGAGGATATCTTAAAAGGGTGACCTTCCAGTCCCAGAAATCCTTAAAGAGCCCCGATTCCACTCATGTGAAAGAGAACCATTTAGCTCAGTTAACTGTACACCCAGAAAGAAAGAAAACCCGGCTCATTTTATTACTTGGGGTCCCCACTTTGTCATGTGCGTTTGGAACACTGTATTAAAAGAGTCCTATTTATGGGTGGTTTGGGACTCACCAAGCCACAGCTGGGTGACAACAGAAGAGGAATCCCAAACTGGCACCCCCATGGCTGTCCAAATGGCAGACAATCGCCTGGCACGTTTGCCAGAAACCCAACCAATGGAAAACTGAATGTCCTCAACCTCCTTTTTGCAGCGTCTTTCCATAACCTTGCAGCAGCTTCTGGAGACAGAGAATCAGCAGCTCCTACTATCAGAAGGCACATTTGGGGGTTGCTTTTAATAAGTGGAAGCAGAAGCCTCCCGTAAAAAGGAAAGGACACAGGTTGGTTTTGATTGTTTTGGTTTGATCTGGTCTGGTTTTGGGCTTTTCATTTTTTTCTCCATGTACGACATCACTGTGTACCCTGGCATATCGTAGCTCTTTCCTCCAGACTCTGGTGGACCCTCATTCTGTCCCCTTGTGCCCACACAATATTCCATGCTTGGCTAAGAAACATCGGGCAATTCCTGTCGGAGCTTCCCACTGGAGCGACGGGTGTTTTCTCCGAGCTGCAGACTTGATTTGCCTCGAATTTTTTTTTTTTTTTTTTTTTTGGCTCTGGTCCAAGATGTTTTCCTGTCATCATTTCACTGTCTTTTCCAGTAATCCCTTTCTTAAACATTGCCAACAATTAGTCGATCTATCTCTACCATCACCACTACCCCCCCAACCCCATATCCACACAAACACACCCTCCACTGAGCCCATCACTGTCTCCTCTTGCCTTGAAGTATAAGAAATTACAGCTTCTCATTAGCTGGAGAGCACGATTGGAACGGCTCTGTGTTTACTCACTTAGTAAGTGATGCTGGCCTTTTTAATTATTCTCCCTCCGCGTGCCATCAGAGAGCAGCAAGCTGTTCAAGTCAAACCAAACGACTGCACATCCTCCGCAAGGCAGTTGGAAGTAATGGTGTTTTACCTCACTGCTGCTGCTGTCTTCCTTGCCTGTCAGCAAGCCAAGGAATCCCCCCAAAGCTCTTACGTAGGAGATACCAAAACTGTGAGTCACTTTTCACTCCCAGAGCAGAGAAAGTCCACTGCGTCCTGCACGTAACAGCAGACCCAAGATGGGGGTTTCCTCCAAGCCATCGAGATTCCCTGGGACCAGATGTCCGGTCATCGATTCCTTTTTTCTTGCTATTGCTCCCTCTTTCTTTTCCACCCTTGTCACTTCCTTGGTTTTGAGGTGCTTTTCTCTTTTTCTCTTCCCTTCTGTGTTGCCGACAGCCGCAGACCCAGCAAGAGCTGGGTCCCTCTCGCCTTCTGTTATTTTTTTCCCCCTGCAGCAGCCTTTGGCTGCTACCTCTGCAAGCTGGATCACCAAAGACACACGACTCACTCACAATGAATAATCAATACGGATATTGATCTGGGGAAAATGTTTGTAAATTCCTGAAAGGGAATCAGGAGCAGGGGCAGGGAGGCTCGTGGAGGACGACACTGCAGTGCTCCATGGCCGGAGGAGGCAGAACCGCATTTGGATCCCAGGTCTCGCTGGCTCCGAGGTGACGGGTACCGGAATGCGTGCGAACCAGGGTGTGCGCGTGTGAGGAGGGGGTCCTGTATTCTCATTTCTCTACAGCTGCTTTCCCCGAAGAATCAAGAGCCAAATGGTCGGGGAGCTCCCGTCAGCGCCATGTCTTGGCTGCGGGCCAGCACTGTTTTGTTTTCATTATCACACGCTACTTTGCAATTTGCATAAATACAGGGTTATTTTTTATCGTGTCGCCCAAAAGATAGAAAAAAAAAAATAGAAGTCTTTGTTGTATGCAAGAAGGGCTTGCTGCCTACTCATCGAGGCTAAGGATTTACCTCCAAGGCAGGGCTTCGGAGCCTATGTAGAGAGCTCCAGAAGAAATACGCAAAGAAGTGGTAATCACAGAGAGAAAAGAATACAGGAGACAAAGAATGGAATTTAACGAGAACTGAAGGGCACTCGGCGTGGCGAAACCCAATATTAGGGATACATTTGCTTCTTGGAGAAGTGGCGTAGACTTAGACAAGCAAAGTAGAGATAAGGACCACCAGGATGTAACCCGTGTCCCTGTTAGACACATTTCACGCTCTCAGCTGGAATGAACTATTAATCCCTGGAGGAAAAGGTATGCAGGACAATGAACTCGAACTTGCCTTCTCACCCCCTTGCTGCTTCCAAAACGTAGAAAGAGTGAGCACAGATAGATAGAGCGTTCCCTCTCAGCTGCTATGCGCTGATGGTTTTCCAGCAGATGAGAGGTTTTAAATCTGGTCTTTTTCCCTCACTTGCCCTACACCTTGAGCAGTTCAGTTAAGCTCCCTGAATTGCACTTGCCCTAGTATTGAATGGGATTTGCATTGTCCCCTCGGTTCTCTCGTCTTCAGGAAAGTGAACGCAAGAGTGTGTTCAGCTAAACAACAAGATATAGGTGGCTTTCTCCTGCAAGCGCCTCTTGGCTTTGGGGATGAGACCTCAGATTCCTGAAGTCATATCCCACAGTGATGCTGGGCATGCACCTGTGTCCCGGGGAGTGGCACCTCATTTCAGAAAAGCCTTGCAGCTCTCTCAGACCGTTGAATGGCGGTCCCCGCTCCTTTCACCTCTCCTCACTCACTCTGTTTTTGCAATTTGGTAATAAAATCTCTCTGGGCTCACATCACCCTTTCTCCCATTGCCCTATCTATCTCCTCCTGGCCTGGTGACGGAAGGGCTGTGTCGCCTTTGAGATAGCCATCTAGAGTGAGACCTCCGCATGAGGATTCAATTCCAACTCCCCCTGCCCTCCTGTCCTGAAAAGAGCTGTCTGCTTTATCAGCCAGCAGCAGCAGCAGCAGCAGCAGGAACACGGATTTTTTTATTCCTTTTCTGGCTTCTGATTAGCTCTAGCAATCCAATTAGCAGAGGAATTTATATCACACGGGCTGAGGTGCCCCTACTCATCACAGTAGCTCAAACCCACTCATAAATTCTGCCAATCTTACATCTGCCTGTGACATGGATTAATTACAGCACCAAGCCTTCCTGAGTAGGTCTACTGATGAAGGTACATGTGAATATCAGAGTTAAGAACAGGCAAAAAGGGATGACTTTTGTGTATCACCAAGGATGTATAAAGGCTGCCCAGTGAAGTCACTTTTTTCTTTTGCTTGCATGTTGTTCTAAAGAGGCCAAATGGACCAGAATGGGGCACTAGGGAGGATTCAGAAGTGGCCTAATCATGGGACACTCATGTATTTTTTTATATCATTGAGACACATATTATGAAACTTCAGGGCTCTTCGAGACTAATTTTCTGCCACCCATCCATACATTCCCAAAACAGTTAAACTATTTAAAATAGTTCCATGAAGAGAAATGTCATTATCTTCATTGATTTTCCATTCCAGTTGGGTACAATCATAATATTGCCATACCCCTGCATCTATCTACAATTTCATTCCAAATTCACCCTTACATTCATCAGTCTTTAGCATCTATCCATTCATCTAGTGATATTCATTTATATATCAACTATTTATTCTGCTTCCAAGTCATCTATTCATCCATGTGCATCCCGCTACTCATTTTCTAACCATGTATTGATCTATGAATATCTTTCTATTATCTGTCATCTCCTTTTCTATCCATTTGTGTCTCTATTAATTCATTCATCTGTATTATCCATCTATCTGCTTTTCTATCTATTCATTAATCCATTCATGTATCTATCCACTCAATCATCTATCATTTGCTTATCAGTTACCAATCCCTTTTTACTTCTCTTTGTGCCTTTTGTTAGCTGTAATCTTTAGCAGAATCCTAGATTCACATTCTCAATCATTTTTAAGGTAAATAACGCCCAATTTCCAAATGAAGTCTATAAAAGTTATATATTTGGTTCTCTGTCCTCTTTCAAAGAGTCTTATGAACTGAAGTCAGTCACTAGAATCACATGGTTTTAAATGAATTAAAAATTACAAGGAAACTATTTTATCCTGGATTTCTGCAGCATTTTCCTCACTGAGCAAAAGCATGCATTACTAGTCCCTTTTGAACCATGCTGCCCTTAAAAGAGGGGAATTTCAAATAACGTCTACATGTAAATCTCATTCCATCTGTCACATCTACCACTGAGAGACTTTCATGAAAGGGACTCAATTCAAGTAGACCTTAATTGAGGTTACTTTTATCATAAATCAAAACAGATATTAACCCTAAAAGTATCATGTAGTTATACATGTTTGGCTTTCTCCTATATCCAGGTTGGAGTTGAGGAACAATTTGGAAACTAAAAATAGTATTTTCTCCCACATTACTTTTATTCAAAATATATTCAAATCTGGACCAAACCTTAAGATTCAACACCTTCTCAGAGTGACCTCTAGTCCTTTAGCTCCAAAGACAATGGGTCAAGCAAAGTGTTGGGGAAAGATTCTAATGGATAAATCATATTTCTGTCTAAGACAAAAACCCCAGTTTGTTGCTGTGAGCAGAGAGGGCTGGGGAGCTTGGTTGGGCTTTCTTTGTGTTTCAGAGATTCACTTCCCGAGCAGTAGCACAAGTCAGAATCCTAGGTGAGCAGCAGCTCTTGTTATCTCTGACAATACTGACCATCTCTAATATTCTATTACTTGCGGGTAGGATTATCAGTTAAGAATCCTGAACAGAATTATATTGAGGTAAAGTCCATAGAGACCACATCAGTTCTGGAGTTGTAGTCCTAAAATAGCAGGCAGGGACCCAAGCCACGATGTCTTCCAAAAACACAAGGGAGAAGGAAACCAGCTGTTTCCTTTTCTCCTGTTCATTACACTTACTCTGTCACCATAGTTTTCTGGATTCCATTGTCATCAGAAATGAGACCACATAATCCCAGGTTCTGGTCGTGGCTTTATCTGTGATGCTAACCAAGGCTGACTTCTCCATGAACTACAGTAACTCAGTGCCTCAGGCCCACAACATTTTTAAGGGCCCTTAAAAGTGGTTTTCGGTTTGGTCTTGTTTTTTTGAGACCGGGTCTCCCTCTGTCACCCATGCTGGAGTACAGTGGTGCAGCCACAACCCACTACAGCCTTGACCTTCCAGGCTCAAGCAATCCTCCCACCTCTGCCTCCCAAGTAGCTGGGACTACAGGCACATGTCACTACACCTGGCTAATTTTTGTATTTTTTGTAGAGATGGGGTTTCACCATGTTGCCTAGGCTGGTCTGAAACTTCTGACCTAGAGTGATCTGCCCGCCTCAGCCTCCCAAAGTGCTGGGATTATAGGTGTGAGCCACCGCGCCTGGACTTGATTTCTTTTAAACTCATTTAAAAAGTAAACTTTTAGGTCAAAGAAAATGTTTTAACACATAATATTTTTAATTTTAATATTTATCTCTATACCAATGCAGTCATAAAATATACGTTTAATAATTTTTAGAAAGGAAGGGGCCCTGTAGGTAAAAGCACACAGGGCCTGCAAAAGTCATTTGTAATGTGGCTTCAACGTTAACCAGATTATCAACAACTTAGTTGTTATGCTCCAAAAAGCATGATGTCTAAGTACGTGTATAGGAGCCAGACCGCCTGGCGTCAAATCCTGACGGCACTGTGTGCTGAAGTCATTTTCTTTCTCTGCTTCTCACTCTCCTTATCTTTAAAATGGAGATGATAATAGTGCCTAATACATAGGGATGTTGTGAAGGGATGTCAGTTGCTTAGTATAGAGTCTATACATAATGAAGCCTAAATAAAATCTGCTATAATAATTGTTGTTGTTTCAGCTTTGATTTTTTTTTTTTTTTTTTTTTTTTAGACAGAATCTTGCTCTGTTGCTCAGGCTAGAATGCAGTGGTGCGATCTCAGCTCACTGCAATCTCTGCCTCCATGGTTCAAATGATTATCATGCCCTCAGCCTCCCGAGTAGCTGGGATTACATGCTTACACCATCACACCTGGCTAATTTTTGGATTTTTAGTAGGTATGTGGTTTTGTGATGTTGCCCAGGCTGGTCTCGAACTCGTGAGCTCAAGCATTTTGCTCGCCTTGACCTCCCCAAAGTGCTAGGATTATAGACTTGAGCCACCACGCCCTGTCTAGCTTGGATGTTTTTGCCTTAAAAGCCTATCTCTCTGTAATCCAGCAGCTATGACCAAATCAATTCCTTTTCTTGAAAAAAAAAAAAAATAGATTATCTTCTAGTCACCATGGAAGGAAGAAAGAGGTGGTAATTGAAGTTTCCTCCCTTCTCTGAAAATCAGAAAATTTTCTCTCCTGTAAGTAGAAAGTTCTGCAGTCTACCTGGAGCTAGGTCTTTATTCTGCATTATAAAAGTCCTTTAATAAATCAGCGTCATCTCTCCTGATCGGGGATTTGATTCTTTCCTAACCTAAAACAATCCTGCAAAAATCTTATTAAGAACCACAGGTTAAAAAGAATATTGTCAAAACTTTCTCTCTCCTTTTCTCTCTTTACTTTATTATCTCCTCATTTTTTTTGTCATTTAACTCCAATTATGAGATGCTAAGTGCTTTTGGAAATTCATTGTTAATATCTTCTTACAGTGCTATTAACGTAAATCAAGTTTAATAGTGTCCCAGCAAGTGTAAAAGCAATCAAAAATTCAGTACTCACGAATCATTCTGTAATTTCAGCATAAAATGTTAATAGAAATAATATCTAATACCATAAAATATCGGTAAATTCAACTTTAAATATACGTGATGAATTACTTCACTATCCTATAGCATTGGTGGAATATTCTAGTATGAAATACTTAATTGGCCAAGCCATACCTCAGTCACGCTAAGGCTGATAGAAGACCCCTCCTCTGCGTCACACTGACTAGCCAATCCTGGACGAATGAATAGTTCAATTAAAGGTATTTCCTTATCCCAAGCAGACTGATGTAATTGGCAATAAGAAAAAAAATGTGTAAAATTAAGGTGGGAAGTACCATCAATTTGGAAGAATTCAAATACATGCAAACAAAGACATTGGAGTTCAAGTGTAAGAACACTGATGCGTAACTACAAGGCCTTGTTCTCTGTGCAATCAGCAAAGGTGACTACAGTACACACTCTGTCTTTGGGGAGCTCACATCTCATGAGACAGGCCAAGGCCAAGACCCACGCCTAACATTTCAGGCCCAGCAGTTAAAACGGCTTTCCTATGTGCTCATAGGAAACCTCTCATGAGCCCATACTTGGTCAATTAATTTTAAATGTTGACTCAAGCAGGAGCACACTTTTTAAAATAGCATACGCTTTAAACATTTCAGCTTAGAACAACACGTGTACATTCACTCACAGATTCTTAGATGTAGGACGAAGCCGTTCCTTTGAGTGATCCACTTAGAGTTCCACACTGTCTTATTGCAGGAACCAGCTCCCTGTTTGTCTGCAGTTTCCTGTTTCCATTTCTTTGGAAGGAAGGGAGATTTTGAGGCACTTGGGAGGCCCTGAGTGCAGAATCCTTCAGTTACAGTTGTCCTGCCTACATGGCTATTTATAGTGACTGACGTGATTGTTTTCACAGAGCTAGTTTAGCTGTCACAGAAGCAGCTCTTTTTGTGCCCCTATGTCCCCAGTTTATATTTTATTTCATTAAGTGGTGTATTTTATGAACAAGAATTACTTCCATGAAGAGGCTTGGGGGCAAACACTTTTGACTCCTAGGAAGGACACATCTCAGCTTCTGGGGCCAGGAGCTCAGGTGCTCAAGAGTGTAGGGTATTACCTGGGACTGTGTGGAGTGCAGTAGGCGTCGGTCAATAGGGCTTCCAAAAGGAACGGACGGTGACTTCAGTTCAGTGAGTTAGTGAAGTGGATGTTGCTTACGGAGCTTACAGACAAGCAATGCAACAACAGTGGGTGGGAACGAAAAGCCACATGGGCCAATATTCAGCCTGTGTTCAGATGACACTATGCAGAACACAGTCTTCACGGGTCATGACATCAGAGATACCAATGAGGTATCTCTGTGAAAACAATCACGTCAGTCACTATAAATAGCCATGTAGGCAGGACAACTGTAATGAAGGATTGTGCACTCAGGGCCTCCCAAGTGCCTACCAAGTTGGTATCTTCAATACCCCTACCTGAGCAGCTTGTGGCGGATATGACCTCTAGACATTTATTCAAATCTTTTCAATTTTTTTATTTTTTATTTTGAGACAGGGTCTTCCTTCATCACCCAAGCTGGAAGGCAGTGGTGTGATCACAGCTCACTGCAGCCTCAACCTTCCAGGCTCAAGTGACCCTCCCACTTTAACTTCCTGAGTAGCTGGGACCATGGGTGTGTGCCACCATACCAGTAAGATCTCCCTATGTTGCCCAGGCTAGTCTCTAACTCCTGGACTCAAGCATTCCTCTCACCTCGGCCTCGCAAAGTACTGAGATTGCAAGTGTGAGCCACCACACCAGACCCTCAGATATTTTTAAACCTGGCTTGATTTATAGCCTATAAGGCTGTTCAGAAAAATAAGCCTCAAATGTTTACTCTCTGTTGTAGACAGTCATGTTTTCCATATTTGTCCCCAAAAAGGATTCCTTAAACTAATACCTCTCCAAGTGTGTAATACATACCCACGGTGATGTGAAAGACAAGACTTGGCAGTACACTAATAATTTTTTAAATTTCAACATCTATGCATATATAAAAATATATAGCCAGTACATAGTCTCAAGATTTCATAGATATTATCTCTTAGGATGAGGCTAAATCTATTTAAATAAGTGTGGGTCCATTGCAAGAAAAATAATCACAGTGAAGGTGGCACAGAAATAGGGCAAAATCATGAAGGTGATAGGCAGGTGACTGAAGTTTAGGAGAATCAGCTTAAGCTTTAAGAGGTATCTCTAAATCAGAGCATTCTGCAATTCAGCCACCTCCACCATTCAGACTTTCCAAGCAGAAGATCATGGAAGATAGCCTGTGTTTATGTCAAGCAACTTTCCTTTTTGATCTTGTGCCAGTTACTGGTACACCAGTACCAGTCTTTGTCTTTGTCCGTTCAGTTGAAACATTCAGGTTTCCACACATGAGCCTGTGTTTGAAAAAGACACCTAAGAGGCGTCTTTTTAGCAAACAGTCTACATGGCTACTAAAGCATTTCATCAGTCAGGAGACAATAGAGTCCTTTTTCCTATAACTGAGACTCTTTTGGCCACGTTTCTGCAAAATCTCTAGAAATGCGGTGCCAGGTACTTACTCAGAAACAGCCTTTGAGAAATGCTAGCTTGTGTTCCTTGACTTGTCTTGGTCAGATGAGGCCCATCTGCTTTTCATGACTTGTCCTTGGAAAAGTGCATGTCAAGCAAAGAAATGCAACCACATAATGTGGTAGCTGGTTTGAACAAGAAAAACCTCCAACTATTTTATATGTACATTGTGATGCTAAATCTACTTTTTGTAATACGCTTTCGAGCAGTGTACACTCACAGCAAAATTGAGGAGCAGGACAAAGAGTTCTCATTTACTCTCTGCCTTCACACATGTGTTGTCTCCGCCATTATTAACATCCACCACCAGAAGGACACATTTCTTACAACTGGTAAACCTACATTGACACATCAGTATCACCCAAAGTCCATAGTTCTCATTAGGGTTCACTCTTGGTGTTGTGTATTCTATGGGTTTGGACCAATTTATAATGACATGTATCTACAATTATAGTACCATACAGAGTAATTTCACTGCCCTAAAACTCATATATGTCCTGCCTACTCATCCCTCCCTCCTTGCTAGCCTGTAGCAACTGCTGATCTTTTCCTGTCTCCACAGTTTTGCATTTTACGGAATGACATGTAGTTAGAATCATGCAATATGTAGTCTTTTCAGACTGGCTTTTGTCACTTAGTAATATACATTTATGTTAATAGTGTGTTTCTTTTTAGCACTGAATAATATCCCGTTGTCTGAGTGTACCATGGTTTATTTATTCACCTACTGAAGGACATCTTGGTTACTCAAGTTTTGGCAATTATGAATAGACCTATTATAAACCTCTGTGTGCAGGTTTTTGAGTAGATATAAGTTTTCAACTCATTTGGGTAAATACTAAGAATAGTTGCTGGATCATGTTGAAGAGCATGTTTAATTTTGTAAGAAATGGTTAAACTGTCTTCCAAAGAGGCTACACAATTTTACATTCCCATCAGCAGTAAATGAGAGTTCCTGTTGCTCCATATCCTTACCAATATTTCATTTGATGTTGTCATTATTTTGGATGTTGGCCATTCTAATGGGTGTGTAATTTGCACTTTCTTAATGATATATGACATGGAGCATCTTCTCATATGCTTGTTTACCATCTATATATCTTCTTTGGTGAGATGTCTGTTAAGGTCTTTGACCCATTTTTTACTTAGACTGTTGTTTCCTACTGTTGAGTTTGAAGAGTTCTTTGTGTATTTTGGGTAACAGTCCTTTATCAGATATTTTGTTTGTAAATATTTTCTCCTAGTCTGTGGCTTGTCTATTAATTCTCTTGACCATGTCTTTGGCACAGCAGAAAATTTTAATTTTTATGAAATCTAGTTTATCAATTCTTTCATGGACCATGCTTTTAGGGTTATAGCTAAAATGTCATCGCCAAACCCAAGGCCATCTAGATTTTCTCCTATGTGGTTATCTAGGAGTTTTATAGTTTTATGTTTTACATTTAGGTCTTTGACACATTTTGAGTTAGCTTTTGTGATGGGTGTAAGGAGGTTTATGCCTAGATTCGTTTTTTTGTATTGGATGTCCAGTTGTTCCACCAACATTTGTTTAAAAGACTGTCTTTCCTCTGTTCAATGGCCTTTCCTTCTTTTTCAAAGAGCAGTTGACTATTTATGCAGGTATATTTTTGGGCTTTCTATTCTGTTACATTGATCTGTTTGTCCATCTTTTTACCAATAATTTACTGTCTTAATTGCCCTGCCTTTACCATAAGTCTTGAAGTTGGCTAGTACCTGTCCTTCAACTCTTTTCTTCTCTTTCAATATTATGTTGGGTATTCTTGGTCTTTGCCATCTCCATATAAACTTTAGAATCAGTTTGTCAATGAACACAAAATAACCTGCTAGGTTTTTGATTGAGATTACACTGAATCTATAAATCATGTTGGGAAGAACTGACATCTTAACAATATTGAGTCTTTGTATCCATGAGCATGAAATATCTCTCCATTTATTTGAATCTTCTTTGATCTTCCATCAAAGTTTTGTGGTTTTCCTCATCTAGATCCTGTACATATTTTGTTAATTTTATACCTAGGTATTTCATTTTGAGGAATGCTCATTTAGATAGTATTGTGTTTTTAATTTCAAATTCCATTTGTTCATTGCTGGTATATAGGAGAATGATTGAGTTTTGTACATTAAGCTTGTATCCTGCAACCTTGCTATAATCACTTATTAGTTCCAGGAAGGCTTTTTGTTGATTTCTTTCAGATTTCCTACATAGACAATATCATCTGTTAAAAAGTCTTATAAGAGAACGTAATAATACTTTAAAGTTAAGTACTTTAAATGCACAATTTTGCATTGTCTATCTTAGTGTGTAACACTCATATTAGGAAAGATTATTCACACTTAGTATCGTATTCATCTTTGGGAAATAATTACAACCGGAAGTGACTACATCAGGGTTAGCAGTATTATAGGAGTATGAAGAAAAGATGTAAGAAGCTCTGAGAAACAATCAGAGATGTGAAAAAAAGAGTTCATCATTGAGTTATATATAATAGGGAAAATTTTAAAATAATCTAAATGTCCAACAATGTATTAAATAAAATACAATTAAATATTTAACTGTATTAAATAAAATATGGTATGTCTGTACAATAATACATCGTTCAGCCATGTTGTGAAGTGATACTTAAAGATATGGAAAGAATATACAATATATTGATAGGTGATTTTTTCATTTTTACTTTTTTAGGAATAAGTACAACAGAGGGTCTTTTTATTTGAATAGTACTTTATAGTTTACAAATCACCGATAACAAAAGACTGATCTTTTTTAGGACATGATCCCTTAGAGAAGATGATAAAAACTACAGACCTTATTTTCAGAAAAAAGAAACAGTACGTTACGTACACACACAAACACAATTTTACATACAATTCAGAGAAGATGGGAGTTCCCATACATCTTTTTTTTTTTCAATAGTTTTTGGGGAACAGGTGGTTGTTTGTTACACGAGTAAGTTCTTTAGCAGTGATTTCTGAGATTTTGGTCCACCCGTCACCTGAGCTGTGTACACTGTACCCAACGTGATATGTGATTTTTTAAGAGGTTACAGATTAGTATAGATAGGAGATCGCAATTTTATTTCAGAATCTATTAAAAGGTATGCAATCTTAAAAATAAAATGTAGGCCAGGTGCGGTGGCTCACGCCTGTAATCCCAGTACTTTGGGAGGCCGAGACAGGTGGATCCACGAGGTCAGGGGATGGAGACCATCCTGGCTAACACGGTGATACCCTGTCTCTACTAAAAACACCAAAAAAAAAAAAAGAAAGAAATTAGCCGGGCATGGTGGCAGGCACCTGTAGTCCCAGCTACTCAGGAAACTGAGGTAGGAGAATGGCGTGAACCCAAGAGATGGAGCTTGCAGTGAGCCCAGATCGTGCCACCGCACTCCAGCCTGGGCGACAGAGAGAGACTCTGTCTCAAAAAAAAAAATAAAATAAAATGTATACTCGTGTATAAATAATCTATAACAATAAAATATATCTTTATATATGAAGATGTATAAAATAGATACACCAAAATTATAACCATGAATGGAGGTATTAACAGTGATTTTTATTTTCTTCTTTGTATTTTTTTGCATATTACAAATTTTATACAGTGGGCACACGTATCTTTTGTAAGCAGAAAAAATAAGACACGTATAATATATAGAAAAGCACATTCTCAAGTTCAGTCTTCTACAGAGGTCAGAAGCAAGTCAAGTTCAAAACCTCAAATATGATGACTCAATTTCAACAATAGGGTTATGCTGTGCCTCCCAAGAGTCTTTGTCCCTAATGAATTCCATGGTGCAATGGCCCCCAGAGATCAATCTTTGGATTCCTTTGTCCTTGACAACAGTGCTTCTCCCCAGCTCTAGGGCTTTCCCCATATAAGATAAGCCCAGAAATTCCCTGGATCACTGTTGTCCCTGAGTACACCACCCTCCCATACACAAAAACATCCATCCCCCATGCTCCACCAAAAAGGGTTCAGGGACTTCACTATCCTATAGAGCATCCTTATGAAAATTAGAAAATGGAGGACATTAGAAGGCAAACTGTAAACACACACACACACACACACACACACACACGCACACGCAACCACAAAGAATGCAAGAATGCAACCCCTCTGGGTGAACACAGCCCCACAGACACTTGCCTTAGCAAGCAAAGTGCAGAGTACATACATCTCAGCTCCCACTAGCCCCCTTCACCACATGCCTTTGTATAGCACAAAAACTGCACAGTGAACATAGCAGCATGAAGGGATTCTATAGTCAAAGAATTTTGGAAAATACTGCATACTATGTGTTTGGCCTATTGGACCTTTAGGACGTACATTGCAATATTAAAGCCTCTGGGAAGGCCTGTAAACCACAACCTGTTTAACATCCTTTAACATAGTATTTCTGATTTGTTTGTCAACGGAAGCCCAGTCCTTGTTTGTTTGTTTGTTTTATTGGTTTACATTTCACCTAGTTTTCCCCCATGTTTTCTTTTTTTAATGTCAAAATGTTATTTTGTTGTTTTATAATTTCAACTTTTATTTTAGATTCAGGGGTACATGTGCAGATTTGTTATATGAAAATATTGTGAGATGTGGTGGTTTGGGATACAATGGATCCCATCACCCAGGTAGTAAGCATAGCACCCAAAAGTTAGTTTTTCAGCCCTTGCCCCTACTCCCTTCCTATCCTCTCTAGTAGTCTCCAACATCTATTGTTGCCATCTTTATGTCTATGTATACCCAATGCCCAAACATGTTTTTTTGTTTTTGTTTGTTTGTTTGTTTTGAGAGGGAGTTTCGCTCTTTTTGCCCAGACTGGAGTGCAATGAATGGCACAACCTCAGCTCACTGCAACTTCCACCTCCCAAGTTCAAGCAATTCTCCTGCCTCAGGCTCCTGAGTAGCTTGGATTATAGGCACCTGTCACCACACCTGGCTAATTTTTGTATTTTTAGTAGAGATGGGGTTTCACCATGTTGGCCAGGCTGGTCTCAAACTCCTGACCTCAGGTGATCGACTCACTTAGGCCTCCAAAAGTTCTGGGATTATAGGTGTGAGCCGCCACACCCAGCCTCCCAACATGTTTTTCAAAAGAAGCCTTGCCCAATTTCGTGGGACCCTGCTGACTGGAGGAGGCAGCCTTTAACTCTCACCAACATGATTCCAAGATAGGACCAGTCCAGAAGAAGCCATCACAGTACTCTCTGCACACTGCCTTGTGGGCCAATACTTTATTTCAGAATCTCTTGTCAGCTACCATTTGTTAAAATACTGATAGGAAATTGCAGTACCCCTCAGACAGCAGGGTCTCTTAGATGCAACAGGGCTTTAACTGTCAACTGGGCATGCCTCAGTATTATCCTGCCCCAGTTGTAGGGTGTCTGTACAGTATGACATGTTCATATACTGCCTGCACCATTCCTTAATATTTCCTGTAGTTTTTTATTTCTGGCCTGCCCAACGACAGCCCTAGAGGCAAGAATGTGAAGTTTCATCAAGCAGCATGGGTTGAGTGCCTATCATGCTGGTACTTATTAATGGTGATTGACAGTACAATCTGTTAATAACATGGCGTGTTAGAAACAATCACAACAGCATAGGTCTGTATGCTGTTTCTGTGAATTTTGGTTACCATAAGGAGAACCAAAAACCACATCTAAGAACCTAAATGTCCATCGACAGATGCATGGACAAACAAAATGTGATCTATCCATACAGTGGAACATTATTCAGCCATTTAAAACATGAAGTTCTGATATATGCTTCAGTATGAATGAACCTTGAAGACATTAGGTTAAGTGAAAGACCAGACACAAAGGGCCACATATTGTCGGATTCCATTTATGTGAAATATCTAGAATGGACAAATCCGTAGATTCAGAGAGTTGATTTGTGGTGGCCAGAAGCTGGGGGAAGAGGAGATGGGAGAATGACTGATGATAGATATGGGATTTCCACCTGGGTGATGAAAATATTCTGGAATTAGATGGTGATGGTTGCATAACATTGTGAATGCACTTCATGACACTGAATTATACGCTTAGAATGATTATAATGATAAATTTTATGTTGTATGTGTTTACTTGTTTATTTACTTATTTATTTATTTTTTGAGACAGGGTCTCGCTCTGTTACCCAGGCTGGAGTGCAGTGGCATGATCTCAGCTCACTGCAACCTCCACCTCCTGGGTTCAAGCAATTCTACTGCCTCAGCCTCCTGAGTAGCTGGGATTACAGGCGCACACCACCACACCCAGCCAAGTTTTGTATTTTTGGTAGAGACGGGGTTTCGCCATGTTGGCCAGGCTGGTCTCGAACTCCTGACCTCAAGTGATCTGCCCACCTCAGCCTCCCAAAGTGATGGGATTACAGGCATGAGCCACCACACCTGACCTGTATTTATAGTTTTTAAAAAATCAAACTAATTTTAAGAAAGCTCTGGCACTGCTGAGATGCTTAAAAGAGTTAATTGGGTCATTCCTACAGCCAGCTCAGCACTATTCTCCATAATCCTGTATTTCCTCATCCAAGAAGTTTCACTGGACAGACTAATCATCATGTCTCTGTTATGAGATTTTAAGACTGGAATTTCTTTTAATCATTTAGGCCAAACTGAACCTGAATGAAAAAGGAGTTTCCTTTTTCTTATTTAGGCATGGTTGTGATACACCACAAAATTTTTCTGATGTGCTATCTCTAGCCTCCTAACATCTATAAATATCGATAAGGCCACACCATGTACTGGGTTCCATTCTGGCTACCCCATTCTGCAGGATGGGTGGTTCCACACTGCACTAAATATGCAATCACTGAAGGCCCATTAGGGTTGGAGGAGAGGATGGAGTAACAAAAAGCTTTTACTCTCGGAATAAAACTGGAGGACACCAGAACTTCTATACTCTAGAAATGACTTATGGACCATATCAATCCCTAATAAAGATTGTTTAGTTTTGGCTTTTTTCAATCCTGGTGTCTGTAGGTTAAGAGTTGAATTTTCTTTTAGGTTAACTACAAAGCCACCAGCAGGGGGAAGTGTGCAAAGAGAAGTCTGGACCGCCTTTGGGGCCCCAAAATGTCCTGGGCTCCTCTGTAAATAGGGAGGCTTCTTTTGTGCCTTGGGTAGAAAAAAATAAATAGCCCTATTGTAAGACTGTGAGAGAAACAAGCTTTAATCCTTGCAAAGCCCAATAATATTATGTATATTGACTGAAACCCCGTGGAGTGGGCCTGACGGGTTTTTTCATTACCAGGGTACATTGTAACCTAGCTACCTTTGAAAAGTAACCAACATCGAGAGGTACTTGACATTTGCAAAGTATTATGGGTGTCCTCTCTATGTCTTCTCAAGTTCACAAATTTACAATGGTCTTAATTTAAAAGTTAAGCCAGGGGATCAATTGCTTAGTGTAGGGCCAGGCTGCCCTTTTTAAAACAAAACAAAAAATACCAAACCCCTGTGGGCCAGTGTGACCTGACTTCCTTATTTGACTCAGATTTTGGTGGGTTGCATGTTGCCTTGTGTTGAATTTCAAAGGAAAGTGTCTGAACTCAAATCGGACAGTCATGTTCCACTTCTCCAGGTGTTGCTGAGACATACGAAGGCTGCAGCAGCTGGTAATGAGTTGGTGAAAATGAAAAAGGAACATAAGTAGCTTCTTTAGCAAATCCCCTGGAAATGACATGGAGCCTTGAGGATCGATAGCATCGACCCATCTGAGGGCTACAGCAC
The DNA here is from genome assembly GCF_000951035.1 of Colobus angolensis palliatus. Classification (NCBI taxonomy): domain Eukaryota; kingdom Metazoa; phylum Chordata; class Mammalia; order Primates; family Cercopithecidae; genus Colobus; species Colobus angolensis. Next base: position 2,807,285 of record NW_012112697.1, read on the forward strand.
TGCTCCTTCTCACTCATCTGCAACAGTCACAGCCCAGGGAAAACGGCAACATTATTACGGGCAAAACTGTGACCAAATCAACTGGGAAAATCAAACTCCAGCCTGCTTTCAGCTCACTGTATTTGGGCAATGGCCGTGGGTCAACATTAGAGCAAGGATCAGGCTGAAATCCCAAGGGAGAAGTTAAGTGGGCCACGTCCTTGCTTTCGGAACATGTCTTTAAGACCTTCGGCGATATTTGCACCACTGTCTCCTCCTGAAACCCAGATCATTGTTCAGGAAGCTGAACTCCTGAATTAGAAAATTAGAGGAAGGGGACACAGAGTCCAAGTTACTTTTTTGAAAGTATTCAGATAATATTTGAGTCTTTTTTTTTGAGACGGAGTCTCGCTCCGCCCCCCAGGCTGGAGTGCAGTGGCGCGATCTTGGCTTACTGCAAGTTCCACCTCCTGGTTTCATGCCATTCTCCTGCCTCAGCCCCCCAAGTAGCTGGTACAATATTTGTGTCTTTTGTAGCCAAATGATTTGTTAGAGTTTCCTATCAAAATTAGGCAGGCTATCATCATTGCTAAGTAAGTTCAGTTTACCATAGGTTCATGCTGAGACTACAAAGATGAATGAGTTGACTCTTGAATTTGGAGTTCACAGTCTTTTGAGGGAGATGGATATAATACTAGCAATATCCATTTTTATCAGTACTGTTGCAGCAGATCCCTGGAGGGCTCTGGAAACCCAGAGGAGGGGAACCAATTCAGTTGGGGAAGGATTTGCAGAGAAACTGACACTTAAACTAGAGCTGGATTGCTGGGGACCTTGAATGACATGGCACAGAGTTTGGACTTGACCTATAAGCAGCAAGAAGCCATAAATCAAGGGACTAACATAATCCCATGGCAGTTTTGGAAAGATAACTTAGGTGGCAAGTGTATCTGTCAGCGACTGCCACAATAATGCTGTGTAACAAAGCTTCCCAAAACTTAACATCTTAAAACAGCAAGCATTTATTTTTCCCTTGTGTATCTATAGGCCTGATTTGGTTCTTCTGTGCTTGACTGGGATCAGCTGAGCTTGGCTCCACATTGCAAGATGGGTTCAAGTTAGCTGTGCTTTCTCGTTCTTCTCAGATCAATCACTATGTAGATCGTATCATTCTCATGCCACATCATCTGAGAATAAAAACATGAACAGAAATATGCAGTGCTTCTTGAGGTCTCAGTGTAGACCTAGCATGCACATACACATGCACTTGCGCACGTACACACACACCTCTGTCCTTTAGCCAAGTCAAGTCATATGATTGAGCAACAGACCAATGCAATGAGGAAATATGTTCCACCTTTAATGAGAAGAACCACAAAGTCACAGGCAAAAGGTGTAATGTATAATTCTCATTCACAGAGGGCATGATCAGTTATGAACAGTGATTCATTCTGCACTGGTAGAGGACAACCTAAGGGTGGAGAAAACACAAGCAGCTTGTGAAACTTTGAGTATGAGGCCATGTCAAACAGAAGGAAACAATCCATTGAGCAACACAGAGAACTCTTCTGAAACTGCGGGGTCCTAGCAAGTTAGCCTCACTCATATATTTAGAACAGGGAGAAAACTCCAGCTAGAACATTATTAAATGGCTGATTGAAACCTTTAGGAATTCCCAGTTGAATTATAGTCTTGGCAGCAGCTGCCTTTCAGACCCATCTGGTTTGAATTGGCAAAACTGCAGCTGTACTTGTTGGTATGGGTGAGCCTTTCTTTTGAGTAATGGGCCTCCATGGAAGGGGTGGAGAAAGGATGAAGCTGTTGTCATGAAAAATGGGTAGAGAGAACAACAGAGCTACTACTGTTTTGCTTTGTAACATGGAAGTAGGCCTGTGGTTCTGGGCTGGAGGACAGATTCTTACAGGATTACTGGGTCTCCTCAGCTTCTCTAGAGCTGTCATACCCAGTAGATGCTGTCACATCGCATACTTTGGTTATGAATTGGTTGTTTTGCTTTTATGGGACTGGTATAATTAGTTTCACATTTTTAATTTATAGCATCAGCTAAGCTTTTTAATCCGTTATTTATGGCAAAGAACTAAATTGCCTCCTGCCCCCTCTACAGAAAGCATTGCAGTTCCATAGTTTGTAATCAGTTGTTTGGCTAAGCCTTGTGGACTCCTTAAAGGAAAAGTTTTCCCACAGAGGAGTTGGTGTGGTTTCTTTGGATTTCTTCATCCTGAATTATGGAAACCCTGAACAACAACAGAAAAAAAAAAGTGGGGGGGCCTCCCGCGTTTCAGTGGAGTAATGTTTCTCCAAAGCCCTGCTTTAGAAGAAAGTGAAGCTGGCAGGGATAAGAAACTCATGCCAGAAAATTTCCATTTGAAGAAAGGCTCGTGTGTTGGGCTGTATTTTCTGTCTTGGGCTTCCCCCCGCCATGTAGTACTCAGGTGTATCATAACTGAAACAACTAAGAGATCTCAATCACATGGAAGTGAGCTCAGATGTCTGGGATGTGTGTGAAGAGGTCAACACCATGAATCAAGGGTCGTAAAGATTAGGCAAGTGAAGGACAAAGCAGAGGGATAGACTCAGAGAGCATCCTGGTGTATATCTAGTTTATTTAACAGGGCTCCGATGCATCTAGCCTGGTTTGAAAGAGCAGCTGGGAGATTTTGGAATCTTCCTCCTTTTTTTGCAAGGAATTGTATTGAAGGCCACACTGTAAGTCACCGAAAAAAAATTCACAGTCACACTGTAGGGCTGCAAATACAGGGCACCCCCGTAGCTCACACTTGGCTCTGTTGCTGAGATGGCATGAGGAGAACGTGGACTGCATCCAGCCTGGTAGCCCCAGTGGGAGCCCGAGCTGTATGTAAGCTACAGTTTAGGCTTTCATCCCGACTTTGACTCTTGGCCCAAGCCTATTTGAGCTGGAGTGTTGAAGGGTTAAAGATGAAGCACTGGGCTGTGCAGGAGCAGTTTCTATAGGATAAAGGGGCACACTGACACTGAGCTGGGGTCCTCCCCCTTCCCCCTATCTAGGCTGAGGGGTCTCCGTGTTTACTGAATGTTAAATAAATACCGATTGAATCATATGTTTAATGAGGTGTATCAAACATGTAATAAGATACATATCTATTAAACAGTTGTGAAATCTCTGTAAATATGTTCTTAATAATAAAGGGTGCAGATGGCTTACAGATTGGAGCAGAGAACAAAGACCAAAGCAGATTATGGAAGGAATAGGAGAGCCATCTTCTGAAAACCGAGAGGACAGCTGATTTTCAACCAGAATTTGAGACATGCATCTGCACTCAACTAGAGGAAAAATGGGACATGGGCCCATAAAGGAGAAAGCCAGAAACTTCAAAACCTCAAGACTAGGATAAACAGCAACTAAAATTAAAGACAGAAACATGGCTATTCACAAAAGCATCACCCGTGTTTTAAATACACCTTCAGGTTTCAGCAGTATGCAGTTCTCATTATCATGCACTTACCCCCTGAGTGTCCCCAAACTGCGGAGACCAGCCAAGTATTAGAAAACAAAAGAGTTACATGAGATGTAGGTAAAGGATTATTAACTTGTTTTTCTTTCCCTAAAAAGTGATAATTATGATATTATATTGCAAAATGCTATTGAAGTGACCTCAGCAAACCACTATTGAAAACCAATCTCTTTTTCCTTGCACATGTAGGTCAAGCTCAGTGTCTAGTTAGTTGTGTTTGTTTGCCAAATAATTGGTGCTTACAGTTGAGAGAAAAGAGAAGGAAAGGAAAACTTGGCGAGGCAGGGTGTCAAAGTAAAATCTGAAATAAACACAAAGCCCATGACCGCGTTTCCCCACCTTTCTCAAGTCATTGCACATGACGGAAGTGATTCTGTTTGTTATCAAAGGTTGGGTGCTATCAGCCCAGGGGCTCTGATCCCTCAGGCCTTGCCAGATGATCTTCAGGGCAAAAGAATCCCTCTCTCATCATACCTTTTGGGAAGCTATGTCCTACGCCATATGGAGAGATACAGATCATCAGGGACAAAGGTCACGTTCTGTCTTTCAGATCAGAAACCATCCCAGCTTGGAAATAGTCAAAAAGAGTCAAGGGCACTAATAATTAACATCTTGATTACTTCCTGCATTTCTGACGTTGTTCTGAGTGTTTATACGTATGCACTTTTTAAACAACACAATTACTAGGAGGCAGATATTATAATTACTTCCACTTAAGAAATGAGGAAATTGAGGGACACACACAAAAAAGTCACTTACCCAAGATCCCCCAGCTGATAGAGGGTGACCCTGAGACTCAAAGTCTGCTGCGCTGGCTGTAGAGGGCATATTTGTAATTCCAACTCCATATCAATACTCTGCAAGAATTTCAGAGTCATGGGTCACATAGAAAAGCACATGTGCAGAGTATATTGAGGTAAACACTAGGGGCCGCTCACAGTCCCAGGTGATGGTCATGAGTTGGGGGCAGATCAGCAAATGACCCAGGTGGGTCCATATCTCCACACACCTGTGACCATTTGCAATATATCAGTCTGCCAGAGCACAGCAGTTAGAAGCTCTGTTCTGTATAGTAATCTAGAATGTTCACAGCAGGATTGTTTATGATAGCAGTATAAATACCTTACCAGAAGGCACTGGATAAGCTGGATGTGTGATAGAAATGGATCAAGTCTACATGCTAACATACTACACAGCCTTTATAAAGTATGATGTAGAAGTATATTGATTGCCATGGAAGTTTGTTCATAATATACATTAATAAAATCAAGTGATGGCCAGGAGCAGTGGTTCATGCCTGTAATCCCAGCACTTTGGGAGGCTGAGGCGGGGCGGATCACGAGGTCAGGAGAACAAGACCACCCTGGCTAACACGGTGAAACCCCGTCTCAAAAATACAAAAAATAATTAGCCAGGCGTGGTGGCAGGTGCCTGTAGTCCCAGCTACTCGGGAGACTGAGGCAGGAGAATGGCTTGAACCCGGGAGGTGGAGCTTACAGTGAGCTGAGATTGCGCCACTGCACTCCAGCCTGGGCAATAGAGTGAGACTCCATCTCAAAAAAAAAAAAATAATCAAATGACGGTGTGTAGAGTATGTAGAGTTTTTATTTCTTTTTTATTTAAAAAAGGATGTATAGATATATAAGCACAGAAATAAAAAAAAAACAGGCTAATAAGTTGTCACCAAAGTTTACAGCTATGATCTCAGGGTTGTAGGGTTAGGATGGGTGCTTTTATTGTTTTCTTTTTGCTTATCTATTTTCTCTGTACTTTTTAAAATAATGAATATGGATAACTTGAAACTTTTTTAAAAAAGAGAGAGAAGTCACCTGCTGATTTCCTACAGAAGAATTATTAATGTTCAGGGTCCATTTCAGTCTAAACATAGTTTCCCTGGCTCAGTGACTTTCAACCTCTCATTGTCATTGTTTTTAGCAGCAAAATTCTTTTTCTAATAAAATCTTACTCCTAGCCTCAATATATAAAAACAGATCAAATAGAGCTGCGCTGATTGAAGCCAGGTGTGAGGCCCAGGCCCACTACTCGCTTGCCACCCGCCTCCCCACCATTCCATCCCCAAGACTCCTGGTTCACAAAACACCACTCAACCACTGCAGGAGAATCATGCTAACCCCCAAAAAATATGCTTTGCAGGAATAAATCTATTTAAATAATCAAAATCATAATAACCAAGAGAAAGAACAGAAAACTTGATGGGTTAGAAAAAAATAAAAACATAGATTCTTTGGGATTTAAATACAAATACATGGAATTTTGCCAGATCCTGCTCTGTGGACACTAAATAGGCTCCACCAGGGGCTTTCTCCATCTGGCAGCCTCAGTGGTAGCTAGCAGGATGCCTTCATCATTGATACAGGTATATTTCTCCCTGCTTTGTATTTTTACTTATGTTGGATTTCTGCTCATTTCTATATTACCCTGTGCTTTGCCTCTTTTAAAAAAAATGGATAAATTTATCTGAATTGATACATTTAAGTGATGAAATCTGAGTGATAAAAGCAAGCATATAACCCCTCCATAATCACTCTCAAGTGCCATTGGTCATTGACTTCAAGAAAAGTCCAGAAAGAAGCCCAGTGCCCAGAAACTCTGTTTTTCCACACTTTGCTCAAGCTTGCTTTCATGATATTCACCTGCTTCTTAAAGCAAATCAATTGCCATTTGGTAAAAAATGATTGTGAAGAAAGCTGGGGGGCTTTAAAGCAATATGGTCCTCGTCAACCAACCAGTATTTGTGACTGGTAAGTAATGGCAAAGTGAGAAAGATCAGAACCAATCCACAACACTGTCCTGATGTGGACTTCGAATGTAAAGCCAGGGGTCGTGGGCCTCATCCTCTATTTCTGTGTAATGGACCCAAGAATCAACTAAAAAGATACCTTCCTGCTCATCTGTACCGTTCAGTCTTAATGGGAAAGTTGAGTAGAGCCGTAATGTACAAGACTATGATGAGTCATCATTCAATCATTGGAAGGCTATGGTTCTGCTATCTGTGCATCCTACCTGCTCAGGAAACCAAAATGACATTTGAAAAAAATCTTTTAGGAAAAAAAAGAAGCTAAGATGCTTTTGCCTCTTTCCTCTTTTCGTGGTTTTCTTGTCTGCCATCTCTCTTGTTCCCCCACATTAGAGGAGCCTCATGACTCTGAGAGAGGATTAATTGTGACACTTTAAGCTCAGCTCTGCAGAGCTGACTTGAAACCATGTTCTGTATGCTACAGGTTATTAGGGTTAGCTGAAAGAATGTGCATTTATTTACTGAAGGTACTTTATAAATCAATACCTTGTTTTTGAATTCAGGTCAATAGGAATAACTCTGAAACACAACCAACAACTACAGCAACCCTAAAACAGCACTTTCAACGTATTGATTTTTAGAAAAGTATCTTTTCCTGGCATTATTCACACACTCTTGATAAGCAACTCAATGCAATCAAAAATTTTAATGGATTTTTTTTACCCCCAAAATATATATTTATATTTTTTCAACCTGTCTTTGAATTGCAGCCAGTTAGGTTCTTTGAAAAAAGACAAGTTTGGGAGAGAAGTGAAAGATGGAGTTTGCCCTTATCCCTTGCCGTTTGTATAGGGAGGCATTTTGCTGATTCAGTGTTAGAGCACAGCTAACCAGATCCAGCAGTTATTTACCATTTAATTTCATTTAATCTTTTGGTGATTTTAGACATTTCTCTAATTTTGCTGAGAAATTTTTATTTCATTTCATGTGACAGTATTCATCAAGCACCTTAACTGAGCATGGTCTTGACCTGGCAACTTCAGCATGCAAAAATAGCCAGAATAATTCTTACCTTCCTTCCAGGCCAAGTTCTTAATCTGGGGTGTCCATAGACTTCAGGGTATTAGTGAACCCCCAAAGTTATTTACAAACGTGTGTGTACATATGTGTGCATGTTCATTTCTTAGAGAAGGAACAACATGTATGGCTTTTTGGGGAACCATGACCCTGAAAAATTCATGAACATTGACTGGCTCTCAACATGTGGTCTGGGGACCCCGGGTTTCTGTGGTCTCTGAAATCAATACAATTTCCATATTAATACAAAGGTATTATTTGCCTTTTTCACTCTCATTCTCTCACAAGCGTACAGTGGAGTTTTCCAGAAGCTACATGATGTATAATATTGCAAAAGATTGAATGTTGAAGCAGATCAAAGAATCTATCATCCTTCTCTTAAACCAAAGATTTACAAAAATGCGAAACAATACCTGCTATAGTTTGAATGTTTGTCCCCTCCAAAACCCCTGCTGAAATTTTACTCCCAACACAACCATGCTGGGAGATGGGAGCTAACAGGAAGTGCTTCATGGATTAATGCTGCTATAAAAAGGGCTTGTGGAAGTGGATTTGCTCTCTTTTGCTCTTCTACCATGTGAGGAACAACGTTCCTCTCCTCCATAAAAGGATGCAGCATCCAAGGCAACATCTTGTAAGCAGTGACCAGGCTGTCATCAGACACCAGACCTGCAGGTGCCTTGACCTTGGACTTCTCAGCCTCCGGAACCATGGGGGAAAATTTTTATTGTTCATAAATTACCCAGTCTATGGTATTCTGCTCTAGCAGCACAAATAGACCAAGACAATGCCATTCCTCTCCTAAATTATTTTTATTTGGGAAATACAATCATTTTCACTGAAATATATTACTTATATTAACATGCAATGGGTTATTTTGGTTTTAAATGAATTTTTTTAGTATTTCTCCATTTCAATCTCTAATGTGTTAGTAGATACAACTCACACAAACAAAACTCTTGTTTTTATGTGGTTTGGCCTTGGCTTTGTGGCTACAGAAGTAGAGAGTATGATAATTAATTTGATAATTAACCATTTCTTCCTCATGTAGTGGGTTAAACCATATGAAATTGCCAATATTTGACCATTATTTGCTTACAAAAAAACAGTAATTGCATTGGCAAAACCCAATAAAAGGATGACACGTATTATTAATCTACCAGATGAGTTACTGTCATGTGGCATTTCCAAGTTGTTTGGGGCAGTACTGATAAAAAGATTTTCACTGTTTTATCTGCACACTCTCACCTAGATTCATTTTGCAAGATAACATTTTCTTTCCCAAGTATTTTGTTCATTATTTCCTATTATAAAAGTAATACATGGCTTGGGGGAAGTACAGAAAAGTAGGCATCTCTAATCCTGCCATCCAAAGATAGCTACCTGCATAGCATTCTTAGCAGTGTATTACTTTCAGTCGGTTTTATAGGCGTATTTGCCTGGATAAGAGCATATTGTGCCTTTCCATCTTGAATCCTACTTTTGTCATTTAATGCTATTTTATAAACATTTCTCATTTTGTTTAAATTTTCTTATTTTTAAAGATGTAAATATTTTTCCAATTATGAAAATTAACATGCTATTTTCATTTAAATCTTTGAACATTTAGAAAACTGTGAAGAATTAAGTCATGTCACCATGATGTCATGTCATCACCATGATGTCATACTCTTCATGTCACCATCTGGTATAATTCTGCCTATGATGTTGGTATATTTTTCTCCATCTACACATGTTGTTTGGCACCAATGCTATATTGTGTACATGGCTTTATATTCTGTTTTTCATATGATAAACATGCATTGTGTCAGTGGAAAACTTGTCACAAACATCAGTGTCTTATAGAATAATATTTTATCATATGGATGTAACATAATTTACTAACTATTCCACTGTTATTTTGTTGCTTATACTTTTTCAAAAACAAATAATGTTGCTAGGAACGTTTTGGGGCAGACATAAATGTTTTTTGCTCTACTGGAGGCTTTTTGTGTGTTGGTTGGTTGGTTGTTTGTTTGAACCTTGTTTCTCAAAAATGGAACCATCCAGTTTGCTCTTGGAGACTTTTGTCACTCAAACACCACTGCTGATGTTAAAGTCTAGGAGATAGTGCAAAGAATGTTCTGGAGGAAAGTGACAGCTTCCACAAGTCCATACGATAGATTCCTTAGAAGTAGAAAAACCAAAACAAAGGGCATAGACATACATTTGGCTCTTCTCTTCTCATTTTTTTTCTCCAAAACATTGGCCCAATTTACACCTGCTATGTTAGAGTGGCTATTTCACTTCTCCAGGTCAGTACTGGGTTTTCTCTCTGTCTCTTACTTACTGTTACGTATTACTTACCGTTTCCTCTCCTCTCTGCCCCTCCCCTTCTCTTCTCTTTTCCCAAGTAACTTAATGGACAAAATGTTTCCTTATTTTAATTTGCATGACTTTGATGTTTACTGATGTCAAAATTATTTTCCCAAATAATACTTGCTGGCCACTGATATCGCCTCTCTAGTGAGCCACTTATTTTCGAGATAGTTAACTTGTACTGGAGTCAAACCTTAATGTCTACTCTGGTTATTAAATGAGTGAAGCCAACTGGCCCAAGGGGTACTGCTCTCGTTCTTTTGGCTTTATTATTACCTATTTACTAACCAAATGAACCAACTGGCCACTGTTGGAAATATTTCTGGCTAGAAATGCAGAATGTTGAAACCACAGGTAGTCTTCTCATTATATCCTACATTGGTAAACACCCCGCCACAGTCTAATTTTGTGCCCTATAATTTAAGAGGAAAGTGAACAACGTTTACTTCATAAAAGAGCAGTAACACAAGAATAAATTTGAAACTGGCCTTATTTAGCTGGTCCAGAAGCTCTAGAACCATGTGTCATCTGGTGCTTGCTGGCTCTTTCCTTTAGGTTTAAGTTTCATGAATGTTCTTGACAGCCTTTATATACGATCATCAATATATTTGAGATAGTAAACCTTGCAGTATATGGACTGAGTCAATTCTCTTGTTACCATGCTGCACAAATAGGTCCTTCTTTTTATTTTTTATTTTTTTTGTTTTTATTTTTTATTTATTTATTTATTTTGAGACAGATTCTCGCTCTGTCACCCAGGCTGGAGTGCAGTGGCATGATCTCAGCTCACTGCACCCTCCACCTCTCAGGTTCAAGCAATTCTCCCACCTCAGCTTCCCAAATAGCTGCAACTACAGGTGCCTGCCACCACACCCGGATAATTTTAATATTTTTATTAGAAATGGGGTTTCACCATGTTGACCAGGCTGGTCTCGAAATCCTGACCTCAAGTGATCCACCCACCTTGGCCTCCCAAAGTTCTGGGATTACAGGCATGAGCCACCACGCCCGGCCTACAAATAGATACTTTCTGAGCATTCTGTTTAATTGTATATCGAGATGATGGCCATGTGTAGTGGGGAGAAAGAAAAATGGGTAGGAGAATTGTTGTAAATGTATTTAATTGGAAAAAAAATACTGAATACATGTTGATAAAGGAGAAGACTACAGATGCCAGTATGAATCTTTGAATGAGAAAATATTGAGAAGTCTTACTATGATGTAACCAAGCTCTGACCTAGATAAGAAAGGCAGTAGCGAACTATAAGCTTCCCTAGGGATATAAAGAGATCAAAATTGAAAGGGAGACACCCTGACATAAATGTCTAAAACAGCAGACTCCCTGTTTTCCTGTGTTTTGTTGGCCAGATCTCTTCATTAACTATCGCCCATGCCTCCCCAGTATCAATAGTGGTTCATAATGATGACCTGGGGGCACAGCAAGATCTTGAAGTGCCCTCTGACTCATCAAAGAAATATTAAATTAAATGTATTTTCTGGTGGCCTAATTCTTTTAAAATTGGTAATCCATGTGTGGTATATATGATAATTCCCTATTAATTCAATCTTTGATTCAACCAGAGCAATATTTGAGTTATCCATTTCCCAACCACAGGAAAGAGTTGACGGTAGTTTTTAAAATGTAGTCAATCGCATCTCTATTGTATGTTGCCCAAAGAATTTACATAAGCACGGCAGACTATCTGTTGTTTTCTTGCTCTGTGATAAAAGTTCATTTTTAAAACCTCAAATTACGATTTGTCAAAGTCCATTTGCCAGTTCTTTAACAATTTCAGCCAAATTGTAAATTGTATAACTGTCTGCATCATTTGCATACATAATCATGTTAGAGTGATGGTATAATCTGGGCACATCATTTATGAGAAGAAGGAACAATAGAAGCCAGCTTTCCATTCTTGGGATACTCAAGAGTAATTTATTACAAGGCTGATGTTTTCTTTCTAATTTCCACCAAATGATCTCTTTTAGAATGATGAGCGCTAAGGACTGCTGTCCCTTGTGTATTATTTTTACTGCTTTCCTAATCTTGAATTGAAAGCCAGAATGAGCACCATGTTACAAAGCTGCTTCATTCACGCACACATACACACTCACAGCCACGTGTGGTCATTTCAGTCCAAATAGTATCACAAGAGTTCAATGAAACATCCTCCTCAAATGGTGCCCCCATGTTAAATTAATTTAATCTCTGGATCTCGTTATTGAGGATTCTTTTTTCTGTGCATTGACAATTTGCCAATTGCTCACTTCCTATTTTTAATCAGTCTTGCAGATAATTTACCAGCCAACTAAATCGTTTTACTGGCCTATCATACTTCTCAACCCGACAGAGAGCAAAAGTAAATACAATCAGTCTTGTGTTGCGCCATCAGAAATTTATGATGACCCCGGGCAAGTAGCTTTCTGCAAGACTAATTTATGTATAGTCATATCTGTCACTGTGGCACTTGGACACGTCCTATGCTTTTTTATTAGTTATTTCTGGTAACAACCCTTTGAGATCGCAAGGTGGGTTAGATAGACCCTTTCTCGAGAGGCCTCTGAAATTGCATTAGATACCTACATTTTGGGACTCAGCCCTTCACTCAAGAATATGGTCCAGACCATCAATCAGGGTCACTTGGAGTCCTAGGACTCTGAATGTTTGAGCAGCCCACATTCGTTATTCCACTTGCTAGTTTCTTACCCCAGCATAAACACTGCAGCCCAGAGAGAAAATCACCTCCCTGGGGTCATAAAACAATTTAGTAGTAGTAAGATTAGGCTCCCTTGTAAGTTAATGGTTAATACAGACTCAGATAAGCATGGATTGAAATCCAAACTCAGCCATCTACTCATGCAACAACTATGGGCAAGTTGCCTAACTCCTTTTGTAGCACTTTTAACCTCTTTGAAATGAGGAAAACCGTGACTACCCTGCTGAGGTTATTGTGAGGGTTCAATTAGCAACAGTTCCCCATCCAAGTGTTTTCTGTGCTAGCCTATTTATGCTCTTGACTATGTTCAATCTGCACTGTATCCTTGCAAGGTGGAGGGTTCCTGATACAAGGGGTATAGAGCTCCCAAGACAGCAGGGATCCCCCAGAGACTGGTACCAGTCCATGGCCTGTTAGGAACCAGGTCGCACAGCAGGAGGTGAGTGGCAGGTGAGCAAGGGAAGCTTCATCTGTATTTACAGCCACTTCCCATCACGTGCATTACCACTGAGCTCTGCCTCCTGTCACAACAGCAGTGACATTAGGTTCTCACAGGAGCACAAACTGTATTGTGAACTGCACTTGTGAGGGATCTAGGTTGCACACTCCTTGTGAGAATCTAATGTCTGATGATCTGTCACTGTCTCCCATCACCCCCTAATTGCAGGAAAACGAGCTCAGAGCTCCCATTGAATCTACATTTTGGTGAGTTGTATAATTATTTCATTATATATTAGAATGTAGTAATAATAATAGAAATAAAGTGCACAGTAAATGTGATGCGCTTGATTCATCCCCAAACCATTCCCCCCACCCCCAACCCATCATGGTCCTTGAAAACTGTCTTTCATGAAACCAGTCCTTGATGCCAGAAAAATTGGGGACCACTGCAGTGGAGAATACCACCTCAATTATTTTTCTTTCCTGTCTAAAACCAACTATTTATTTACTAAAAACATCTTGAAATTCAGAGAGGAATCTTTTCCATTCAAGTTGTAAAATCATAGGTTAATGGAATTCAAAATAATTTTGGCTTAACATACTCAAGTGTGGGCAGAGAGCAATTGATGAAGCTCTCTGCTAATTCTTAGAACAATTCCAGCTTTCATATACAAGCCTGAAACCCACCAGACCCAACTCTCTCCCCTGAGGTATAGATGGAAAATTGTCAGTGGCTCAAATGGAAGTCATGTCCAGGTACCACTGAGCATTTGTAAAGTAGTGGTTTGATGCACGTAAGTCTCTTAGCACAGGCTGTATACTGCAGTAAGTGCTTGGTAAGTGTTAGCTAGCATTATTACTATGAGCATTCACCTATCCCCAGCCCACCCTACTGCTTAGGTTAGATGGACCAGCTTTTTAAATATCCAAAGCTAAGAAGAGTTTCCTGTCCGGCTCAGAATTTGTTTGAATGGTTTCCACATATTTTCTGGCCTGATGGTACCATATAATTTTCGACAAATGTTTACGGAACAGAAACAAATATGTACCCACTATGAACAAGGCATCTTTAGGGATATAAAGATGGAGATTGAATTCTGACCTCAAAGAGCTTACACCCTATTGAAAGAGAGAAGCAGGGCCTATCTGTAATGCAAGTCAAATTGTGGGAATTTTAAAAAAGAATATCTATATGTAAAGTACAAGAGGGCTGGATGGGCCATGGAACTTTCTAGAGGAAGCGACGTGAAAGCAGAGCCTTGAAGGATTATGTCATCCTTCCTTCCAGCCAGCTATCTCTCTACCCACCCTTTCTACTGAGTGCCAGGCAGTAAGTGGAAGGAACGTAAAGTCAGTTGATGCATGGTCTCGACCCTCAAGGCCATTCCAGGCATATGGAAGAGATACACGTGTGGGTCAGTGACTCCTGGACAACGGAGTAGATGCTGATAAAATAGGCACTGAGAGACTGTATGGGCATGAAGGAGGGTCTTCTGAATTAAAAGGAGAGATCAGGGAAGGCTTCCAGGAGGTGGTGATGCTTCAGCTAAATTTAGAAGACTAGGTTGGGAAGATCAAAAAGAGGGTAGAAGACAGGAAGGAAAAGAAAAAGTTATGTCAAGACATGGAGGGAAAAAAAAAAGAGAAAGAGAGAGAGAAAGATGAAACCTTGTGGCACCCCAGGTAGTTCAGAGTGTGCAGGAGGGCTGGGGATAAAAGCGCAGTAAGGTGGGTGGCATGGTCATGACTTTGATGGGGGTGGAGGAGAGCAAAGGAGGTGGTTGTTCCAGACAGAAGGACCCGCATAATCAAAGGCAAAGAGATGTGAAAAGTGCATCACATGAAAGAAGGCCAACGAGCAGTGGAGTGTGGCTGGAGCAGAGGGTAGCAGAGAGGTGAGCCTGGAAAGCTAGACTAGGGCCAAAGTCCATCTTCCTGCTGTGGAATTCCTGTCTGGTTCCCTCAGCACCATCTGGTTGGCCCAGTCTCAGCGTTACAGTGTAGTCATTTCGACTCCATCAGCCCAAACATCTTCCCCTGCCATAGCGATGGTTTTACGACTTTGATTTTGATTCTGGGCCAAACTGGCCATATGGCTGGGCTGCCTTAGTACAGAAACTCTTTGAGCTATTCACCCTGGGTGAGGTTCATATTTTCTTCTAAGGCTTCATATTTCTCTTCCATGTGGCTTTTGATTGGCATTCTATTTTGGCCAACAGTTAGTATCAGAAAGAGATGGTTAGGAAATAACTAAGAGACGGTTGATTCAAAATGAACACATTCTTTTAATGGTGTTCATTCTAGAGAGTTTCAAGGGCTCGGAAATATTGAGTCTAGCCCAGGTTTTGGCCACATTTATGAATTCTAACAAGGACAGTACTCTTACACATCATCCAGGGACAAAGAATGGGTGGTTGGCGACACAGACTTATAGTGAATAATATTGAGCTAAGATCTTTGCATTTAAATGCCTTTTTTAAGAAAATGATTGTGAGTCACAGTAGAAAAAAAAAAGGTTCTTCCCGCGGATTTATGTGCTTGGTATTTTCTGGGAACTTTGTCAATCTTCAGAGAAGTCTGATCATTTTTGGATTGTGTTAAATTCCTAAGAAACACTGCCACGCTGTAAGTGGCTTTCATTTTTTAACACGTAGGAAGCATGAAGAACAGACAGCAATTCTTTCTAATGAGTTTAGTCCAGTAATCCAGTAAATGCCTACTGTGCACCTAGCTCTTTGTTTGGTATTGCAGATGCTGAGGAAACGCAATGCCTATTCTTAAGAAGATTTCATGTAATTCAGTGTTACCTGAACGAAAACAAAACAAAAATAGTGAATCTTCATCTTCATTATTACTTTTAAGGATTTTTCAGCATCTCTCTTCTTGCTCTAGTAGAGCTTTTCTCATACCAAAGCATTGCACAGTCAAGTCTAAGATGCTTTTTCAGCATTTTCCTCTTGGATGGACAACAAAATTGTTGAAGCCTTTCAATTTAGTGAACCTGCCTAAGCATTCCAAATGTATTTCAGATTAAGTTTGAAACATGCAGATTGTTCACAGACAAAATTGTCCTAATTAATCAAGCCTCTTTGGGTTGAAACGAACTATAACCAAATTCACATTAGCTTAAGTAAAAATGGAAGTGTTTTAATTTATAGACTAAAATGCATGGGGTTGGCTGCTTTAGGCTTAGCTGGATTCAACAGCTCAAACAGTAGTATCTGACTCCTCTACTCTCCCCACACCTACTTTGGTTCTGTTTTCCTCTGTGTTTGCCTCATTTCCAGGTGGGCTATTGGCATGTGGTAGCCGCTGGCAGCCCAAGTTCATATCCCACCAGCATAAATACCCCAAGGGCAGAGAGCCCCCCATTGCCAGTGGTTTCAGCAAAAGACCTCGTTTTGGCTCTCATTGTCTCAGCTCATGTCCATCAGTGTAGACAGGGAGGTGTAGTGTCCAGTTGGCCTGGCTTGGATCAACCTAGAGCCAGGGAGTAGGGTCTGCCCTGCCCAAACCAGGGAAGAGAGCAAGGAAAGGTGCCTCCCTATCAAAGAAATCTAGAGTGCACATTTCAAAAGAAAGGGAAGCAATATAGAGCAAGCAAGCACCAGGTTCATTACAATTATCTCAGTAAGTCCCAAAGCATTGGAAAATGGGGTGGTATACATCAGGTGAAGTATGAATAATCATAAGCATAACAGGTAATAGATAATTAAAAAATAAAGTATGTCATCAAAAAATTGGCTTTTAAAAATCTTCAAATGCTAAATAGCTCCTTTGATAGGATTATTTTTCCCTGATTTCAACAAATTAACTGTAATTGATCCAGAAGCTTTCTAAATTCACTTTAAGCTTAAAAAAGAAAAAGAAAAAACTCTGTGATTTGTGAATTGGTTAGGTTCATTGTTTTGGAAGCATCCAGAAATGGTTTTCAGGTCATAGAGTTAGGTAAGCTACATGATACTGCGTAAACAGTCTGACATTTATCGGTTTTTTCAGACTATGGCTTCCTCATAAGGCCAATCTAAAATACACTTCTTCAAGGGATCTTTTATTTAATATCATTTCGTAGTGGAAGTAACAAGAGAATTCAATCCTATCTTTGGTTGAAAAGACATCACATCATTTTTCATATGATTATTTGATAATATTAAATTTTCCTTCAAATGTATAAATCACATTCTCACCATAATTCTAAATATATAAAATAAAAATTCATGAAGGGGTTTTATGGCTGAAACAAAAAATATTTCCTGGTAATATATAACAAAATAGCTGAGTAATTGTTTTAATTATAAACTTTTCAAGGCAAAATAATGAAGTCTGGATAGGAGACTTTAGAAATTCTACCAGTTTAATTTGATTTATTACTATTAATCAGAATTATACCCTTCTGCATAAAATATGCATTTTTTAGTTTATTTTCTTCTTCATAACACTGGAATGTTATACCCAAAAACTCTTCAGAAGACACTTACTTTATTCTATGTTTTTTCATCATGCTGACATTTTTCTTTACTACCATTTCTTTTTTCCATGTGGAACCTTAATTACAACAAAGGCAAACACCTATTTTACAAATTGATTGGAGTGGTGATTAATTTTTTAAAAGATCATAATAAATCCAGTGTTACCAGCTTTCGGGTTATTTCATAGGCTTTCTTTTTTTTTTTTTTTTTAACTAAGAACTGCCAATCTATAAAACTCTGTATTTCATTCCTGAAATAAAAGTTGCATAGACTTCAGTAGTGTAACAAGAATGTGACAACATCCATTCTGGAGTTGGCCTCCTTCACCCTCTTACTGTAGCACCTGGAGGATTGTGATGCTACTTTCCATCTACCATGGCCTCCCAAAGGAGCCTGTGTTAGCAAGGAAACTCACCAATTTTTCATCATTCTAGAAAAGAATGTCTCTCTCTAGTGGACTCAGTGATCTTACCTTGAGGTGTTAAGAATCGCTAAGGGCTGTAAGGACTTGTGTAAATTACAGCCATGCAGAGAGGCGTTGAAAAATCAATAAGTAATGAAATAGTACTGGAGTGAAGTAGCCAAGAGAGCAATGGGTGGGAAACTCCCAAGGATGCAGTTTCATTTTGTCAAAAGATAAAAGAAGATGTTCTGATGCATTCCTATAAAACGGGCTTCCTTGGAAACAAGAGGCTTTGGGCATAGATGGCAGCAGAGTCACTTTCATGGGCCATGGACTTGGTGCTACTGTTTCATTTTAGACAACCATGCGTTTTATCCCACTAAAGCAGTAAATATGGCAATTTCTTTGTCACCTTAGGTGTCTACCTGTCAGCAGGTTTTCTGTACTCGGGGTACCCAAGTGTACTCTCTTATGCCCCATTTTACGAGGGACCAGCCACATTGTCTACACAAACCGTCTTCTTCCTTTCTGATCATACGTTAGCAATCTTCTCCAGAATTTGATGATATAGTTGAACCTGGACATCAGTTTCCAAAGGTTCCCCCCTATTCACAGATGACTCTGGAAACATACACCTGGAAGGTAAAAGTGTCTGCTCTCAGCCTAATAGTCAAAGGGCTTTGTTTTGAATGGCACATTCATAGGGTCGAGAGTCCCTGAGCTGACATTTGAATCTGTTTATTTCTTTTTCATTTAAAATGACATGCAAACCATGTTCTTGATGTTGATGGTTTGCTTCGGGAAGGTAGAACTGATTTTTTATAAAAAGAAGAGGGTGAAGTATTTGAATATAACAAGTAGGTTGGGGGAAAGGATCCAATTCCATTGACTTTGCCTGGGAGAACTTGCTTCCCTCCTTTCCCTCCTGCATCTGAGTGAAGGTCCCCTTGCGTTTCTGCCCTTCCCAATGATGACAGAAGCCCTTTGCTTCTCACATGTCCCTGTGGTGTATTAAGGAAGTTTCTGTAGCGAGGATGAGCCACCAACTGAATCTGGAGGTCTAGATATAGGAAAAGGAAACCATAAAGATGTCACCTAAGAACTCATCTGAATGATGGGATTACATTTGCTTTTCGTGTCTCTTTGTTTTACATGCAGTGTTGGGGCTTTGTTTCCCAATAGACCAACGAAAGCTAGAGGAGATCCCCAAGCTCTCATTTGAGTCTGTTGGTGTCAGTCCAGCAATGGAGTTAAACTTCAAAAAAAAGATACCAGCATGGAAGAGAATAAAGTAACCAATGGTGTTCATGCAGTTAAAAGACTTAGTCTTTGTGATAATGGTGACATGATTCTTAAAACATCAAATAAGGGGGGCCGGGTGTGGTCGCTGACACCTGTAATCTCGACACTTTGGGAGGCGAGGCGGATGGATCATGAGGTCAGAAGATGGAGACCATCCTCACTAACACAGTGAAACCCTGCCTCTACTAAAAATGCAAAAAATTAGCTGGGCATGGTGGCATATGCCTGTAGTCCCACCTACTCAGGAGGCTGAAGCAGGAGAATCGCTTGAACCTGGGAGACAGAGGTTGTAGTGAGCCGAGATCGTGCCACTGCACTCCAGCCTTGGTGACAGAGCGATACTCCATCTAAAAAAAAAAAAAAAAAAAAATCACCAAATCAGATACCGTACTTACCTTCTTTTTCTTTACCGACACCCAAGTACATTTGGAACACTGACAAGAAGAATCTTTTATACCTGAGATAAAACAGGGTAATAACCATAAACTGAAAAGCACTGGGATTTGAACCAACGGCCAGCCCATTCCGGGCCCACTTAGTCTGTGTCAAATAAGCTTTGTGATAATGAATGAAAGAGTTGTAATTCCTGTTTTTTACCCTCAGGCTGTGTCTGCCTATAGTATGTAACATTAGAAATGAAGACATCTATCATGTTTAGTAGAAATACACATGATCCAAACCCAAAAAGAAAAATACTTGTCTCTGAAATATCCAGATAAGTCATGGGGAAGTGGTTTAGGTGGTTTGAATTATCCGCTTAGTTGACTTTCCTCACCTTCTTGCATAAGCATATACAATCCAATTGCTTTATGTTTACTCATGATTTGCTACAATATCTGGATCAGGGTACCAAGATGAAAAATACAACAGACATGGTACTTGGGCCAATCACCATATCCACCCTGCTAGCTTGTCCTCTGCTTGATGTGCTCATAGTAAATCCTTGCTAGTCACGCTCTCATGCCATGGATATAGCAATACTCACCTCCTCCAACAATTCATCTGTTGATGCCATTATCCATTGTTTATGACATTGTAACCGCAGTAATGAATTGATATGTCTTGATCTTTGAAATGCTTAGACAGGAGGCCACACATTATAAGAAAACAACAATGTCAAGACTCAATTCTATTCGGCAGGGGTTAGAAGTGGATATTGTGCAGAAAAGTGCATTAAAATTGAAAGGGGGGTTGTTTAACATGATGGTTTTAAAGATATAAACAATTATGGTGGGTAATAACTCCTTCGGTCAGAAGATGGTAAAGAGGCCCTACTTAGGCCAGGGTTGCTGGTGGCGTTCCACGTCGTGCTACCAACATGAAACACTAGGGGTCACCATGTTAATACCAGTGCCCCAGCTCCATGGCCCTCCAGAACTACCAGAGTCCTGGGCTCCCTGCTTATCCAAGGAATGCCACTTAGTGCCTTTCATGTGGTATGGGACCATTTGCAGTTATTTCAAGCATGGCTGAAATAGTGAGGTAGAGTCCCCTCTAAACCTCATTCTGGTGAATGGTATTTTTTAAGTGCCACCTACACTTATGGGTCCATTATTTGGGCTAGATGTCATTATAAGGAGTGGACAGACCGGTCATTCAAATATGGCACATTTTCATTCCATAGCTACATGGGATTCCAGCTCAGACGTTCTGCTAAAGTCAGATTCTCTAAAACCAGGAGAACACTTTTTTTTTTTTTTCTGGCCAGGATGGACACTACTGTTGAGTGTTAACCACAAAATTAGTGTTTCTCTTGTCCTTTGTTTCTCAACTCTATGTTTTCAAGCCCCAGCTCAGAAATTATTTTTCAGAGAAAAAATGTAAGTAGTTGTCTATGATCTACAGATATGACGTCACCAGGCTCTATCGAAGTCTGTAGCCATCAGGATGGGAAATTGCTGGCCCGAGTCCCCAGGGAGCCCCCACGCTCACCGTGATATGATTTCTGCATACTCCTATTGTAATCTTGAGGATAATCTGACCTCCCCACCACCCCAAGTAGGAAGCTCTAGATATCCCATTTGGGGCAGAGCTTCTGAAGCCTGGGATTAATTAAAGCAGTTGAAGATCTGTGAAGAGCATTTAAACTGCACCACCCCACCTCACACCTCCCCCACCCCCGAAAAAAAAATTTCAAGATGGCACTTGATAATAATGGTAAGATCACAGCCTAGATAAAGCACACTTCTAAGTCAAAATTAATTTGAAAGCTTCTGGTGTTTTACACATCCTCTTTGTTTCTGTTTCATTAACTTATTGAGTACCTAATATGTACGCGGTGGGTCAGGCAGTGAGGGAGATATAAAGTTATACATGTACGAAGACGGTAACTAGTGGTTGCTGCATTCTCTTCCCTCTCTGCAGTTATTAGCGTAACTGCCTGCCCCAAATCTATCTCTTCTGCAACCACCACTTCTCTCACTGTTCAGTCAGGCCCCTCGCTCTCTCTAGCACTTCCTGCCGTTCCTGATTCCCCTTCACTGACCTCTACCTGTCCTTTTTTTTGCTCTTTCTAGTCACTTTAATTGGATGTAATAGCAAAGACACAGGCCAGGCACGGTGGTTCACACCTGTAATCCCAGCACTTTGAAAGGCCAGGGAGGGTGGATCACAAGGTCAGGAGTTCAGGACCAGCCTGGCCAATATGGTGAAACCCCGTCTCTACTAAAAATACAAAAACTAGCTGGGTGTGGTGGCGCATGCCTGTGGTCCCAGCTGCTCGGGAGGCTGAGGCAGAAAAATCACTTGAACCCAGGAGGCGGAGGTTGTAGTGAGCCCACATCACGCCACTGCAGTCCAGCCTGGGTGACAGAGCCAGACTCTATCTCAAAAACAAAAAAAATAGTAAAGACACAGCCGTATTTTGTAGTATTTCTGTATCTTGTCTGTACTTAATTTTCAAAACAGGTATTTGTTTCCCTGAGAAAAGAAAATGCAGATACTTGATTTTTTTGGGTAGCCTTCAATCAGTATTTCCTGTGGGTTGTCAGCCCTTAACAGGAAAAACAAAGGGTCCTCCCCTTCTTCCTTTTCCAAACCATATCCATGGTTTGGTGAGAAAGTGATTTAAGTTATTTCCATGTGGCAAATTAATTTTGCAAAGCCAATGGTATAGAAGTAGAGAAATAAATCAAGAACATGCAAAAGGTGGTATTTGGGGAGACTTGAAATATGCTTCTGTCTAACCTGAAAATGAAACTTTTGTGAGTCTAAGCCTTAATTCCTACCAAACTATAATGAAGTCATCCAGGTAGAATCCTATCGAAAGGTGCAGTTGCCATTATTTGTTTTTTGATTCAGGTTTTTGCAAACCCTAGCCTATAAACACCATACTTGACAGTTCTTCATAAAACTTAAAATAAGGAAACTTCCACTATTAACTGAGAGGTTCATGACTTTGACGTTCCATTTCTCCAGAATTAGGAATTCTTAACAAAGTGACTCTCGGCTATTCACAATTGACACGGAAATAGAAGCAAAGAGAAAGTTTCTCCAGGGTTCTCTCAGAGCAGTGTACATTGGGTGTGTACAAAAATTGCAATGATGTGCATCAAAGGCATACCACTCAAGAAAAAGATTTATGAAGCCTAGCTTGGGTTCATTTATATCATACATTTTCTTTCTTTTTTGGACCTCTAGTTGATGTGACTGTAATATAATTTTCTGACCAGATGCTTATCCTTACTATATCCAAAGCTGTACTTGGATCATCCTGGCAACCTAGCAAATAAGAAGGCAATAAGGTTGGATGCAGTGGCTCATGCCTGTAATCCCAGCACTTTGGGAGGCCAAGGTGGGAGGATCACTCGAGCCCAGGAGTTTGAGACCAGCCTGGACGACATGGTGAAACCCCATCTGTACTGAAAATACAAAAATTAGCTGGATGTGGTGGTGCATGCCTATAGTCCCAGCTACTCTAGAGGCTGTGGTGGGAGGATTGCTTGAGCCTGGGAGGTCAAGGCTGCAGTGAGCCGTGATCGCACCACTGCTCTCCAGCCTGGGTGGCAAAGTGAGACCCTGTCTCAAAATAAATAAATAAAATAAAGTAAAGGAAGGCAATAAAATAAGAAGTTCCTAATTCAGGGTCTATGAACCCCAGCAATTTCATGGGTGGGTTGGAACACCCTGAAGATATATGTGAAATTTGGGGGCATATGTTAACTCTTCTGCAGAGAAAGTTCATAACATTTATCATATAAGCGATGACCCCCAGAAGCTTAAGAAGCCACTGGACTCGAGGGTCCTAGCAAGGTCTTTCAGAAACGAATCAGGCTTCATCACTGCATGGACCAGAAACATCTGACTCATGACGATTATACTCTCACTATGTCTTGAGTGTGTACCGTGTGCCAGGGCACGGTTTAAGCATGTGGTGCACACTTACATAATCCTTAGCAGATGGGAACTCTTATTATCCCCACTGTACAGCTGAGGATGCTGAAACACAGAAAGGTAGGCGGCTTCTCAAGGACATAGGAGGGAAAGTGGCAGAGTTAGAATATGACCAGGGTCTGGCCCCATAGTCTGTGGGTTTAACCAGCTGCTTCACCACTATGCAGTCCTGCCTCTTGACTGAAGGCTCCTCCCAGCCAGGAGTTGTCCCCTTTCAAAACAAACGAGAACTGAGAGTCTGAGGAACTGTGAACCCTACAAAGTGAGTAAGAGAATACATACCTTAACTTGCTTCACTCCAGTCCTTACTCCCAGGATATTGGAAATTCAGGGGGATCCCAGCAAATTGCCAATGTGCTCCTTGGCGCCAGGGAAAATGCCAGGGGTAGCAGCAGAGCTAGTTAAGCATCGACCTTCAGGACCCTTCACACCTAACATCTGACTACCACTTTCCATTGGCAGTTCGCTGCCCCCATCTCTCCTTTCCTCTCTTGCTCCCCAGCTCCCCTGCAAAGCAGACAGGGTGGAGACGAGGTTACAGGCTAGAAAACTGAGGCCCAGAGAAGTGGTGCCTTCCCGAGTGAGGGTCACAAGACTAGGTTATAGCAGAGCTATGAATAGGACCCACATCTTCAGGCCCCCAGTAACAATTCTCTTTCCACTGCTCTTTGCTGTCTCACCCACCAGTATCACTTGGCATTGAAGAACAGGGCACCCCAAAAAGCAAGAATTCCACCTGCATCCAACTTTCCTGCAGAGGGCAAATTTTTGCTTGTGAGCCTATAGGAGGCATCATCCTGAACCCATGCAAAGCACTTTCCTTCCATTATTTCATGTAATCCTCAAAACAACCCAATGAGGTGGCTGTTATTCCTCCAGTTTCACAGACAGGGAAACCGAGGCTTAGTAGCATAGTTAGGAAGTTACAGACTTCAGACCCACATGTGTCCAACTCCCCACCGTTGGCTCTTCCCCATTGGGCCAGTCTATCCGCCAAGAAGACAGGAAAAAGGAGAGGGAAGGAAATGAATGACCTCGTTTGTACGATGAGCAATGCTTTCTACCTTCTCTGAGGACGGACAAACGGAAATCTGTTTAAAGCACCAGCGCACGAGGTTAAAATTAACGAGGACAATTACGAGCGATTAGTCACTGGAGTGGGGCTCCATGGCTTCTTCAAAAACAGGACCGGCCCTCACTCACTTGGACCCAGCACAGAGGAGCCATCAAAGAAGTCTTTTTCTAGGCCTGTGATTCTGTGATTAGCTGTTTTAAAGGAGCCAGACAGTTCAGACGCATCAGAAACAATGACTCCATTTCTCAGGAGCTGTGGAGCCCAGCGGATCCTGAGGAACTTTCTTTGGCACCCGGTGATCGTGAAATTAACACCAGGGCCGCTGGCACCGGATCGCTCTCCTCTGTTGTGTCCCGGGGAGGGGAGAAGTCACTCAACCTTTTTTGTCCAGAAATCCCAGGAAGCCAGGGCGGCAGGTGGTTTGGGTTTCAGCACTTCTCAATGCCTCGTTTCAGTCACTCTTCCTAAATTTTCATTCATTCCAAGGTCCTAAGAGAAGCATCCTGAACAGACGCAGAGGGGCAGGGAGGGCTTTGAAACAGCGGTGGGATAGGGTGTTTGGGGAGGAGATCATTAGATGTCTGATCCCAGGGGCTGAGACTTCCAGAACTGGAGGGAAGGTAGCAAGTGAGGCTCGTGTGCTCGTGCCAGGGAGGAAGGCACCCCTCTGTCCCCAGAGCACCTTGGAATAAAAAGAAAAGCAACCTGAACAGTTTTGCGTGAACCCCCATCACGCAGCCAACTAGGGCAACTGAGCTGCTGCCAGCAGCACTTCTAACGGGGGAGGCCCAGGGTGCTGCATCTTTGATGTGTTCAGTGGGTCAGTTTCCTCTTTGTGGAAACTTCCCTCTGCTCCCAACATATGTCCACTAAAGCGTGTTTGCACAGCGTGAGGGGGCCTGGCCCCACCGCAGCTGCAAGCCAGAGAGGCCAGCTTCTCTCCTTCTCCTCTTTTAAGAGATTCCCGGGGCAGCACAGTACAGGTACCTGACCCCAGACCACAGGTAATTCAGGGTTCTCTTCCAGCAGAAAAAAAAAAATACAGCTCCAGGGTTGTCTCTGAAAGAGCTGTGGGTAAGAGGGGACCAGAGAGAGATCTGACTTACTGCCACTGTAAAGAAAAGGTGAGAAGCTGGGGGGAAAAATCGAGTAGGATGGAGGCGAATAAATGGGAGGGGTTTGGTTTGGGTTTTTGTTTTTCTGCAGCAGTTTCTCTTTTGGAGATCTAAAATCTGCAAGTGTTACGTCAAAGCTTTCTCCAAATGACTTGATGAGGGTTTTTTTGTTGTTGGTTTGCTGTACCCCCGGGACTCATTGGGATGGCAGGATAAAAATTAATTAGAGGCAGTTTGGAAGGGGCTTTGCAAGACAGCCTGAGGCTACGCTTCAGTCTGGTTGTTAGAAGCAATATCATCACCGCCTCCTTGCCCAGTGAACAGACTTGTGCTGGGGCAGCCGGGGGGAGCCACGGAACGTTCAACACAGACATCAGAGCCAAGACTTCCTCCCAGAGAGATTACTTACCACAAACCAGTGGATCTACCTGCTGACAACCTCAGAAATATGTCTTGTTTCATTTTCAGATTTTTAAGAGGGGTTGCATAGAAAGCCCACAGAACCTGATGAAACAGCTCCTGCAGGAGGGGCTCTGCCTCTCCCATGCCTCTGAATATGACATCAGGCTGGGCAGAGCCACCACACAGCTACCAGGAAAGCAGGATCCTTTTCAGCCCTGGATTTGGCCCCATTTTTAGAGGGTGGCAAACTAAAAAGGGGTTTTAATAAGCCAAGACGTTTCTCCTGACCAATGATTATTGCAAATTCAGGCAATTTAATAAAAAAATAAAAAATAAAAAAAATAAAAAAAATAAAAAAATAAAAAATAAAATAAAAATAAAATAAAAAAAAAAATCTGGTCCCTCTTCACTCTGGTCTCTATCCTTCTCCCTCTTCTTCCTTCGCCCTGTAGCCCCTCATGTCCTCACTCTGCTCTCACCCACACATAATCCTCCTCTACCTGAGACACTGGTTCAGTGAGTGATGTTGTAGTCTGATTAATTGGAAACTGGCTCCTTAAATCCGGATAAAACAGTTCAAAGCATGATATCAGTGCTGGCATTTCATCAGCCACAACAAGTAGCTTTTCCAGCTGTGTATCTCACCCTGGAAATGGAGACAGAAAAGTGAACAGATGCCTGGGTCCCCTTCTTACGTGCGCCTACACTGTCATGAAAGATCCTTTTCACTTATGGAATACAGTGTGTCTCCAGGCCAGTGTAAAAATGTGAGCTAGTTCGTCCTTACCACATTTTCTGTGATGCAAGCAATCATTAAGGTCGCTGTTTTATGGCTGGAAAAACTGAAATTGTTCTTCTTTCCCATGTCCAGAAAAAGGCAATCTATGTGTGAGCTCAAAGAAAACTTGGAAACTCCTAGGGCCTGTCCCCATTCTCTCTAAACTTAGCTGTGTCTTTTTTATTGCCTATAATTATTTCCTTGCATCATAGTGGGGATGGGGGTGGGGGAAGACAATGGGAACAATTACCAAAAGAAAAACAGCAACTTCTTCCCCCAAACAGCCACTTTCAAAATGAATTCACCAGCTGTGTAATACAAAGTTGCACCATTGCACGTGTCAGCAGCTTCCTGCTTCCAAAGGTGTGTTTCTTAGGGTGAGTCTTAGTCCCTTGGCCTCAGATAAGAAATAGTCAAGATGTTCATTCTATCTTATGAAGAAACAAAAAGACTCCTTCCTAGGGAGGCTCACCACTGACTCTGAGCACTTGGCTTATTTCAAGAGTGTGAGATGTTGGTGAGCCCATAACATCACCTCCATTTCTCAATTGTGTTTTTTAGGCTTTTAGTTTTTAAAATTTTTCTTAGAGATGAGGGTCTCCCTATGTTGCCCAGGATGGTCTTGAACTCCTGGGCTCAAGTGATCCTCCTGCCTCAGCCTCCTAAAGCACTAGGATTACAGGCATGAGCCACCATGCCTGCCCAGTCCTTACACTTTCACGATACAGACAAGGAGTCGTCCCCGGTACACAGAGACACTCATACCTGGTTGGTGAGGTCAGAGGGAATGCCCAAGACCACTCCTTCCCCATTTGCTCCCTACCAAAGAGAGGCGAAAGGAGAGATGCCAGGGTTGCCCTCAGAAACCACATCTGGCCTAAAGTGGGCATCAAGGAACATGGCTGCAAAAAGCCAAATCCTCTCCACTCACTGCTTCCAAAACTAACTGGTCTGCCTGAAAATCAATCTTCCGCTTTATAAGCAGCCAGCATATTTAGAACCATGGAAATTAAAGACGGAAAAGACCTATTAAGTCTTCTAGATCATTCCCTAGGGCCCAGTGCCAGCTCGTTCCCTGTAGTACATTTGTTATTGCTATGTCAGGCCTAATTTCAAGTGTCTCAAGCAATGAACGTAAAGGAAGCAGAGACCCCAGTGAACAATGATCATGTGATTAGAATTCTGCTAGCTGCTCACTGGCCTTTGGCATGCCTGGAAAGGGTTTGGAATCCACAGGGTGTGGCCCAGGAGCTTCTAGAAGGTAGAGATACTGGAGAATGTCTTTGCCCTTTTGTGTTAAGCAGGATAACATACTGCCTCTTAGAAATATCCAGACATAGCCAGGTGCGGTGGCTCACGCCTGTAATCCCAGCACTTTGGGAGGTTGAACCGGGTGGATCACAAAGTCAAGAGATTGAGACCAGCCTGGCCAATATGGTGAAATCCTGTCTTTACTAAAAATACAAAAATGAGCCAGGTGTGGTAGCTCACACCTGTAGTCCTAGCTACTTGGGAGGCTGAGGCAGGAGAATCACTTGAACCCAGGAGGCGGAGGTTGTAGTGAGCCAAGATGGTGCCACTGCACTCTAGCCTAGGCGACAGAGCAAGACTCCGTCTCAAAAAAAAAAAAAAAAGAAATATCCAGACTCTAACTTCCCTGTAAATAGACAGCCATAGGGGAAAAAGAGAGAACCTAGGTATTTCAGGATTTATTCTGAAACTAAACAAATCCTACGCCTGGGAATCTAACATTTTCTCTCCCAGGTTTTCTTCTGGGTTGGTCACCAGTCAACAGAGCCACCTTTCCAACCCGTAGCAAAATCGCAGAAATATTTTCAGAGATGCCAGGGCTTTATTCTACAACATGCAGGACCAAGTGATAGGAAAACAAGGGCAGGTGACTTCACAGTAGTTTAGCCAGGGTTTTCTGAAAAAAACTGTTTCTCTCTTTATCCCTGTTTCCCCGCTAGAGAGGAAGCAAGTCAAATTCACCATTTCAGGTGAGAGTGTCTTCACAGGAAAGTGGACGGAAGTTCATCAGTTCGAAAGGACGAAGGGATCCAGACAAAGTATTAGCAAGGTTCTTTTTCCTTCTCTATTTTGAAATGGCTGCAAAAGTCCCTTTAGGGATCCCTTTTAAGGGGTAGGCCTGGTGACTCATGCCTATAATCTCAGTGCTTTGAGAGGCCAAGGCAGGAGGATTACTGTAACCTAGGAGTTCAAGGCTGCAGTGAGGTATGATTGTGCCACTGCACTCCAGCCTGGGTGACAGAGCCAGACTCTGTCTCTTAAAAAGAAAATAATAATAATAAAGATATCCCTGTTAAAAATTCCAAACCTGGGCAGGGCACAGTGGTTCGTGCCTGTAATCCCAGCACTTTGGGAGGCCGAGGCGGGCAGATCACGAGGTCAGGAGATCCAGACCATCCTGGCTAACACGGTGAAACCCCATCTCTACTAAAAGTACAACAAATTAGCCGGGCGAGGTGGCGGGCGCCTGTAGTCCCAGCTACTTGGGAGGCTGAGGCAGGAGAATGGCATGAACCCGGGAGGCGGAGCTTGCAGTGAGCAGAGATCACACCACTGCACTCCAGCCTGGGCAACAGAGTGAGACTCCGTCTCAAAAAAAAATAAAATAAAATTCCAAACTTGTGCATTACAAAGCACAACTCTGTTATACAACGTGGGTGAAGTGAAAAGGAGTGCTTGGTCCAATGTAGAAACTACACAACATTTTCTCTACACCAAGCATCATGAAAATGTCACCACTTCACGTGAACAGACAGGATCACCCAAAGAGGGCAAATCGCTGCCATCCAAAGAGACACTCCTGCTCCATTTCTGGTCTAAAGGATGAGACCCGTTTTCTTTACCAGATACTTTAAGCAAAACTGAACTTTGAAAAGCCTGAAGTTTGACTCACAGGCCAGCAACACATTCACTTCTGAAATGCCCCCATCCTCCGCAGGAGTCTCAGCACACTCCTTTTCTCTTTCCTCTAAAACATTATCTCATCTCAGCATTGCAGCGTTTTTAAGTTCAATGTCAATAGCTAGTTAGGAGAGGGCAGGGAGGTCAGGGATTAGGACTAAAAACTGTCCTTGACGTTTCTCTGTAGGCTGATCCGCTGTTTGCATCAGCCCAATTTAAAAAAAAAAAAAAAAAAATCCCTCTTTACTATCTGAGAAAAGATCAGAACAGGAAAATGTCAGTTTGAGAGCTGACAGAATTCTGATAAGAATGAACTGGAAAGAAGAGAAAGAAAGGAAGAAATGCTGTCACTCTAAGAAGTTGTTAATTTAATGCTTTTAGACAAATACGTTTCCCATTGAGTGTGTGTGTGTGTGTGTGTGTGTGTGTGTGTGACATACAACTTGTCCATTCATCCACCTCTTTTCCAAACCCTCTTCTTGAGAGAAAGGCTGTCTATTTTGACTTGATTTGATTTGATTTCTACAGTCTTTCCACAACCTTTCAAAGATATGGAAGGGTCAACCTTTCTGGCCTGAAAGCTGTGAGCACATTCACTCCCACAGAATTTCTTCTAAGCCCTGAAATAGTTTCCCCTTTCAGTAGTATCTGTACATATTTTTAGAGTTAGAGAGATAATTTAAATTTTCAGGCTTAATTGAACCGACAGAATGGAGAATGGAGTGCTACAGATGGAAACATTTTCCAAGTATGACGACCTCTGAGGTCAAATTTAATACCTACATAATAAAGGCCTGAAGATAATGTAATGGGCATTGTTTCTGTTGCCCTATTTTTTTTTAACTTGTGTAGCAACTTTATCATTAAAAGAAATGGCTGGTGTTTTTAAATACAGGATACATGAAACATCGAAAAGCGACCCCCATTAAAAGATGTTTTTTCATGAAGAAAAGGCCAAGTTCTCTGATGCATAAAACACTCAATAGGAGTTGAGTGTTCTGAGTTAAAAAAGAAAAAAAAAAAAAACTTTTCCTGGAAACTAGGGAATTGCCTGGTAGATCCACAAAGTGTTTCTTGAGTAGCTACTATATACCTAGCACACTACTGGGCATTTTATGTCATCTCAGTTCACCCTCTAAAAACTCTACCAGGCAAATGCTATTGTCCATGTTTTGCTGTTGAAGAGAGTGAGGCTGGGTGAGGGGGGTTCTAGTCATGATCACACAGCCTAAGGTGTGACAGACCCAAGGTATACACCTGGTAGGGCAGCAGTCCCACACCTTTTTGGCACCAGGGACCAGTTTCTTGGAAGGCAGTTTTTCCACGGATGGTGAGGGGGTATGGTTTTGGGATGATTCAAGCCTGTTCCATTTATTGTATACTTTATTTCTATTATAATTACTTTGTAATATATAATGAAATAATTATACAACTTACTATCGTATAGAATCAGTGGAAGCCCTGAGCTTGTTTTCTTGCAACTAGATGGTCCCATCTGGGGGTGATGGGAGACAGTAACAGATCATAAGGCATTAGATTCTCACAGGGAGTGCGCAACCTAGATCCCTCGCATATGCAGTTCCCAAAAGGGTTTGCACTCCTGTGAGAATCTAATGTCGCAGCTGATCTGACAGGAGGCGGAGCTAAGGCAGTAATGAGAGGGATAGGGAGCAGCTACAAATACAGACGAAGCTTCACTCGCTTGTGCACCGCTTACCTTCTGCTCTGTGGTCCAGCTCCTGACAGGCCATGGACCAGTACTGGTCCATGGCCTGGGGATTGGGGACCCCTGTGGTTGGGGATCTAGGGGGCCCATGTGTACAAGTCATGTCCTGTCCTTAATAATTTTGTCTTCTGTCATTATTCACTTTGTCAAAATTCCCAAATTGTCCTGCATTCAGCTATTTTTAACACATTACAAAAATTCGTTAGAGCAATTCTTCAAATTTAACTGGGAGTCAGTCTTGCATTTTTATGTGCTAAAACTGACAAGCCCAACCTCTGAGTCTCATGCCCTCAAATCCAGAGGTTTGCCCATTCCACACAAAAGGAATGGCTTTTGGAGGACATTTGCTTACTCCGTGATAAAGCAAACACTGTATATATTCAATCTGATCTACAGTGGTTAAGAGCGTGGGCTCTTGATTCGGTTAGACTTGAGTTCTGCCCTTTGTTCTGCCACTTGCAAACTGCAACGTTGGGCAAGTGTCTCAACCTCCCTGAACCTCAGGTTGCCATTTGGTTAAATGAGGACAGGAATAATGCTTACCTCATAGGGTAACATGGGGATTTAAAAAGAGAATGCATATAATAAGACAACCCACTTCCCGGCACATAGTAGGTGTTCAACAAATATTAGCCATTACCTATGTCCTCAACATCATTTTAATACGGCTCTTATAAAGCACAGCTCTGCTCAGGTCCTCCCTTCTTTAAAACATTCACTGCCTATAAAAGATGGTACATGTAGTCCCAGCTACCAGGGAGGCTGAGGCAGGAGGATTGCTTGAGCACAGGAAGTCAAGGCTGCAGTGAGCTATGATCATACCACTACACTCCAGCCTGGGTGACTGAGACCCTGTCTCAAAAAAAAAAAAAAAAAAAAAACAGATGGTGCAAGTTCCTTAACTTTGCACACAGTATCTGCTGTGCCCTGACCCTGCCAAAATCGCCAGCCTGGTTCCTACTTCCACACACAGGAGATAATCAATTTATGTTTCTCAGGATAACCTGTTGAATTTCAGGTCAAAATTGAAATTCACTCTGAATTTCATTAAGGGAACAATTATGTTTTCAGGTTTACGTTTGAAATTTTTTTTCTCCCAAATAGGGTTTTACTGACATCAAATCCTTGGGCCTCCTCATCCTTACAAATGGATTTCACTTTTTAATTAAAGATGCCAGGCAGGTGGGGATGTTCAAGGACCCTGCAAGCAAGAACCCCACACTGGGGTGGCCGGAATGCTAGGGAGAGTGTCGCTAGAAAGGCTTTTCCTAGGAAGAGTCAAGATTTTGACTCTCCACCTGCCCCACAGGCTCACGACCTGCCCTTCCCTCTGGCTGAGCCCATTTGAAATAAATCCCCACTTGGGCAGTGGCAGCGTACCTCCTGGCTTAGAAGTAGCCAAGCCATAAACACAAAGAAGGAATTTTACTGGCTCATCCTCACCTCACTATTTTATTGTCTGTCTGGCATTTCCACTTCCACTGCCTTCTCTTGAAAACTGACAAAAGTGTCTTCCATAAAACCCTCGTTGGTCTTCCAGGCTTGGATTCACATTGGCTGCAAAGGTCTGTAGGTAGCTGCATTGCTGTCTCTTGATCCCTCTGAAAGTAGAGGTGCGGGCCCGTGCCTGGACACATCCATCACTGACCTGAGGAAACACTGGTGACACCACTGAGCCACGTGGCAAGCCCTAGCACCCCTGGAGGTGGGACAGGGTAGATGGTGAGGTCAGAAGGGAGGGTCTGGTCACAACCCGAAAGAGCCCATATACCTCTAGGAGAGAAAAAACGCAGTAGACCAAAAGCTTGGGGCGCTCAAAGCCAGACCAGGCCTCTTTAGAGACACATGGCCCGCATCCCTGAGGCCCTGCTCTTTACAGATTCATGCGCTGACAAAAGTTCTAAATTGCTGCCAGTTTCACAACTGTTTTTAATTTAAAGGGCTCCGGGCCATGATATTTCAGGGCAAAGAGGTTTTTTCAGCAAGCAGAGCATAAGAACGAGATCAGAGCGCCCCCACGGTGCGCAGGAGCCTTCCCCGCTCCCGAAATCGTCATTTCTTCCCATCTCCAAAATGCACTTCAGCTCACAGATAAGGACGCACCCTGGAAACCATTCAGAGAAGGCTCGCAGAGGGCAGAGCAGTCAGACGCAGCAGCTATAAACATAACTTCCTTTAGGAAAAAATAATCATAATAAAGGACAGCGCAGAGTTTTCCGGAACGTAAGACAGCGTGTGACGTCTGGGCAGTAGCAACAACCATCTCGAGAGGCTGATGGAAAGAGGGGTTCAGTGACAGCCCTGGACAAGGAGTTCACTCACTCAGACAGGGAACACTGGATGGATCCCTTCAGGGGGGAAACACAAAGAAACACCCACCTCACTTTACAGTAAACCAGTTGCGAAAGGACCACAGAGCCAGCCAGGATCGTTCTCCAGACATTTTATTATTCAGTGCTGCCTTTTAAAAGGCAAAGGGTGAATGTCTCTCTTTTTTCTTTTTTCTGTGTGTGTGTGTGTGTGTGTGTGTGTGTGTGTGTGTTTATGTATTTAGAGGGTACACATGCAGGCTTCTTACATGCGTATATCGCACAGTGATGAAGTCTGGCTTTTAGTGTCTCCATCACCCAGATAGTGAACATCGTACCCAAGAGGTAATTTTTGTTTGTTTGTTTTAGACAGAGTCTCACTCTGTCTCCCAGGCTGGAGTGCAGTGGCATGATCTTGGTTCACCGCAACCTCCACTTCCTGGGTTCAAGTAATTCTGCTGTTTCAGCCTCCCAAGTAGCTGGGACTACAGGTGCCCGCCACCATGCCCCGCTAATTTTTGTATTTTTCATAGAGATGAGGTTTCGCCATATTGGTCAGGCTGGTCTTGAACTCCTGACCTCAGGTGATCCACCCACCTTAGCCTTCCAAAGTGCTGGGATTACAGGCGTGAGCCACCACGCCCAGCCCCAAGAGGTAATTTTTCACCCCTCAGTCCCCTCCTACCCTCCTGCCTTTCGCAGTCTCCAGTGTCTGTGATTCTAATCTGTGTGTCCATGGGTGCCCATTGTTTAGTTCTCACTTAGAAGTGAGAGCATGCAGTATTGGACTTTCTGTTTTTTAGCTATTTCAGGATAATGGCCTCTAGTTCTATTCATGTTGCTGCAAAAGACATGATTTCATTTTTCTGATGGCTGAATATTATTCCATGATATATACACACATTTTCTTTATCCATTTCTCCATTGGATAACACTTAGGTTGATTCCAGGTCTTGCTATTGTGTATACTGCTATGATAAATACATGAATGCACGTGTCTTTTTGATGTAATGATTTATTTCCCTTTGGGTAGATACCCAGTAGTGGGATTGCTAGATCGGATGGTAGTTCTATTTTTAGTTATCTGAGAAATCTCCATACTGTTTTTTTGTTTTGTTTTGTTTTGCAACAGTCTCGCTCTGCCACCCAGGCTGGAGTGCAATGGCATGATCGGCTCGCTGCAACCTCTCCCTCCCAGGTTCAAGCGATTCTCATGCCTCAGCCTCCCAAGTAGCTGGGATTACAGGCGTGCGCCACCATACCCAGCTGAGTTTTGTATTTTTAGTAGAGATAGGGTTTCACTATGTTGGCCAGGCTGGTCTCGAACTCCAAACCTCAGGTGATCTGCCCACTGTGGCCTCCCAAAGTGCTGGGATTATAGGCATGAGCCACCACGCCCGGCCCTCCATACTGTTTTAGAGGATGAACTTCTGAATGCTCCAGTTGGGATCTTCTTCACCTACACTTCCTCCCAGCTCTGAGGAAAAGGTCAGAAGATTCTGAGCCTTGTCTAGCCTATTCTGTACCCTTGTATCATATAAAACAAGATGCCCTCCTCCGGAGGAACAATTAGAAAAATGTGCTCCCGCTCAGTAGACAAAACTCAAAGAGCTGCCGGCTTGAATAACCAACTTCTCCTTGGTGTGAAGAAAAAGTTACCTGTCCCTCTCGGTGGATGCCACCCTGCGTCAGGGCATGCATGGCAGATTGGCAGGTAGAACGTCAACTGCTTTCCTCCCACAGTTGCGCCTTCAGCTGATGCCTTTACATAGTCCACAGAACGCCCAGCCACACACAGGAGCCCTGATGGGAACTATATCCCCAACATACTTCTGTTACTTCTTGACATTGCATAGATGATCATTTCCCACCTCCCACTCATTAAAGCCCATTTGTCCCAGAACACGTTTGCTCAGTTCTCTTTAAGTGATGATTGTATATTCATAGTCAAGGGCACAAGAAGAGGGGATAGAACTTGGGTTACAAGGGCAAAATTTAACCCCAAGACTATTCATGAATAATGGAGCCAGTGGTGACATTAAACAGCCTCTTGTGGGTTTCCCCCATTCATCAGACATAAACCTATATTGCCTTTTATCGGGATACAGTGGTTTGGGGTGATGGTCCTGCTCCCACAGGCAGAGCTGGGAAGAAGAAATCCATGGGGCTCTAAAAACTAGCTGCAGCTGGCTGGGCGCAGTGGCTCATGCCTGTAATCCCAGTACTTTGGGAGGTCAAGGCAGGTGGATCAGTAGGTCAGGAGATCGAGACCATCCTGACCAACATGGAGAAACCTTGTCTCTACTGAAAATACAAACATTAGCTGGGCATGGTAGCATGTGCCTGTAATCCCAGCTACTCAGGAGGATGAGGCAGGAGAATCCCTTGAACCAGGGATTCGGAGGTTGCAGTGAGCCGAGATCACGCCACTGTACTCCAACCTGGCGACAGAGCAAGACTCAGTCTCAAAACAAAACAAAACAAACAAACAAACAAAACTAGCCGCAGCCTTGCTTCTAAAGCCCTGCCTACACAAATTACTCCACGACGTTCCCAGAAGATATTTCTCTTACTCAAGGAGAATGCCATTTAAAGAAGCACAATGAGTGGGGCACGGTGGCTCACACCTATAATCTCAGCGCTTTGGGAGGCTGAGGCAGGTGGATCATTTGAGGCCATAAGTTTGAGACCAGACTGACCAAAATGGTGAAACCCTGTGTCATCTAGAAATACAAAAATTAGCTGGACGTGGTGGTGCGCACCTGTAATCCCAACTACTCAGGAGGCTGAGGCACAAGAATCGCTTGAACCCAGGAAGTGGAGGTTGCAGTGAGCTGAGATAGAACCACTGCACTCCAGCCGGGGCTATAGAGCAAGACTCTGTCTCAAAAAAAAAAAGCAGAATGACAGTAAGCATGTGATACACACTGAGGGACTGAGATGGCAGAGCAGAGATTCATTTCCCCTGGAAACACCAACAGGAGCACCCCAGAGAGGGTAAACATGGTGGATTGGCATAGAAAGCTGATTGGCTCTACATGCAAGTCTTGAACCTCTGATGGGCGTGGCTTCATGCCCACTCATGTCTCCTATATCTACCTCCCTTCCGCATTTGTAGCCTCAGCACCTCTGCTGGCCGGCAGGGTATACAGAGCAGTTTTCTGAGTCTTTCTAGTGGGTCTAGACCAAACTTTAGCATAAACGCAAAAAAAAAAAAAAAAAATAAAGAGAAGAATGAAATAAGAGGATTCCTTGTGAATGGATATGAGCCCTGAATCTCTTCCCAACACGCCTTTAAATTTTCCCTACAAATATTTGGATCTGTGTACAGCAAGCCTGCGTTTCGTGGAGCAACTTGCTCTCTCGGTGACCCCTGGGTCCAAGAGTTGGCTGGAAACAGGAACGACTGGCCAAAGCCTGGATGGATTCGGCTGGTCTCAGTCCCTGCAGGCTTTGTTCTTCAATCTGTTTATACAGTTTCCCGTAGGAGTCTGTAATTTTAATCAGTAAATATCTCCCTTGATTTATCACCTTCTATTGACATAGTGGTAATTCAAGCAGTGGAGCTAAAGCTGGGCCTGCTGTGTGTTTTTTCCCTTCATTGTGCCCGAGCTCTGTTTGATTTTTCTCAGTCCTCTTAGGTAATTGGACCGCCTCTGACACACTCTGTATGACAAGGCTGTGGTCAGGGGTCAGTGAGTCCCCCTTCTGAAGGGCAAAATGCTCAGACCAATCATGGCGC
Organism: Colobus angolensis palliatus; assembly: GCF_000951035.1. Taxonomy (NCBI): domain Eukaryota; kingdom Metazoa; phylum Chordata; class Mammalia; order Primates; family Cercopithecidae; genus Colobus; species Colobus angolensis. The sequence goes on from NW_012112697.1 coordinate 2,844,774, forward strand.
AACCCCATCTCAAGTTTGCTAAAAGCAGAGCAGACAAACCACAGACTGATAGGGCCCAGTGGATTTCATTTAAAAAGCAGAAATCCAAGATGCTTATAAAGGACACTGTTATTCATTCCCTGTAGCCCCAGAGACAAGTTGGAGACTTAATCTCCTGATTTAGTATCTCTAAGTTGAGCAGGGAGACCCTCCTTCCCTAACCTTCTAAAGCTGCCAATTTCCACATGAGCACATTGAGCCCTCTACAAAAATGGGGTTGGATAAGGCCTGGTACTTAGTTCTACTATTTTTTTTTAAATTAATGCACTTATTTGTTTGGTATTTGTGCTAGTAAATTTATAACATTCTTTGGGCACTCAGCATCCTGATTTCAATATCACCTTTGACCAAAAGTGTTCATGAGCTCCTTGATGGTCAGAGAAATGAAAACTTGATAGTCATGGAGGGGAGTGGAGTCAAAGCTGTCTTGAAAGGCCCAAGGTTCTGTGCTAAGCTACTTGTGTTAATTGTAGGTGGCCCAGAAATAAAAGGAATGGTTTGACATTGGAGGACAGGATCTAGATTCCCAAAAGATCTCAATGAACTAAACAGTCGACTGAAACTTAAAATGGTAAAATGAATATAAGTGCTGAACTTTGGTTCCAGAAATCAAATGCCAAGCCATCAAACACGGGCAATCTGTGTAAGCATAAATTTGGTGAGAATATGTTAGAAGTCCAGGTATCCCCAAGGTCAGTAGATGCTAACTGTATGAGTTACGGCTGCCAAAAAAACTAATAAAATCTTTGGTTGTGTTGGTGTGTGAGCATGGTTCCCTCCAACCATTATCTCACTCAATTTGACTTTCATTTACAATTTTCATCATTGTATCCCCTGTAGTAGCTAAACAGTGCCTCATATCACAAAAGCTTATTTACGTATTGTTGGGTGGGTGGGTGCATGAATGGATGGATGAATGGATAGATGGCAGGATGGATGGACGGATAACGGGGCAGAACTGACTCACTAGTCAACACATGTCTAAAATATTATATTGCTTCTGCCATACTTCTGTGCCTGTAATCCCAGCTATTTGGAAGGTTAAGGTGAGAGGATCACTTGAGGACAGAAGTTTGAGACCAGCCTGGGTAACATAGTGAGACCTGGTCTCAACAAAAATAAAAATAAAATAAAATATTGTGTTGAATTTTCAATGCCATGTTTAAGGATGAACATGAATAAAGTAGAATTTATCAAGAGAAGAATGCCAGAGAGTGAAGGACTGGGGAATCATGCCATAGGCAAATGAGTTGAAGAAATTGGTACATTTAATCCAAAATAGGAAAATGGTGAGGGAGTCTTTGGGGTAGGGGCACTGGGGAAAAGGAAAGAAATGTCATCTATGGCCAGGCACGGTGGCTCATGCCTGCAATCCCAGCACTTTGGGAGGCCAAGGCAGGCAGATCATTTGAGGTCAGGAGTTCGAGACTAGCCTGGCCAACATGGTGAAACCCCATCTCTACTAAAAATACAAAAAAATTAGCTGGGTATGGTGGCGGGTGCCTGTAATCGTAGCTACTCAGGAGGCTGAGGCAGGAACGTTGTTGGAACTGGGGAGGCAGAGGTTGTAGTGAGCCAAGATCACACCACTATACTCCAGAGTGAGACCCTGTCTCAAAAAAAAAAAAAAAAATGTTATCTACATTTAGAATTTTGAAGGATGGTATGTGGGAGAGGGATTAAACTAGTTTACATTGCTTCAGAGGACAAAGCTAGAAGCACACGGTGGAAGCTACAGATAGGTAGATTTCAGCTCTGAATAAGGAAGCTTAGAAGGATTCCCTGATGCCTGCAGGGAGGTAGCCTGCCCCGACTGATGGGTCTGTTTCTCACGTGCGGCTGACTGTTATAGCGGCCCCTGTTCGCAGCAGCTCTTTCCCTACTGTGCCTCCGCAACTAATTGCCAGTGTCCTTTGCTCAATGCTTTATTTAACAGTGCTTTGCATTAAAGTGAGCTCGTATGTCTGTCTCCTCCACTAAGCTATAAATTCCTTTAGAACAAGGCCTATGCCTTTCCTACTCTTTATATGTAGTAGAAACACAATCAACTTTACTTCATTTGTTCAGTTAAATGGGAATTGGCTGCCTCTTCTATTCAAGTCCACTACCCAAAAAAATGCATTTGGTCTAGTCTGAGATCTGTGGAAACACAGCAACTCCTGAATGGTAATATAACCATACTGGCTGTATGCCAGTGTTCTGTGTATTTTGGGAAAGGTCACATCTGTGAATCTGTTCTTCCCATCTTTAAAGCAGGGATACCTCTATTCTTGAGGCTCACAATGCTGTGCACATAATGTTTCATATGCTTTCAAAGAAAAGTAATCTCTAAATGTAAGGTGCCATTAGGATGATATATGTCACATTAAAGAAACATTTTCTCCTTCCCCTTTAACATTAGCATTCTCTTTTGTTTCCCAAGTTTTCACTGTAAGATTCTAGAAAGTTCATTTCAGAAAACCCCATTTATCTGCTACCGGTTCAAACATCTACAAACCACTGGAACCTCTTTGGGATAGAATGGAAGATATGTTTATTTTCCCTCCAACCATTATCTCACTCAATTTGAATTTGACTTGGGTATTTGGTTGGTTGGTTGGTTGGTTGGTTGGTTGGTTGGTTTTGAGACGGAGTCTTGCTCTGTCCCCCAGGCTGGAGTGCAGATAGTAATTTTAGGAATTCATCGTTATTTGGGCTTTTTCTAATAACTTGCGTCATTGAGTATGTGGTCTGAGGGATATACAAATGTCACCTTCAAGTCACATTAATTGGACGGAGTGCCTCCAATGTGCTGATGAAATCAGCTTGCTTCCATGACTTAGTCATGCTGATGCTGCAAATCTAGGTGGGGCCAAAGATGAATGATGAAAGCACTTTTCTTTATGCTTATTCTGTGGATGAAAAAAAAAATTGCTCTGATGCAAGCCTTGTGCTTGTTGTCATTATTACATCATTGCATTCCCAGCATATTAGATGGCAGGGTAGGGCTGGACCAGCACATCAAGGAGAAGACTTTTTTCCACTCTTAGCTCTTGTCTAGCCTACATTTTATCACACTGCCACATTCCTTCCCAAAGGTGGCAGCATTCTGGAGAATGGTAAAGTGAAATGATTTCCAGAGAAGTAATTAGCAAAATGCATAGAGGCTTAAAGAAAAAAAAAAAAGGAGAAGAAGAAGGCTATCAATCAATAAATAATAAAAAATTCAGCCAAGGGCATTTTCCATCTTGGTGTTCTTGGCTATGAGAGCGAGAAAGAGAGATTCATGAGGACAGGTCAGGTTACCCCTCCTTAGCTCACATTACACAGCTTCAATATAATGCAGTGTGCTCGCATAAAGGGAGGTGATAAGGAACAAAAATGGAAACTATGCTTTCACCTGCACTTGACTTCCTACCATCACTTCAGACTTTCAGGTAGTACTATAAGATACCTGATCTTAGATATTCATGGAGTAATTGTATCGACATTGATCTCTTAATGGTAGATGATAAGTTAATTCATCCCCAAACCCTTCTGACTTGGCAGATGAGGAGTCATTAGTCATTGAACTTATTCTGGGCATTACACATTCTATTATTTATCATTTACATATAAATGAAAGTGTGAGCCTCCTAGAGTGATGGGACGGTGCTAGATGGTTTAGAGATTTTTCCATTGCCAGGAGACCAGAGTCAATAATTCAACAGGATGAGAGAATAAGTAAATACAGGATTTGGAGAGAAGAGTCAGCATAGCCGACGAGGTGGGTTGGGGATGGCTCTGGTATTAGAAGAAGAAAGGTAAGGAGTTATATTCATTCATTTATGCATTCATTCCACAAATATTCCTTGTGCTAGATAAGATTATTAGACATAGCCCTGCCCCTCCAAGTAAGCAAATCATATGTCATCCCAAGTTGGGAAAAGTGCTTTGAAGGAAACAGACAGGGTGTTGTAGGAGAAAATAATGGGAATGGGGGTTCAAGGGTTGGGAGTGTATTTCAATAGACTGGTTAGAGAAGATCTCTAAAGAGTTAACATGTAAACTTGAACCCAAAGGATAATAAAGAGCCAGCCATATAAAGGGGAAATGATAAGGACAGAGGCTTTATGAGGCCTTGAAGCGGGAAAAGTCCTTGGCAAATTCAAAGAAGTAAACTGTTAATGGCACTTCCCTTTATCGAGCACCTATCATGGCCAGACCCTGGTCTAGATGCTTTGTGTGTGTTAATGCATTTACTCCCCCAGCCCTCTGAGCAGGCATTGTCACATTCCCACTGTACTGGTGATGAAAATGAGGCTAGTGTGGCTGGAACATAAAGGGTGAAGGGGAGATGGCTCAAGACCAAGTTGGAGAAGCAGGCAGTGGCCACCAGTGTTTTTGTTTGTTTGTTTGTTTGTTTTTGTTTTTGGAGACAGAGTCTCACTCTGTTGCCTAGGCTAGAGTGCAGTGGTGCAATCTCAGCTCACTGCAGCCTCTGCCTCCTGGGTTCGAGTGATTCTCCTGCCTCAGCCTCCCAAGTAGCTGGGATTACAGGCACGAGCCACCATGCCCAGCTAATTTTTGTATTTTTAGTAGAGACGGGGTTTCACCATGTTGGCCAGGCTGGTCTCGAACTCCTGACCCCAAGTAATCCACCCACCTCGGCCTTCCAAAGTGCTGGGATTACAGGTGGAGCCACCGCGCCCGGCCAAGTGGGGTTTTCACCAGGGAAATGGGCTTAATCTGATTTTGGTGTTTGATTGGTTGGTTGGTTGGTTTTGAGAGGGAGTCTTGCTCTGTCACCCAGGCTGGAGTGCAGTGGCGCTATCTCAGTTCACTGCAGCCTCCACCTCCCAGGTTCAAGTGATTCTCCTGCCTCCTGAGTAGCTGGAATTATAGGCATGTGTCACCATGCCTGGCTAATTTTTTTTGTATTTTTAGTAGAGACGGGGTTTTGCCATGTTGCCCAGGCTGGTCTTGAACTTCTGACCTCAAGTGATCCACCCGCCTCAGCCTCCCAAAATGCTGGGATTATAGGCATGAGCTTCTGCACCCGGCCCTGATTTGGGTTTTTAAAGGATCCCTCTGGGCTGCTCATTGATGAGCGGACTGCAATGGGGCAGGAGAAGAAGTGCAGGGACCATTTAGAAGGCATTATGGGTTCCCAGCAAGAGGAGATGTGACTGGGCCAGGAGGGTTACAGCAGAGGAGAGGACAGGAAATGGTGGATTGGAGGCAGGTTTTGGCTGCGTGGAGATTTGAGAGGCAGCCCAAGCAGTAAGGATGCAAAAAGAAAACACATGAACTCAAACCTAATACCAGCCTCCTTCTACCACTAAAGAGAGGGAAGAGAGAGAGTCGCAGAATAGATTCCTTGAAATTGGAAGAGTTTCAGGCATCTGACCAGGATCCTGCCTCGCTGTCAATATAAAACTTAAATACCCATTGCTTGCATGTTGCGGTTTGGCAGTTCTTATTCCTCCTTTTTGTTGTTGTTGTTGTTATTGTTGTGAACACACACACCACCCACTCCTGATCCACTGGGGCCTTAGAAGGCATCAGAAAGTGAGGTTTCCTCCTGTGGCCAGGAAGGTCTCCATGCGGAGAAGAGAAGTCTGCTACCCAGAAACTGAAGTGAAGGAAAAGAAGGTGGCTCACCTGGAGGAAACAGGTCCAGCGAACTGCAAGCCAATCATTAACTCTGCCCAAAGCCTCGAGGACACTCACACACTTGGGAATTTTGGGAGCCCGGAAACTAACTGCAAAGTTTACTTTCAGAACAAGGCCCAGAGAAGGAAGCAAAAGATAAACAGGGACCGAATGTTTTAATTATTTTACATGGTTCCACCCCAACACCATTCCCTAAATCTTAAAGGAATGACAGTCCAAAGGGGTTTATGGGAGAGCATTTTCTTCCTTTCCCTCTCTGCCATACAGGCTTGCAACTGCCCTGCGCCCCCACTTCTACAGTGTTCCCTTCATGGGAATGGCTGGATATATCCGTGGCTATCTTGTGACTTTGACCAAACCTGGGTGTCGGAGCCTGGTGAGTTTCCTGGGCGGTTGTGGTCGGCTTCAGAACAGTAGCCACACGGGATGCTCTCCAGGGACTGCCTCTGAGTTGTATGGATACAGTTCTTCATCTGGGTTTTATAGAGAACAGGGGTCCTGACCTTGGAGTGCAAGAGAGCAGAGCTTTGTTAGTAAACTGTCCAGGGAAGACTTTCAGGAAAACGAATGAGGTGGGGAAAAGGGAAACTGGGAAGGGCCAAAGGAATCCAGACCCTTCAACACGTTCAGGCACAAGCAGACTCCCTGGGTGTGGCCTACAGACTCACAAAATCAACTCCAGATATCTTGGGGAGAGCAAGAAGAGACGACAAATATGCCGGGGCAGGAGGGTCGGGGGAGGGTGGGGGGAATACCTGCTAATGCAATCAACTGCAAGTGGAAAGGACGAGCCGTCGCCCACGGAAGATCTCAGAAAACACAGCTCGAAAAAGTACAAAAGTCCTTCAGTGTGAGGTAATGAGGCGCATCTAATTATATTTAGGAAAGAAACAGCAAGAACTGCTTTAAAAGCCTCCTCTTAGTCTTCCCCTCTCAAACCAGTAAGGATCCCAAAGCCAGAGACATCGTTGCTTCACAGAAAGTGAGGAATTGAAGAGCGCATCACAGGAAACAAGGTTATTTTCCCAGAACTGAGAAAAACTATCACCCAAGACCTTCCCTGCCTGTTCTCTTTTCCCCTCCCAAAAAAAAAAAAAAAAAAGTCCCATCAGGAAACAGCAGGGGGAGAAAGAAAGAAAAAAAAAAAAACCACAGGCAGCGCCACCATGAGAAATGAAGGCAGTCGAAATGACATTTGACACCACCAGGCCACAGCTGAAGAACAAGGGAAAAGTTTTAGGGCGACTGTCAATGACCCATGGTCCTTCACTCCTAACCTTGCTCCTAGCATATGTTTCTCATTTCCTTGCTTATAGCTGGTCCAAGCTAATGATATGTGTTTTGGCCGGGATCCCGTGCTTGGCATACAGCCGGTCTTGTTCTCATTGTCCGGGCTACTTACAGAAACCTCTTTCTCTGTCTCTTTCTCTCTCTCAAAAAACCGGCTTTAAAGAACAGTAAATATGCAAAACAGCCCCCACGCTCTATAGAGCTACCATCTTGAACACGGCCTACGCCATCCTCACACACCCCATCAATAAAGGCCTGAAGAGACTGCCCACAGGAGAGGGGTAAGTTCAACACAAAAGCAGTGGAAATTCAAACAAATTGGCCCATTAGAGTCTCACACAGCTATAAATACAGCTCGGCTGGGGCTATTTTGAGGGACGGTGGCATGGGAAAGTTCGGCCTGGAATCTTGAGTCTGTCAAAGGAGACGGATCTCTCCCAAGACATGGGAAGAACACGAAGCGCCTGGCGGGCAGGAGGAAGGAGGGCGCTGGAGCTGGTCAGTTTCAGGGCCAGGTTACACGTGAATGGCTGAGACAAGGCCGGGCCTCGCTCCTGTGCTCCGGGGCTGCCGGACTTGCTGTGGGAGGCTTGGGCTCGGTGTCACTCAGAGTGTCCATAACCTCTGAAAAGGCCGAACATGCCCCTTTGCTCCTCAGGGGTCAACGGATCATTTCACTCTTCCGGGTGGAGGAAGGGTGGGAAACGGAGGGGCTGGTGAGTCTGGGCAGGACCCGGTCTGCACTTAGCATCTCTGGCGGACCCGGAAGGGAATTTTTTTTTTCCGTTTTTTTATTGATACATAATCATTGTGCATATTGATGGGGTAGGTGTGATATTTTGATATAATGTGTAATTATCAAATTAGGGTATTTAGGGTAACCGTCATCTCAAGCATTTAGCATTTCTTTGTGTTGGGAACAGTTGAGGAGGGCATTTTTCCCCATTCAACCCCAAAGGTTGCACTGAGTACGTATATTTTACGAAATTAGGGGCACAGTAGCATGGATTTGAGGAAATGGGTCCCATTAACAAGAGTTAGTAAAATATGTAGGCAGAGAATATATATGCAGATGTCAAGAACTGCTTAACATTCCCCCTCAGGGCGTGTCAACAGATGGCAATTAACTGCTAGCAGTTAGGAACCAGTAAATACAGAATACACAGATGCTTATGCTTCCTGTACCTGCCTGAGAGGCAGGAACACAGATTCCCCTTTGCGGCTGTGAAATTACAAGGAACGTCTGGGTTCACTCTGCAACCCCGCCTATTTTCTGTTCAGAAAGCACACCCAGGATAAGTGTGGACTTACTGAGTAAGTCTGAGCATTCACTGTAGACCAAGCACTTTCCAAGGCACAAGAGTCACACAGACAGAGCTCCTTCTGCCTGAGGCTTTCAGCCCAGTGGATGCATTTGATCAGTCCCTGACCCTGTAGTTTCCTTGACGATGCCTCCGCATTTCCCTAGAACAGCCCAGTTTATATCTATTATCCCAGAGTAATTATTAATAGCACTTCTTTTCACTTTCAAAAGCGTCCCAGTTTGGATGATAAATTATATGGCTACTCTATCTAGAGTTCGTTTTTTAAAAGAAGTTTTTTGGGGGGGAGGGGTGAAATCTAATACACAGAGATAAAAAGTGCAAAAATATAGCATCCTCTATTTGAGAGGCTCTTTGGAACTTGCTGAAGTCAAGAGAGGGTTCCCAAATGATGAAGAAAATGGCTTTAGCAGATTAAATTTTAATTAGTTCATAACAGGTTCCACCGCATTCTGGACTTGAATCCCTGCCGCATGCTGTCGTCAGTTCTGTAGTCCCAGACATTGTCGGCTCTGGATTTTCCACAGTGTGTCAGAAAACTCAAACTGACTGCCCTCTTCCACCAAGCCCGGGGACAGCTGGGGCACATGAGGGCACTTGTCCCCACACAGCCTGTTGGGGAAGAGCCAATTCAGGTTACCATGACAACACCCTTTCCTGAAAATCTCTGACTGACACTTCCTGGGGAGACAGGAAGTACCGACAGGAAGATCCCGAGGTCATTCTTTTCCTTTGTCCAGCTTTTCCCACCTCCCAGACTCTCTGATGATTTGACCTTTCCTAGCTCAGCATATCTTCTGCCAGCCCCATCAGCAAAGCTGGGGGCAAAAAGCAAGCAACTGTTTCTGTCCGCTTCTTCCCAGCAGGCCAGTGGAACGCCCAAGATATTTCAGTAATAACCTGCATCAAAGTAACTACAGAGGGGTGGGCACGGTGGCTCACTCCTGTAATCCCAGCACTTTGAGGGCCCGAGGCAGGCAGATCACCTGAGGTCAGGAGTTCGAGACCAGCCTGGCCAACATGGTGAAACCCTGTCTCTACCAAAATGCAACAAATTAGTTGGGTCTGGTGATATGTGAGTGTAGTCCCAACTACTCAGGAGGCTGAAGAATGAGAATCGTTTGAACCTAGGAGGTGGAGGTTGCAGTGAGCCGAGATCATGCCACTGCACTCCAAACTGGGTGACAAAGTAAGACTATGTCTCAAAAAGAAAAAGAAAAGAAAAAAAAAAAAACTAGTGAAAGGAAGATGCTTCAAAAAGTGATAGTGCTGATTTGAAAGTAAACGATCAATTTATGGACTGCCTGCACTTTTGCAATTAACATCAGGACATTAATAATCATCCCACAAGTGTTACTGAGTGCCTACCACATGCCAAGCCCTGTGTTGCAGACAGGGTATTGAGTATTGAACAGAATGGATATGGCCCCTGCCTCCATGGAGCTTACAGTGTCCTAAGGGAGACAGACATTCAATGGATAATCATACAATAAATACACAACTACCAATGGTAATAAATGCAGCAAAGGAAAAGTGCAGAGTAGGAGCAGCCGGGCTCAGTGGCTCACGCCTGTAATTCCAGCACTTTGGGAGGCCGAGGCGGGCAGATCATGAGGTCAGGAGATCGAGACCATCCTGACTAACACGGTGAAACCCCGTCTCTACTAAAAAATACAAAAAAAATTAGCCGGGTGTGGTGGTGGGGCGGGGGGTGCCTGTAGTCCCAGCTACTTGGGAGGCTGAGACAGAAGAATGGCGTGAGCCTGGGGGGTGGAGCTGGCAGTGAGCCAAGATCATGCCACTGCACTCCAGCCTGGGTGACAGAGCAAGACTCTGTCTCAAAAAAAAAAAAAAAATGTTATCTACA